>NC_079169.1:46549802-46909802 GCF_947568905.1 Ostrea edulis | reverse complement strand
TACTTGTGTTGACGGACGAACAGGGCAATACCAATGCAGAGACGCGTACGAAAACATGCGCGCTTTAATTGGCATCGAAACCTTGTTTCTTTATAATAGTTTCAAAGAAAACAAGGCCATTGTCATTTTACTTGTGAAATTGTTTGTGAATAGTATTCAACTTTTCATTTTTAAGTCATCACTTATATGTATGTCTTTGTAGGTGTCCGGAAGTAAAAGCAGCTGCCGGATGTGTGATTGTTAAGAGAGCAGGGAGTTGTTGCCCAGAATCTGTGTGTAACCAAACAACAAGTAGTTCAGGGCAAGGTATTGAAGAAGTCAGACTAAAGTCAATCAGCCTTTTAAGCATTCACTGTGATCCATTTTTCTTAAAGTGAGATATTTATTAAATCCATTGCTTTACTATATTATGATATCTAACAAGAGAACCACATACCTGATCGATCACCTGAGTATTAGTTAAAAATATCACTAGCCCCAAGAGCTGCGAAATCTCTACTAATTTTCCCGTTCTGCATATCTAAGCCATATTCCAATATTCATCAGCAAAAGAAAACAAGATGTGTTCCTAAAACTTAAATGCCTCCGGAAGTGCCTATTTTGATGAATGGCTTCACATAATATTTAATATACACAGTATACATGTATGACTATTTTGGACTCGTCCTAGAGTCAGAACTCTGAGGTTGTGAAATTTACAATTTTGATACATCCTCTTTGCTTCTCCTAAATATGCATTCATTTCTTATATAGTATCAGCAAAATTAAAGAAGTCTTTAAATTGACAAAGAGAATAATCTCTTGAACGTTGGCCAGATCCTAGAACCAAAAATTCTACCATTATTGGGATAATGAAATTTACAATACTGGTAAAGGACTACGTGCTCTTCATAATATCTTTCTAATTTCAATTTAGTTTCAATAGTATTATCTAAATCTTTTACACATGGAAACTTTGATCCTGCCCTAGAGATGATACCTGTACTGTGGGGGTCATGAAATTTACAATTCCCTGCTCTACATGGTTATGGATTTAGTTTCTTCTTACAGATATGTGGTTGTAAATAGTAGTTGTTCATTTTGAGAAACTGATTTCTTCCATGCATTGAAATTTTAATTTCAGTTGGCGGGTGTAGTTATAATGGATTTTTGTACGGGGAAGGCGATGAATGGATTGAAGGATGTAGTCTCAAACATACTTGCAAAAATGCAACTACAGGATCTTCAATAGCCCAACCAAGGTAAAAAGTATATCATAATCCCAATAAAAATATAATAATCAATTATTTGTCAACCATTCCATTTACTTCTCACCTGTTGTATCTAATTTACACAGATGTTTGAATTTACTTCTTCCGAGAATTTGTCATCTTGACCCTCCTCCGACTGGAAAATGCTGCGAGGTACCAAACTGTCCGGCCAGTTATACATACAATTATCCTCCTGGATATGTACCACAGTGATCACTGCAGAGGGGTGGCTGTAGTCTTATTACCAATTCTATACACTGCGTGACATGTTACACCTATAGACACGCGTGTCGCTGATGTTTTCTTACACTAGTAATGTACATGTACTGCATTCTCTTTTCATTCGGTTTCAACGTAGGCATATATCTCATCACTGCATTTTAATTTGTAGTATTGTCTTTTTTAAATAAAACTTTTAATAGTTAGTTGAGTATTTGGCTGTGTATTAATAAATGCCGAATTCATTGTTTATTCACCATTGATCGATCACTGTTAGAATTTACAAACGTTAAATAGTAGATATGGAAAGGTCAAAAACTGCCTCTTGTGTTATGCAGTTATTTTACAACATACAATTATCATCAATTCGATGTTTGATGTGAATGAACGTACAGAAATCTGCATTAATCTCAGATATCCATGATAACGAAACATCGCAATCTCGGCCACTTCAACGGCCTTACGTGTTCACATATGAGAAGTCAGCAGTGACAAAACCGTTGTTTTTTGTTTGATATTTACATTACCAATATTTTCGCCTTCAATGTCTGAAAAAAGTGTGATGATAGCCATTTCTTCATTTATACAATTGCACTTGTGAACAATGGACTGAATCTAGTTAAATATAGTACGTCTATTTTAACGGCAGTTAATTCCGACAACAATGAAAGAAAAATGCAAATACAAAAAATATATGTCATTTGACGTGCTTCATACAGAATACCGGCGTGAAGCGTCAAGATCCTATCCTATTGTATGTATTGTCAAAAATGAAATCCATTTAAGTTTGTTTTACGTCCCTTCGAGACTTTTACACTCATATTGGAATGTCACCAGCTGTAGGTGAAGTACCACAAATTTAGACGTTTGTTTGCCTAGCGCTCAGGGCCGAAGCAGTGAGGGTTCTTTAACTTGCCAAACGCCTGTCATGACTTGGGACCTGTGTTTAAAGGTCATATCCGAAAGACCTGTGATTCTCGCTTCTAAATGCCGAGCGTTTGGCGAAGGGGTAATCACTACATATATTTACACTGTACGACCGAGGTTAAACGCCGCCATGACACTAACGGAGCTCTAATTCACGACCTCGCGGTTACCAAAAAATTCATTTAACTAAATCTAATTATAATTATTTGAAATTAAGTATCTATTAATTTTTAATATTATGAGATACTAGTATTCAAAGATCATGAAATTAATGAATATTCCGAATTTCCTTATTTTTTATCAAAAGTGACAACTTTTGCGGCAATTGTTGCTTTAAAGGACACGCCACCCACTTCCACACCCCTTATACATATATTTTGTACACCAGTGTCAACTGCAACGTTGGGTATGAAAATGAATGGATACATAGGCAAACGTGTTCTCGGCTAAATTTAATGTATGCAGAATTTCAAATAAATGTAACCCTAAATTTGATCAAACGCTTTGTCTTGAAAAAGTTTTCATTACGTTTCACGCTTTAAGTTTTCAGTCTATTTTGAATTTTAAGTGGAAAATGTTATCCATATCACACCTTACACTAATATATGGATAGATGAATCATTATTTTGGGGCACTGATCTACATGTATGAGAAATACCCTCGTTTACATCACTAATGACACTATATGTGTAATTCCATTTCGCTAAAGGGTTTTCTCTCTTGTGACCATGTCGAGGGATTTTTATGATATTGATGTAACACACTCTGATCTGCATGTACGTACAAGTACACGTACTCTGAAGTTGATATTAAAACGATATTGGGATCCTTTAACAATATATGTACATAATCTTTGGAGATCAGGTATTCATTAAGTCTGTTGGGATTACCATTGCAGAATATATTCAAAACCTTCTACGCGAGAAGAAAAAATATCTTGGTGTGGACTTCAACTTGACATTTAGATACATCGTCAACATCGATGACGTTTTATCTACTTCGATTATATATACATGTATCAGTAAAATCGAAATAAAAGATACATGTACAACTACGAGGGCTGTTCGATATGTAATGTGTATTGTACGATATCTCAAAAGCATTCGACTCAAATAGTGAAATGAACATTACATCCCTTCAAAGTATTCTCCGCGGTTTGAAATACATAATTTCAATCTCTGAATCCATTTCTGAAATGCGTCACCGTACGCTAATTTAGGTAGACATCTGAGGCACTGACTGATGGCTGAGCCAAAGGCTTGTCGGGACTTGTAACGACGACCAAATAAGAACTTTTTAAGTTTTGGAAAAAGGAAAAAGTCGCATGGGGCTAGATCTGGAGAGTATGGTGGGTGTGGCAAGACGGTAACCTTCTCCGACTTCAAAAATTGCTTCACAAGTTCAGATGTATGTGATGGAGCATTATCATGAAGAAGACGAACATGCCTAAATTCTGACACAGGGCGTCGTTTATGATAATATCTCTTGAGCTTATTTAGTATAACACCTCGGTAATACCGACCTGTAACACTTGCCCTTCGACACCGGAATTTGTATGGCTACATGTATACCATCACATGAAAAGAACCTTCTTTGTGCTTATGGTTCTTTTGGCAACAACAGGCCTTCTACCGTGAGGATCCGGGTTAAAATAGATCCTCAGTACCCCCTTGCTTGTCGTAAGAGGCGACTAAATGGAGCGGTCCTTCGGATGAGACCGCAAAAACCGAGGTCCCGTGTCACAACAGGTGTGGCACGATAAAGATCCCTCCCTGCTCACAGGCCGCAAGCGCCGAGCATAGGCCTTAATTTTGCAGCCCTTTCACCGGCAATGGTGACGTCTCCATATGAGTGAAATATTCTCCAGAGGGACGTTAAACAATATTCAATCAATCAATCGTTTCCCCTTAAAACAGTATTTACTACAAGATATGAACGAATTACATTTATAGAACACACTTTATATTTCTTCGGACGAACTTGCTTCAGTATGAATTGAAATTATAGCTTTCATATTCTGCAGAAGAAATTTTCTCTATTATATGAAATTCGGACAAAAATTGCCGTCATTTCTTAGATCATGTTTTTACAAGGGCACTGTAAAAATCGACCATCTTCTGTATAACACACAGTTGATGAAACTACATGTAGCAAATTTATAGTCCCCTGAGACGAAAAAGCTATTTCCTGAGCCGGTGAATCCGGAGAGGGAAATGGCTCTTTTTTTCAAGAGGGACCAAAAATGGCTATTTCCCGAAATACCAATTCTATGATTGTTTTATTATTATACCGAAACTACAATCAGAACTAGTGCAGGCAGGAGGAGAAGCAATGATCAGTGCCTCACTGGTTATCTGTAACAAGATCTGGCAGACAGGAGAGTGGCCTACACAGTCCCTAAATCATCTCATTCCCCCCAAAAGACAACCTACAACAGTACCAGAATTACCATCAGCCGTATTAATCACCCAAGCAAAGTCATGCTGAAGATACTGCGGAATAGGTTGAAGCTACAAGCAGAGGAGATCATTGCTGAAGAACAGGTTCAGAACAGGGTACAGCACAATATGGCAAATCTTCATCCTCAGGATAGTCAAGTTACAGATCAAGTTTGAATTTCGTCTCAGTCCGTTGATTTTTCACTAAATTACGACCCTTAGACTTAGAAAAATAACATGAATTATCAGTTTTCCGGATTTTGTTTTGTTGAGCTTGCAAATATTCATTTGATATTTGGTACATTGCTTTCCCAAAACAAGTTACTGATCAAGTTCAAATTTCATATCGATCCGTTCACTAAGCTATAACCCTTGGACTTAGAAAAATAGCATGCATTATTAGTTTGCATTCAAGTTTCTTATTTCTGTAGATAAGAGTACTACACTCATTAAAACTTTTAGCATAGTATTACAACAATGTAGCTATGTTATCCATGATCACCTACATTTCACAGTTCATTGGCTTGATAAATAAGCCTAATCATAAATTTATTTTTCCCTGGTCTAGTCTTTGTACCTGAATAGTAGTTGATTTCCAACCATTCATTTCCTGGTTCCCCAATATTCCCCTTTACCATTACCTACATAAAGAACTTTGGATATTGTTTGCGACCGGTAGGGGACTATGTATTGCCCTGCAATACTCTCAGAATGCTTGTTTACATGGATGTGGTCCATGTGTTTTAATAGTCCTTTACGCACCTCCCTAAACTTCCTGCTAAAGTCTTCACTTATGGAAATTGTATTTCCTCCTCCGTTGTACTCCCTTCTCAATGTCCGTGCAGCTGTCAGGAGTCGTCTGTTTTTACAAATTTTACGATGATGCCCCGTTATTGGTCAGTAAGGCGTATTGACCTAATGGTCAGTAAGGCGGTTAATTGTCCTATCTTTAAAGTTATGATAAAAATGTGAGCGAACGGACACTCTGCTATTGATATTATGAAGATTAGTTAATTGCCATAATTCGAATAAACTTGTAAAGGGTCTGTCGCACATGCAACATCTGCTTGAAGGAATAAGTGAGTTTGGACTGGAATTTTCTTCAGATGAAGTCAAGTGATGGTTCAAAATGAGGATAATATTAAATTCGGATAAATTGTCTTTGCTTTTCAGATGACATATTTCCCTTAGACATTTGATCAGCAGATTTGGATGGTGTTGAAGGTATGCCGGCGCACTTTTATCTTCATGTGGGTCGACTGGAACACACAGATAAGAATCATTATATCAAAAGAACGGATGTTCATTACTCTACATATATAAAGCGTGCGTTCATTTTATATAAGTATGTACAAATTAACAGTTGGCATTCTTCTAATCACAGGTACGTGTATCATATTGCTGAAGCTTTTTGTTTGCAATCAGACCATAAACGTGTACCTACTTAGTATTTATACATTGTATAACAATATTTCATTTTATTCATAATTGCCATGTACAACAAATTCTTATATATAATGCAGCTGAGAACTTCGAGTTTCGAACATCGAGCCAACCCTCATTACTCTCAGAAAGGCGTGTTTCAATAAGTCTGTCAATTGTATTTCATCACTAGCGACGTTACATACCTGTAATGGCGTCTGTCGTGACCTGATTCCCGATTGTGCAGAATACACAGCGACTGCTTGTAAAACTCCGTATGAATCGTGGGCCAGGAAAAACTGTGCAAACTTTTGTGGATTCTGCAGTAAGACAATTGCAACTGATCACTGAATATTCATTTCATGGCATATCCTGGGGTCTGTATTTGCCCAACTCTCTATTTTGTATTGCTTATAGGAGTTAAGAGATTGATCACTGTTTGTTATCTTCACCTTTCATCCAAATACACACAACCGCCATCCATTCCTTAACTTTTGAAAAAACAAACTGTATCTCAATACATGTATCCAACACTACATAGAACAGTTACACACCTCTGGTGTGTCCAGGGGTCCGTGTTTGCCCAACTATCTATTTTGTATTGCTTGTAGGAGTTATGAGATTGATCACTGTTCGTTATCTTCACCTTGCATACATGTACATTAATGCATGGTGAATGATACGAAGTGATTCACATGTATCTACCCATTCAACCAATACTAGAAATATGATTGAAAAACAGATTGTATGCATTTTAAAGACATTGCTTTATGATGTTTAAGCCAATGATTAAGTAAATCAATCTGGATGCAGAAAGAAGTATAGTACGCTTGTACACAGAACCGTAAAATGTCAGCCATAATAGATCTGCCTAATCATCCTTTTACTTTTAGCTCCAGAGTGCAGCGATGCGATTTCAGATTGCTCCGAATATGGCAAACAAGCATGTGTAGCGCCATACTTATCATGGGCAAAAAATCACTGTGCAAGTTACTGTGGATTGTGTGGTATGTAATCAAACAAATAAAAGGTAAAGGTTAGTGGATATAGACATCTTCAATCGTGATACAGTGTACACGTATCTTTTTATACAAAAGGAAACGTTGAAAGCTAAACCTACTTCTGGTGTTCATATATAAAACCATTTACATGCTAGCGTTATTCCAGGATGATTATTCTAAGCTATTGAGAGACTACGAAGATATAATGCGCCTATTGATGAAAATAGCATTCAGTGTTGTAATGGTATACAGACAATTTTTTGCGACGACCCTGAATGATAAGTGTTGCGATTGTCGTTAAATGTGTTATTACGATTAATGATATTACTGTTTCATTAACGGTTCCTATACCACCAGAGGAAATACGTATTCTAAACACGCTGCTGTAGAGATTTGCAGGGTAAATGTATCTCCGTGCTCTTCTCTGGATCGTGATCGTGATCGACATACTTGTAAAACCAAAACTGTTTAGAAATAAAGTTTCGTCGTCACCTGTATTTACAATACATATTATCATTTTTTATGAAAAGGTAGCAATGCTCTCCCCACTAAGACCACCCCAACCATTCAAACAACTCCAGTAATTAGGGGATGTACGTACAAAGGAAAGACACATGCAGTCGGTGTCACGTGGCTGGACGGATGTGATTATAGATGCACCTGTACAAATGATGGTCGTACCCAATGTGTGCAGCCGTAAGAATGTTTGAATTAGTATATAAGAAAAACGTTTATAAGACAATTCAAATACAATGCATTCCTGCCTTTTAAATAATTCAGAATCTGTTTTATATCTATACAGTTGCGTTGTCTATTCCAATTTACCCACCAACTGTCATGAAGAACCTGTACCTGGTAACTGTTGTAAACGAATCATCTGTTCTATAAGTAAGTACATTGTATTTATTTCTGTCTATCATAGAGAATCTAGGAAATAAAGATATACTAGATATTATCAATTTTCACTTTATTGTATCAGTTTGCAATGTACCGACGTTTGAACAAATCGTTTTCTCTTGTAGATAGTACAGTAGCTGGAACTGTTAGTTCTTTGGATATGAATCAGAAGTGTTTATACAAGAACAAAACCTACACAAGAGGTCAGACGTGGATGGACGGGTGTGATTACAAATGCACGTGCGAAAGAAACGGCATCGCCCAATGCTCTCCTCCGTAATAAATTATTTATAGTCACTCAGCCGTTTTAAACTGAAATATCAAGAAAAGAAAAAAACCTCTTTCTGACGCATTACATTTCATAGATATTCCTGTTCTAACGCAAATAATTGCATTTCGCTTCTTTAAACTAAAACAAATCGTGCATGCAGTTGAGGGTAACATTGAATATCTCCCCCCCCCCCCCCGAAAATCATTGTCAACCACGGTGGCTCCTTAATTGAGAATAGTTTTCTCGAGATAAAAATTTCCAATGTTACCCTCAACTACATGCACTATTTATATAATACAGCAAGTACATATACACTGCAATATATAAATGAATATGTTTAAAATATACGGCTAAGAAGTTGTTTTTCACTGTGTTTGAAAATCACTGTTCAGATCCAGGTTCAGAACCTTTTACTTTCTAATATGCACACGATCATAAACTTTTATACAGTCATAAACTATTCAATTAAAACATATCATATTGACTCAGGACTGTTTTGCGATTTCCGAAATGCAGTACTTTAACATTCTTTTTTTCCTTTATGCAAATTAAAAAATAATACAGACATTATCGTAATTATACATGAGTAATGTATCACAAGGTATACCTCGAGCCCCATTATATTTAATTGGTTCATATTTACAGATGTGTTATCTACACCAATCTTCCTCCCTCCTGCCATTATGAAACAGTTCCTGGTGAATGCTGCAGGAAAGTAGTCTGTGCTGTAACAGGTGCGTGTAACATAATGTTCCTGATTGTAGTTATTCCCCTTTGATGGCTATGCTAAAAGTCAATTTGGTTACATTCCCTCTTTTAAGTAACCAGATGTATTATGAAAAATAATCAAAACCCGATTTAGTCTAGAATCTTTTTTTATTTTTATAATCGGCAATTGAAGTTAGAGGCGATAAAAATGTTAATGCATTACATGCAATTCACAACATTCTGAAAACATCAGATTGACACGAGATATTCTCTGTATCGGCTGACACGATAGATTCTCTGTATTGACTGACACGATAGATTCTCTGTATTGGCTGACACGATAAATTCTCTGTATCGGGTGACACGATAGATTCTCTGTATCGGCTGACATGATAGATTCTCTGTATCAACTGACACGATAGATTCTCTGTATTGGGTGACACGATAGATTCGCAGTATCGACTGACAAGATAGATTCTCTGTATCGGCTGACACGATAGATTCTCTGTATCGGCTGACAAGATAGATTCTCTGTATCGGCTGACACGATAGATTCTCGGTATCCGGTGACACGATAGATTCTCTGTATCGACTGACATGATAGATTCTCTGTATCGGCCCCTGTTGCGTTATTAAATATAAACTGTTAGTATCCGATATCTATACATGCTTTAATATCATATCGTAGCAAGGTATTGACATATGCCAGTATAAACCCAGAATATGCTTATTTTTCATCAGGCAATGGAATAACTCAAAGTGAGAAGAAGTGCATTTACAAGGACAAATCCTATGCCGTTGGTGAGGTGTGGCAGGATGGATGTGATTACAATTGCACGTGTTTAGAAGGACTTACATCCCACTGCTCCACTTTGTAAGTTACAAATACATGGAATGCTATATGGTATTATATCATAGGCCTTTGTATTCCCATTGGCAGAAAGTCTGTGTAATTATGCATTAAAATCTAATAGGAAAGGTGAAGATAACGAACAGTGATCAATCTCATAACTCCTATAAGCAATACAAAATAGAATAGGAGAAATACGATAAATTAATAATATTGTTCGAAGACTAGCTCCAAGTTGACTGATTGAATATTGTTTAACGTCCTTCTCGAGAATAATTCACTCATATGGAGACGTCACCACTGCCGGTGAAGGGCTGCAAAAGTTAGGCCTATACTTGGCGCTTATGGCCATTGAGCAGGAAGGGATCTTTATCGTGACACACCTGCTGTGACACGGGACCTCGGTAGCTCCAAGTTGAAGATAGAGGTAGTTTCCAGATTTGCTATTTGAAATTCTAAAATATAAACAAAAATCAAGAAGTACCGGTATTCTATATCTTAAATATCAAATAAATATCATAGAGCTTCAATATCGTTGATATACACTAATGTTAGTATCCCGAAGGGGAAAGGAGGTCTCATAAAGCACCTTTGATCTTTCTATAGATAGTTATGAATTTCATGAAGTTCAAACCAACCATTTGTTATTGCCATTGTGTGAATATATAAGTACATGTAGATACATTTATGTCAAACAGTCCCTCAGTATCAACCTGTAAGTGTATCATTTAAAGGTGCAACGAGTTTCTCCACCTTCCACCAAACTGTCATTATGAAGTAGTTTCTGGACAATGCTGTAGGAAGTTAGTTTGTTCGAATACAACAAGCGGTACGTAATACTTGTAATAAGGGGTTCCTTAAAGTTCAGATACAAAAAATGGTATGTAGTATTTCAAACAAGAATCGAAGTACCGCCTTTCAAAACGTGAATATTTACAATGAAAAGAATTTCGTTGTAGAATTACTTCTTTACATTCTGAGTGGAATGATTATACATATAAAAATATGTTTTATATACCAGTTACTGTTAAGCTTCATTAATTGTTTTAGCTTCATTTATCGACCGCATGGGCTGCCGTTACAGAAACAAAACGTACACGACAGGGCAGACATGGATGGATGGCTGTTCCATCAATTGTACATGCCTTGATAGTCGATCAGGGCAATTCAATTGTATCAGCACGTAAGTGATATCCATCTATCTATATCAACAAAAATGGAAAACGGAAATATTCATATCTAGTGATCAGTCAACCTAAATTTACCTTGTTGAACACCACTCTGATTCCAAGCACAAGTTGAAATAAAAAATATGCTGGAGTTCCTCATTAACAGTATCTTCGTGGTCTTTGGTGATCAGGTTTTTAACAGTCTGTCGGAATTCCCATAGGCACGAATTGAGCTCCTTTATTAGCTGACCTGTTTTTGTATTCATATGAAGCAGAATTTATTCAGAAACTTCTGCATGAGAAGAGGAAATCTCTTGCCGTGGCTTTCAATTCGACATTTAGATATATCGACGACGTTTTATCTATTAACAATAATAACTTTCATTCATATGTCGATTCGATATATCCCTGCGAGCTCGACATAAAAGACACCACAGAGTCGTCCTCTTCTGCTTCATACTTAGAAACTTTATTGAAAATAGAAATTAACGGCAAACTAACAACTCAAGTTTATGACAAACGGGATGATTATATCAACCTACTGACAAACAAGTTGATGGTACAGGAGTTTCAACGGTCTCGTTTAAAGTCAGTATTTTACACATTATATGGTCGTTGTAATGATCTAATTTGCAAATACAACCTATCACTGGGTCAAATGCTGTCTGACGTGTTTGATACCGATTGTAAAGCCGTTCGTGGCACACTGATTTTGACTACGCATAACTCCATGTACCTTATCAAGATATTGGGCTCACGGCGGGTGTGACCGATCGACAGGTGATGCTTATTACTCCTAGGCACCTGATCCCACCTCTGGTGTGTTCAGGGGTCCGTGTTTGCCCAACTATCTATTTTGTATTGCTTATGGAATTTGTGAGATTGATCACTTTTATCTTCAATTTTCAAAACAAGCCTGAACTGCACCAAGTTAGATTAATTCGTATAACATAGGTCAAAATTAGGTTCAGTTTTGATAATTTACTGCAAAAAGACGAAACTATATTGTGCAAATCTTAGTTTATGGATTGTAAATTGAAATCACTTGCACCGCGTAAGGATTCGCTATATAGCAACATACTGTCGAAGTATCGACCGTTAAGTAAGCCATCTTGTTTCTTCCATAGCCGTATTTCAAATTTGAAAACCTATTAAGGTAGTTGTTAACAGAAGATATGTGTCGGCTACAAACGTAGGCTTAATGTTTACTTCGCAGCGCAAGATCGACTTTGAAGTCGCTCTGATAGAAAGTACCAGAAAGTGTTGATCTGACATCACACAAAAAAGTGCGTCATGTACAAGAAAATGAAATATAATTTGCAATTTTTGATTTTATAAGTTTTAAACTGCATTATGAAAGGTGAAGATAACGAACAGTGATTAATCTCATTAACAACTTGCCATAGCATGCAATATTGTCGCCAATTAAATCAGACACAATAGAATATGTAATTGATTCACAGAGTGAATCGATGTGAAATGATATCATCTGATACATTTTCCAAGACATGAGATACTTTATGCTTTGATAGGCGGATCAAGCAATCCCCCATTGAAAATATATTTTATACTGAAACAGCAAAATGTGCAAATACTTGATATACCATTATTTCGCAAATGATGTCGTTGGATCCGAGTTTGTATTGATTTTTACCGTTATAGCGTTTTGTGTCACGTTACTAAAATATACGTCTTGTTTGACATCATGGAAAAAGTCTTAACATTTCATTGTACGTACACGTTTAATTCCGTTGATTTTCAATTTCAAAAAATGCCTACATGTAACAATGTAAAAGTAATGCAATGTAAAATTTGGAGAGAAAAAGTAGTGCCGTCTTGGGTTGTCAAAGGGGCCTATCCCCATACCAAGATACATTATAAACTAAAACATTTCAGAGTACTCAGCCAATCGAATTGAGTTGAAAATTAAATCAGAGAGAGAGAGAAGGCCACGACACTTAAGCGTTCGTACCATCATCGGGTCGTGATGAGGATAGCCGTTGTTTTTTCCCTCCAAAATCATAGCAAATAGGCAAAGTTAGAGAAAAACTTACAAAACAAGGTGATTGTACATGCATAAAGAAGGGATTCCAGGCCGTCCCATTGCCAGAGCTATTGGTCATCCAACTGACAAAATTTCAGTTTTTGGATATGCACTTACGAACTCGTGTAGAAACCATACAATCCTACCTCAAAGAAACTACAGACAACATGAACAAAACCATAACTTCTAAGACAACATCCTTCTCGTGACTGTGGATGTTGCGTCATTATACATTAACATTCCTCACGACGAAGGCATTGAGGCATGAAAGGAGATCTGGAACAGTAGAAAACATAAAAAGACCGTCAACAGAGTTGGGGTTTTAGAACATGTACTTAAAACGCAATAACTTTATGTCCAATGGGGAACATTACCTCCCAAGTAAGTGGCACGGCCACGGGAACGAAAATGGCACCTTATGCAAATATATTTATGGGTAGATTAGAAAATCAACTTTTGCTACAAGTACCTATCAACTAAGCTGCCTCAGGTTTAACGATGACATTAAAATCAAGTAGGTCGATGGAAGGGAAAGTCTGCACGATTTTGTGTCCTTTATCAATTCATTTCACCATAGTATCAAGTTCACAGTGGATATCTAAGATACCAACAATCCATATCTTGTAAATGGTGAAATTGAATTTGATCACCATACCAAAGCGACCGACGCTCATTTATATTTAATGCCATCTACCTGTCACCCACATCACATCTTCAAGGGTGTAACTAAAGGTATATAACTCGTGCCAGACGAGTTTGTTCCAGTGAGGAATCTTTCATTCTAAACAATTAAAGAGTCTCATTTATGTAAATGAGATTACAAGCCGCAATCTGCTTCAAATGTCATTAATGAGGTTTTAAAGAATTGACAGGTCATCACTTTTGCAGTACAGGGTGAAAACCAAAGGTTATAGTGTACATCTGGTCATCACGTATCGTGCACCCTAACTTGAAGGACCTAAACAAAATCCTAAATGATAACTTTCCTAAACTCTTGGATAATCCTAGATTAGCAAGAGAATTTATTGAACCACCAATGGTGTCCTTTAGACGACCCAGGAATATCAAGGATTTTGTGGTAAGGGCCAGATTGGACATCCCTCAGACAAGTGCTGTTTGCTTTGCAAATTTAGCCAGGATTCAGAAACGTCCCAGTGTTTTACTACAGGCAAAACTTACAATATATTGCATCTACCTCATCAGTTGTTAACAATATTCCCCATTGAACAATATATTGGAGAAACTACAAATAGTAGACCAAAGAATCAACAACCACCGATCAATCATCAAAACCTATAGGAGAACACTTCAAACCAGAAAGTCACGTTTGGCAAGTGGTTGGTATTGATCATGACCCAACATGGACCGATGCAGAGAAAAAGAGCACGAAAAAATCATGGATGCATCGCTTGAAATCATTCTGTCCAGGCGGAATGAACAGATTGACGTGCATGAATCTAGGATAAATATTCAGCCTAATCAGAATCCACAGCCCAGTCATCAATACTTACTCGATGAAATATTCTGTTGGATGATTGATGGAAATACAATTCGTTTCCTCGTTGCAAGACTCTGACCTTGAACTCCTTATTTTAGCCATGATGTGGATTCCCAAAACTGCGACTATTGTTTGGCTTCCAAACTTCTTAAATATGTTAACATATTAGAAATAATTATAAGTATCGATTTATATACATGTAGCTCTCTGTTTTTGGTCTCAAGATTGCGGCTTTAGTTTGATTGACCTTGAAAGGGACAAGAAAGAAAAAAAAAATATTGACCTTGAAAACTAGTACATGTACATCCATCTTTTTTATCTTAGACTTCTAAATTATGTTAAAACAATATAAGAAATAATTTTAAGTGCAGATGTACATGTATATAGCTCTATTTTTGTTTTAGTCTCAAGACTTTATTTTGCTTGACCTTGAAAGGGGAATGTATTGTCCTTGAAAACTAGTACATCATCTTGATCTTAGACTTTTCTCCCACCAGTTGATCTTTTGGACTCATGGTGTTATAGTGCGAGATTCACTTGTTTGTCAATTGGTTGTTTTGATCTTGTATTTTAATCATCCCATTGTCTTTTTTCGTTATCGGCAATGCTCATCATTCCCAATCCACAAGGGTACGAATTACTACAAATTACTAAAGAACTTTTATCTTAATTACTGTAACTTATTATATCCCCATCGTTTTTATTTCACAATCACGTTGTTTTGAAAGTTTTTTATTGGTGAAAGAGAGAACCCAGATACAATGTACCTGGGAAGAGACCACCGACCTTCCGAAAGTAAAGTGAGAAAGTTTCCCAGTTTACTTTCGGTGGTCTCTTCCCAGGTACATTGTATCTGGGTTCTCTCTCCCACCAATAAAACATGGGCGCCACCAGATAACTGAAAAATTGTTGAGTGTGGCGGAGAACATCAATCAATCAATTCTCTCTCTAATTTTACCTATTACCTATAATTCTAAAGAAAAAATATATTATCATTCCGACCCGATGATGATAGGAACTCTCTACACACCGGCGTCTGTATTGGTGGCAGGGGACAGTGGTTTTTTTTCTTGGTTCTGAAATATGTAGGTAGGGGGTATACATCAGACTAATGAAAAATCATATATCTCTTTCACGTCAATACTTGTATTTCATATTGGTGTAGTTAGTAAATTATGATCCTAAATTACATGTAATCTATACATACTGGTGCTGGTGCACAAAACATACTCTGAACAGGTGCCCCTTTCTTGCTTCGATTTTCTCTCATTTGGGCAAATCCGCAACAACCTGACACCATCACAGTACCAAGCGAGGGAATTTAGACACTGTGCACAATCAAGAACCCTGTCTGCCCTTCTTGAAAATCTACCTTTCATATGGGACTATCCACCTTCCATCTCAGCTACAGACCTTTTGCTGGACCATGCATGTTTTCACCGAATTTCTTCAGCAAATGACCACGAGTCTTAGTTTCGTATTTGCACCCATCTATATGCTAGTAATCATGGTGACACCTACATGTTGTATATCAACAATTTTATCAAGCACTCAGCTACATTTGAAATGTATCATAAAATCATTCTATACATTTTTACACATGTAATATCATTTCAAATATGGGGTATTTCCGTTTTAGGGCCTATAGTGCGATACTGTCCCCTACTACCTATTCTTATCAATTACACTAGTCTCATGCAACCAAACGCTTGGCTATCTCAGTAAATCTCCAACAAACAGAGAGTCTGGTAAAGACAAGCGATAACGTTTGTAACGTCGGAACGAGGCTCATTACAATATCAGTATTGGTTGATTCAACACACCTTCAAAATAACGACTTCCGAAGAAATTTGTAATATATTGAATTTGCCGTATAAGCTTAAGGAGATTTACAATATTAGAATGTTTAGAAAAACTGTTGTAAAAGGAGAGGATTTATTTGCTGTTCTACATACGGTATATGGTAAAACTGTTTTACCAAAATTACTTTGAGAGGCAAAAGTGAAAGTACAATTTCCATCTGACAACAATCGCAGTTTTTTCATGTAGTAATAATTTTCCCATTATTATCACTAATGAAGGATCAACTAATTAACATAAAATCTCGGAATTGGCTGTTTATCATGGAGATAATCAAACCGAAACTAAAATAGCGCTCCCTAGTGGTAACATTTATTATCGTGAGTCTTTACCAGACTCTCTGCTTGTCGGAGAGCCGAGCGTCTGGTTGAACGAGAAGTTACAAATATGCTGGTGCATGACGAAAGAGCCATGTGATAAATCCAGTGAAGAGATTGTTTATTCTCAATTTAGTCTGTATCAATTTTGTTTAAATAACGATGTAGATAATTACATGTAATATTTTTCGTAGTGTGATTTATGTGAAATTTGTTTATGTAAAATACATGGCTCTTGATAAAGACGCGGGTTGTGTCGTCAATTTGATGTTCATTTAACAAACAGTTGTGTGGCCTTTTCAGTGCTTCTATACATTTCTTGTTGGATTTGCATCATTTCAGATCCGCTACTTTAAAAAAGTAGGGTGTTGTTAAATTTTAGTGCTTATATATATATATATATATATATATATTAGCATTCTTTATATCGTACATAAACAACGATGAACAACAATGAAATTAATAAATAAAAAGGTTAAACTCCATTTTTCATTAATAGGTGAAAACCATTTAAGCAATAAACAATACAAATGGGCAATCGTAATTAATTATTGTCCATAGATGTATCGGTAGGATTGCAATTATCCCACTTAAGTTAACATTCGTTAAATTTCAGAGAACTATTTGATATGTTTACATTTATGCTTCAGTCACATACTCTTGATAAGTACAAGGCCAAGACCTTCATACATTAACACACCTAAGCTTAATATTAATGAAATATAAATATAGACATATGAAACAAATGCACACATAATTGCCCATAATTAATTTAATTAACTCCTAAATTAAGTGTTTGCCTAGAGGCCAATAATATAAGATTCCTGGAAAACGAAATAGTGTTGAAAAATAGTATTGTTAACCTTATAATGATTTAATAGCAAGTTATTTTCAATGGGACTTAGATTAGAATTTGAATGGTTTTGCGTCGATTATTTTCCAACTGACCTCATAAATGCTATTTTCGAACAAAAATTATCCTTATTTGTAATAATTATGCGCCCTTCCTTTACCTGTATTACGCTCTGCGCACATGTACTCCGGTGATAGAAATAGGTTCAGGTAATATATTATGTCTAAATTAATTTCATTTCAAAATATGTTGTCTCATATTCCTTCAATTGCATTCCAATAATTCTGATGAAAAGACTTATTTTGATTTTGTCGACACAAAATTTCCATTGTGTGACAAATGAAAACATTCAATTAATTGATAAAATTCATCAAAAGCAATGCATTCACAATTTTAGAAATTAGTGTCTCAAGTTTTCGTGCGTTTTGATGTTTTTTTCTATGCAAAATGAAAGAAACAAATTCTGAGCACAGAGAAAGAATGAAAGTTAGAGACATGGAATAATGAATGTATAAATGTATTTGAAAGTTTTAATAACCGAGAAACACCCCCTTTTCTTTTCAAGCAATCAAGTCAATACTGTAATGATAAGTTCAAAAGTCGTGTAGAATGTAATACATTAAACAATTATTCCTTGGATTGATATATACAATTCATAATGTGTAATTATATACAGTCTTGTACAAATTAGATTGAAATGATAAGATTAGAGAAAGTCAGAAATGCCTACATATACTGATTAGATGATGATGATCTTCTCAGATACCATCTTACCGATTTATAAAAGCAAAGAGGAGACAAGTAATCCACAGAACTATAGACCTATCACCATTTTTAAATGTTGTGTTGGTAAACGTTTACATCTACACTGAACGATATATATTTACTTTTTTTTTGTCAGACGGATACGAAGTGCTGCACGTAAACTACAGAGGTTTGCGCTCCATTTATTTCGTACTTGTAAATGTATGTAAGGGATACAAGACGAAGATGGTCTATTATGTCAGATACGGGACTGGCACGAGCCGCGTAGCGGCGAGTGATCAGTCCCGTATCTGACACAATAGACCATCGAGTCTTGTATCTTACTTAAAACATTGTTCTATCTAAAAACAAATGCATTTAAACGCACACAAAAAAACCCACGTACAAATAATCATTGGTATAGACAGATATATTTACACCTTTCGTTTCTGATTTGTTTTTAATAATTTTGATATATTAGGAATTCATAAACTTTAATGGCACACAAGGTCAAATCTTGTCTTTAATTCACAAAAAACTGTTAGCTCATCATTTCAATTGTCATAATATGGTACTCCTCAAAACAGGGTTTTGTTCTTCATGGAAAGCGATTCGAACGCTTCTATTGTCTGAAGACTGTACTCAACAAAACTGGTTTTCTTTTTTGGGTGAATGAAGCTACGTAAAGGGTGTTCGGAAAGAATCTTTTAGAAAAAACAAAACATTGGTTTCCCACATTCCTTTCTGGGAACCCTGATATGATACTGACACGTAGGCCTATAACTGGTATAAAAACAGAAGCCGCAACCCCCTTTTAGCATTTAGTCCGGGTGCCTTGAAGAAATGGATTCAGATGATTGAAAAGTACATGAGTTTGCGGTAAGATTATTCATTATTTCTACAGATTCTCCTAAATATATTAACAATTTTTTTGCACATTATTTATTTTGCTTGTTTCATTTTTGTTGTATACAATTATTTTTTGTTAATCATTTGTAGCCCCAGAAGTGGAAAATGCAATGCATTTTATCTCAGATCAAAAATCGCTCCTAATGGGAATGTATGGTACGACGTCCCAGTCGGGGTACATCAACTGCAATAGATTGTGGCCAAAATGTTAAAGAGGCAGGATTACAAATCTCTCTTCGGGCTACTGCCGCTACACGCCTATATGCTGCGGGTGTTGACGAGCAATTTATAGCGGAAAAAAGTGGTTACATGTCATCTGTGATTCGCAACTACAAACGCACCTCCGAGGAACAATTACAGAGTGTAAGTGATTTGATTCAGAAACCGCCCAGTGTCCCCGCCGGAGCCGAAGAAAGTGAAGCTCAATGAAAGTGTTTCCTATGGATCAGAAAAGGAAATAAACATCACTGCCGGGGATGTAACAGTGAATTTGCGATTTTAATGTGCATGTGTTTAAATGAATGATTGTGACATGGATTTATAACTGTGGTGCCTGAACGATTTCATACACGGTAAAATCGGATTATACATGAAACACTCATTTCGTATAATTTACTGGAATATTTCACGCCTTGAATATTGTATTTGATGTATAATAAATGTTTTCTCGTACAACGAAGGGTGGTCTTTGTTCCTGGTTTTTACTGTCAGTCCCGTATTTCTCATAATATTGGCCTGCTCTTAATAATACTGGACTGCTCTTAATAATACTGGACTATGTTCAGTACAGTATGAAAAATACAGTGCTGTCAAGACAAAGAACTGACGTCACAACAATGTTTTAAGGTGTGGGATAATATTATGGGAATTTTACCCAATCTTAAAACACGTGGGGGTTTAGTAGGGTTTTCTGTAGGGATTCTTTTACAAACCTTGATAGGATTTTTACCCTGGACCTTAGATATCTTTTTTAAAAAAGAAGTAGCTAAATATATTGATTGTTTTAATTGTTGATTTCGTGCGAGGAAACCAAATGGATTGGTATATAATTCGACTTCATAGCCAAAGCGGAAAAGGGTGCGCAACTATGGATGAATATCCATTCCAGACTTGTCCGTCTCACTACTAATTGTTTACAATAATTTTGTATTCAAACGTGAGCAGTCCCTGTGCGGAAGCCAAGCAGGATTCAGAAATATAGACTTTAAGAAAGCGTTTGACAATGTATGGCGGAAAGGTCTTTGGTATAAACTTTTTGCATACAAATTCAGTTCAGTAGACATTTTGTAACAACATTAATACATTGTTAGATGTCCCGAAATCCAGACAGCTGAAGGTTGTTCTTTGGTGAAAAGAAATGGAAAGTGTTGTCCAGAATCTGTATGTGACTTGTCGAATGTAAACACAACAACCGTATTAACAAGTAAGAACCATACGATGTTCCCTAATATAGATTCACGCTTTTTTTTAAACTATATAGCAAAATTTCAAATATTAATATTGTCAAGAAAGAAAGATCTTCCTCATCATTATTCATTAAATCTTAATGATATCGCAACAGACTTCCATGGATGTGTTTACAAAGATGGCTCTATCTACGAGACTGGTGACATGTGGTTTGATGGATGTAAATGGCGATGTTATTGTCAATCAGGCAATTTCTATAATTGTGAGAGTAGGTAAGAAAATAGAATACATGTATGTTATTGTTGATTGGATGCTGGATTAAAACATGTAGCAGTCACCACAACATATGCACTCATTATAAAAAATTCTATAATACAGTTAATGGGCCATTCGTTGATGAGTTCTGTCTCTAGATTGACTTCTTAGTGAAGTGATTATAAAAAATGTTTTCAGGAACTGTATTTGAATATTTTAGATGTGTGGAGTTCCACCTCTCCTCTCCATGTAAACTCGATCCTCCTCCAACAGGGAAGTGCTGTAAGATACCTCACTGTCCAGCGAACTACGTCTTTAATTATCCACCTGGCTATGTGCAGGAATAACGTGCTGACATTTGAACAAGGAATTTTTTATGCTGTTACATGTATATATATTCTCAAATAAAATTGTCGTTTTCAGTTTGAAATCGAACATTTTATATCCCTTTTGACTTCTTGCTATAAAGTTTTGTATACGAGTACAAGAGCAAAACGGTATATAGTGTTTCACTCCTAGAAATTGGCCTGTTTAGGATATCAATATTAGAATAAGATTCTATCCTCCGCACGCTCTTTCCTAGTTCATCGATATCTGAACAAGTTATACAACAATAGCACACAAGAAAGCAATTTTAACACAAGCGTCAAAGATATCAGACCGAAAAAGATGAAAGAAATCCATCATTTTGTTTTATTTATTTTAGGTCGTACCACACTGACAATAGATATTTTGTACATCCCTTCGGACGAAGAGTTAATTGTGAAGTCACATCTTAATCAAGATATCTTGATTGCTATTATCACAAAATCAAGTAGTAGAAACAATTGTAGCAGAATGATAATGATTTTAAACTGCACATACATACACACACAGAAAGAGAGAGAGAGAGAGAGAAAGAGAGAGAGAGAGAGAGAGAGAGAGAGAGAGAGAGAGAGAGAGAGAGAGAGAGCACTGAACCTAACAATACCAGATATCTAAAAGTGTCGGAAATACAGAGTGGATGCAAGGTCAGATATAAAATTATATAAAGCACTGGAATGACCAACGACACGAAGTTATATTGTCAAATTTTTAGAATGACCCATTCCTTACTCTGTAGACTTCTAAGAAATCTTCTGATCTTGAAACAGACACGTATTAAAAACGCAGTGCCCAATACAAACATGACTTTAAGTAATTTAATTTTGAGCTTTAAAAAGTTTCAGTTTGTCATGGTGGACAAATCACCTAGCTTCCCATCTTTGTGTCCTTCATTGAGGAACCAAACCTTGTCTCCCTCTTTGTAACTGTAAAAAGATAATTTGAATTATAAAAATCTCTTTGTCTTTTATGCAAGTGGCATAAGTGCTCCCTGGCAATTTGATGAGCCAGTTGTAATTTGTCTCAACATACAATTCATAACAGATTCTTCTTGGAATCTCAGTTTAGATTCGAATATTATTTCAGAAGGTACATGTATGTCCACTTCTCTTCCTAACATAAGTAAGTTAGGTGTAAGGCGAGCTGCTCCAAGACACTCTAAGTAAAGGTCCCACTCTGTTTTGTCATTTCTGATATAACTCTGTCATCTTTATTGATGTTTTGTTTAATCTTTATGTTTTCCCATTGGACAGGGGATGCCGAGGGATAGTACGAGTCTTCTTTATTTCAAGAAGTTCACACAATTTAACTCACAAAAATATTATTTTTACAATTACTACCCTGGTCTGAGTGTACAATTTCAGAACACCCGTAACGACTTATGACCTCATATAATAGGACTCTAGCTGTTGTTACTGCGGATTGATCAGGGACAGGAAATATTTCAATCCAGCTAGTAAATTGGTCAGTTGCAGTCAAAATATAATTCCCCTGGGGGTCTCTGGTAATGGACCCAGTATATCAGTGGATAATCTGTCCAGAGGGCTTCCTATATTAATCTGCCCTTGTTTTGTGATATGTTCTCCTGTTCTTCTCACAGGATTTACAACCTGACACATGAACTACAACATCCTCTTTCATTTCACACCAGAAGAAATCCCTAGAAACTGTCTTGGGTCTTTTAAGTGTCATGTGCTAAAGTAATAACTGCTTTTTTTAATTTATTGGGTAAGTAAGTAAGATCCAGAGTTGTCTTATGAACTTCTTATAGTAAGAGTATATCTTTAATATGAAAAGCATTAACGATAATGCCAACAATGCCTAACAGCTGGTGCCTGTGTTACAAATTCTGACATATCAGTTCTAGTTTGGTTTTTCACCAAGTCATATACTAAACCTTTGTTTGGATCTTTTAACTGTTCTTTCTTTAAATGATTCCTACTACATTTTGTTCAAAATGTGGTATGACCCTCTTTCCCTCTGAATGTTTGCTGTCTAGTATAACTGCTTTTGTCTGTTGACTTTGTTTCTGTTGTTCATGATCACAAGTTTCTAAACTGTAACCAGGAGTAGGAAAACTGGGATCTTATTGTTTGCTAGATTTATGTAAGAAAGAACTACACATTTCAAAAGATCTCTTTTGACATTTATAAGAGAGTCCACATTTCAAATACTCTAAGTCGTCTGCTTCGGGACAAGTACTATCTGCAGAATTCTCACCTGGTCATAGCATCCATGTTTCGATGTTTGTGACCTAGGCGATATTGAACTGAAAAATTAAGTGAGATATAATTTTAAACACCAAGCAATTCGCCCTTTAGGTTCCTTGACTCTAAATAACCAGACAAGTGTGAACTGTGAACCTACCCCCAAATAAATAATGTCTGAAATATCCCACAAAATAACGCAAACCTGGTCATTTTTTATCAGTGATACAGTAATTATTTTCATCCTTCTTTAATGACCTACTCCCATATGCAATCACTCTTTCGGTGTCATTTTGTATTTGGGACAGGACACTTTTAATGGCCTCATCACTAGCATCAGTGTCTAATATGTACGAGGGCGAGTCAATAAGTAACCAGCCTAACTTATTTCCGGTTGAGATCCACCTCTTCTTTTTCGATGTAATTGCCCTCTAGTGTGATGCACTTAGACCAACGGTGTTCAAGTGCCATCAGCCCAGAACTGAAAATGTTAGGGTCCATTCCATTGACTGCCGTCATGACTTCTTCGTCAGACCGGAAATGACGTCCACGGATATCCTTTTTAAAGTTTGGGAATAGGAAAAAATTGCTAGGAGCTAGGTCAGGCGAATAGGCAGGATGTGGTATTAATTCATACCCGTTTTGCTCTACAGCATCCATTGCAGCTTTGCAAGTGTTAACTCTCGCGTTGTCCTGTTACAGCAAAACACTTTTAGAGAGTTTACCTCGATGTTTGTCACGGATTGCGGTTCTCAGCTGGTCTAGCAAGTTTGCATAGTACACTCCATTTATTGTACTTCTCTTGAGTAAAACGTCCAACATAATAACGCCTTTTTCGTCCCAAATACTATGGCCATCACCTTGCCAGCAGATGGTTGCGTCTTGAACTTATTTGACCTCGGGGACCCAGGCCCTACCCACTGACGACTCTGAGCTTTATTCTCTAGCTCATAATAATGAACCCAAGTCTAATCTACAGTCACCAGGCGCAAAAGAAAATCATCTTTTGACCTAAAACGCTTCAACAAGGCGCTGCATACTGATGCTCTGGTTGCCATTTGCTCATCGCTAAGGGATTTGGGGACCCAACAGGCCGTTAGCTTGCGCATACCTAAACGATCATGTAAGATTGTTGAAACGCTACCATGTGAAATGCCTGCGCTATTTCTTCCACCTGAATTCGCCTATCAGAGTATATCAGATCCCGAACTTTCTTACACATTTCTTCGTCGGTGGCATCCAGTGGGCGTCCAGACCTGGCTTCATCTTCTAAAGACGTTCTTCCGCTTTTGAATTCCCCTACCCAGAATTTAACCTGAGCACAAGATGGTACAGAAGACCCATAAACATTGGTTTACTAGCCGTGTATTTCCTGTTTTACCTTTTAAATACAAGTACGGAATTATAGCACGTTACTCAACTTTAGATGAAAAGCATGCCTTTGCATCACTAGCCATGTTTGACATTCAATATCTTATTAAAGAATGACTGGATACGCGTGCAATTTTGTACCCAGGGATAAAACATGTATTGACACAAGGCATGAAAATCTTGACTGTCTCGGTCAATCGGAAATGGGATAGGCTGGTTACTTATTGACTCACCCTCGTATTCTCCCTCATCTAAAGGATAGGCTAAAATAGGACTATAAAAGATTCTTATAATTTAGTGAAGACTTCTTCACATTCACCAGGTATAACTAGCTTAACAAAATCTTTGATAAATTTTCTGTAATAACCTCCCATCCCAAGGAGTTTTCTAACTTCTGTAACTATGGCTGGGTGAGGCGCCACTGTAAGATTTTTGAAAGGTCAGGGTTCGGCAGTACTCCCTCATGTAAAACTTATACGGTACCAATTTTGATGCACCAGATGCACATTTCGACAAATAATGTCTCTTCAGTGATTCTCAAGCCGAAATTTTGGAAATTCGAAATGACAAAAAACTTTTAACAGCTAAAAGGAAAACTAGAGTGCAAAAAAAAAAAAAAAAACTGGAGCCAAATTCGTCCAAGGATCAGAGCTATGCATGAGGGAGATATCACCCTTAATTTTGAAATGAATTTCTAAATTTTATCCCAGCAATTAAATATACATCCGTATTTTCAAGCTAGTAACGAAGTACTTACCTACTGGGCTGTAAAGACCCTCAGGGACTAACAGTCCACCAGCAGAGGTCTCGACCCAGGGTTCACAATGTAAAACTTGTACGGTACCAATTTTGATGCACCAGGTGCGCATTTCGACAAATAATGTCTCTTCAGTGATTCTCAAGCCGAAATTTTGGAAATTCGAAATGACAAAAAACTTTTAAAAGGAAAACTAGAGTGTCTAAAAACAAAATGGAGCCAAATTCATCCAAGGATCAGAGCTATGCATGAAGGAGATATCATCCTTAATTTTGAAATGAATTTCTAAATTTTATCCCAGCAGTTAATATACATCCGTATTTTCAAGCTAGTAACGAAGTACTTAGCTACTGGGCTGTAGAGACCCCCGGGGACTAACCGTCCATACGAGACAACATGACCTAAATTTACTTTTGTCTGAAATGTTGGTTCATCCCGGAGTCATGTATTCTCTCTGAAACTTCTCCTACCCTTTGCAGGTCCTCCTGAAAAGACCAATATCATCAAGATAAATGATTCAAGTCTGCCAATTCAGGCCTTGTAAAACAAATTTCATGAGTCTCTGAAAAGAAGCAGATGGTCTACTGACACCCATTGATATAGTAGTAAATTCATATACATGTAGTCCATATTTTGTAATGAAAGCGATTTTGTGAATGTCCTTTTCCTTTACAAGAACTTGATGGTAGTTTGAAATTAAATCAAAAGTTGAAAAATAAACAGATATTCGGACAGTGTTTAAACAGTCCTGAAGTCTAGGGAGAGGAAAAGCATCCTGTATCGTAATAGTATTCAACCTAGTTTTCTCATTCTTTTTCGTAACTTATATAATTGGGGTTGTCCAAGGGGAACTTGATTTCCAAATAATACCCTGTGCCTCTATCTGTTGCTCGGCGTTCTGTTGATCCACACTGGTGCAGAACCGGAGGGGGATTCCTGTGGGATGTGCTCCTCCCCATCGATATGAAGAATATTACGTATCAACTTTACGCACTTTTTTCTTTTGCCTGTCTCAAAGCTGGATATACATGTAGCTTTTTCTTCTTTTCTTCAACTTCAGCTGGAAACTGTTTGTTCACATACACTTTGCCTCCCTCGAGTTGTTTATGCGAATATATATATTCTCGCGGCCGAGTGGTTAGAGCATCGAGCTCAAAATAACACGGCCTTTCAATTCTGGTCTGTGCGGGTTCGAATCCTGCTCGCGCCGGTAAGTGAGAAAGTTTCCAATTTACTTTCGGAAGGTCGGTGGTCTCTTCCCAGGTACATTGTATCTGGGTTCTCTCTTCCACCAATAAAAACTGGGCGCCACCAGATACTTGAAAAAAAAATTGAATGTGGCGGCAAACAATCAATCAATCAATCTGTCTTCGAAGTACAAAAAGTTTGCTACGATTTTCCTTGGATACACACTTAATTAAGTCATTCCATTTACCTATCCTGTGTACCTGCTCGAAATCAATGCGACCAGGTTATAGTAATGTAAATATCTGTTTATACTTGTGGAAAGGCTTTGCTTGCATGACTTTAATTTCGCTCTTTTTTCAAGTCGAATTGCACATTATTAGCGAGAAACAGTGTATATCGGATAATCGATATCGCTCACAAAAACATATGCATCGGCCGGGAATCGAACCCGGGCCGCCCGCGTGGCAGGCGAGCATTCTACCACTGAACCACCGATGCTTATACTAGTATTCCATTCAAATTTTTTTTATTATCCAAATGCTAGTCGTGGTTAGTTTGACAACTGCCTCAGGCCATGCATATATACACTGCACCTGTAACCTTAAGAACATATGGTTTGTTAAAAGAGTATGTTTACGTACAATGTAGCTTTTGAAATTCATCCCGTTGTGTAGATTTCAATAAAAAAAAATTCTTTAGTGTACCAGCAGTTTTTGAGATTATGGAATCTTATCAAAAATTGCAGATCAAGATAACACTTCTGGCACCCAGGCAGATATGTCCTTCATCAACATGTTGAAAGTCGTTTGTTCATCTTGATCCCGACTTAGTCCAATAGAAATTGAGACTGAGATTGTATTGGAAATGGGAACTAGCAACACAAGGTTTCTTCTCACTTTTTATAGTTTTAAAAATATGTCCATAAACACGTGTAAAATATAGCAAAATATGTTGAGAGGAAGCTGTTATTTTGAGGCAAAAACACCATGTATTTATGAAAAATCATCAAAAATTGGTATTTCCAATAAAATATATGTTCCCATTGAGATATTTTGATTTGTATCATAATTATTTAAATAGATTAACGTATCTTTATAACAGATATCACATGTTATGCAAAAAATATTGAAGAGAGGGACTAAAACATCATTTATTGAAAACAAATTGTCAAAAAGTGGAAATTCCCATTAAAATTTTTGAAAAACCATTGAAAAGAAAGGTGTTAGTTTGAGGCTGAAACACGATTTATTGATGAAAAATCGTCGACAATTGGAAATTTCAATCAAAATCCACGTTTCAATTAAAACCCATTGATTTGTATCATATTTGGAAAATATATTAATGCATCCCTTAACAAATCTGACAAGTGTTTTAAAAATATTGGAAGAAAACCTGTTCTTCTTCTTCTTTTTTTTAAACACCATTTATTGACCAAAATCATCGAAAACTGAAAATTCTAATTAAAATCCATTTTCAATTGAAACTCTGATCAGTATCATATTTGGATGCATCAGTGTATTCTTTCAAACATTTCAAGTTCAGGAAAAAATATTAAGGCTAAAACACCATTTATTGATGAAAAGTTGGCAATTACAATTACAATCTTTTTCAATTAAAACGCCTTTGGTTTATTTGGATAAGTCACCATATCCTATAACCAAAATATTAAAAAAAAAATGTGAAAATGGGAATATGGATCCGATGCTATCACTTGGAGTCCAAAATGTCTTTTTGAGTGAAAAACCTACAAAAACTGTGAAACTCCATTCAAAACCCTATTCGACATTTTTAAAATATTGTGATGACGAGGTGACTTTGTCTTTTGTTTTGACCCCCAGTGTGTTTAAGCGACCTTAGATAAGATAAGATAAGTTTATTCCAATTTTGGGCCCAGAGGGCATAACAGTAAGACAGTTTATAAAGAAGGAAATTCAAAAAAGAAAGAAAGTTTACAACATTAACTACAGGTTACATAGACTGCAAACTGCATGTGGATGCAGCATGTTGGGGAAACAAGTACATACATATATAAATTGCTAATCACAAGTAAATGGACAGTATCAGTGTTATACCAACATATGAATAATAAACTACATGTACATGTATAATGATTTTTGCAGTTTTAAAGCATCACTTCTTTTTCTGAAAGTTTGCACTAAATATTCACTCAATTTGACAATTACTAGTTTGTCTTCATTAATCATCAACCAAGTAAATTTGTCCTTATTTGTTAGAGAGATAAAATTTTTGTTGAGCTTGTATATACCATTAAAAAACATATTTCTCTCTTCAACATAGAATGGACAATCAGTAAGGAAATGAAATTCATCTTCCACACAATTAAGGTTACATGATTCACATATTCTTCTGTTTCTCTCTAAAGAAATCTTCTGGCCAGAATTGGTTTTTGTAAATTCATATCTTCCTCTTTCAATTCGAAGGTCATGTGCACTAATTCGAAATCTACATAGAGTTTTTCTTAATTCTAGGGATTCTAAAAATATATAACTTTCCATAGTAAAGTTTTCTTTATACAAAAAATATGTTGTGAGTTTTCCTGATTTCTGACCCTCTTCACGTCGTTTTGATCAGTAAAGTAAAAATTGTGTCCGTACCTGATTCACCTTATGTGTCTGCGGAACAACATTTGCCGTTTTCAAGTTATTTTCTTCCTGTATGCAGAATATTTCTATGTGTATATCAGGGTGAAAATATTGTTAGGACTTTTATTTTCAAAAAATTGTAGATTGTTGGAACTTTTAATCTTTATTATTTTTGCACCCTTTCATACATGATATGTAAGTATGTATCATTTAAAGTGAAACCTTTTTATTTTACAGATCAAATATTATATCTACATTTCAAAATGAATGAATAGTCTATGTCTATACTTATCCTGTGTCTGGTAAAAAATTTCATTGGCTGAAACCAATACAATACAACGGTATCTTATCAAATTTGTAATATCATGATTGGTTTACACCGATCACGTGAAGACAATGTATATTTTATACACCGTTAGTGGTAGCCATTAGTCTTCATACCCGATTTTCACTATATCATGTTGGTTTCAAAGTTACCAACTGCTCAGTAACACATTTAAAAATTCTGATCAAGTATTAATACGTAAGCGTGAAATTGTGATTTGAATAAGATAATGTAACTTGTATATTTCTGACATAGATCTAAATGTATTACATATAATTATTCGTGGGTGATATAGGTGAATTTTGTGCTGAAATCTACCCCGTAAAGCATGTGTGAAATTTGAGATTCACGGCAATGGGGAACATTGTTATGAGATTTATCCCAATGAACTCGAAATCAAAGACACCAGAGTCTTCCACATCTGCATCGTACTTAAATATTTTATTGAACATAAATGTTAGCGGTAAACTAGCAACTCAACTTTATGACAAACGGCCCGATAATTTTAGCTTCAACTTCTCATATTTATGTAGCAATATTCCATCACCTGCATATCATGTTTATGTATATCAACTGATTCGATATGCAAGACCTTGACTTGCGAATGATCAGTTTTAAAATCGAGGCAGGCTACTGACAAACAAAATGATGTTACTGGGGTTTCAAGTCTCGTTTTTAACTCAGTATTTCGCAAATTCGATGGTCATTATAACGATCTAGTTTGCCAATACAACCTGTCATTGGGTCAAACACTTTCTGACATGTTTCATACCAATTGTTAGACCTAAATTTCTTAACACAATGATTTTGACTGCGGATTACTCCGTTTACCTGATCGAGATATAGGGCACAGGGGCTAAGCCCGTTTTGGACCCGATAGACTTAAAATCTCAAATACCTTAAAACTGATCAAAACATTATTCTTGTGATATTGCACTTAGAGAAGGAAATTGAACATTATTTCTTGGCTTTTTTAATTTTTGGTTTTTGTTTATCTATTTCATTTAGATTATTATTACCCATTTTCCCCTTATTTAAAGTTTTAGACATTTCGGTTATTTAGTGTATTCATTAAAATGGCAGATCTTGTCAACAGTTGATGCTGCTGAGGAAAAATAAGTCGTGTAACGTCTACACGAAGAACATTATTAAAATATGAGGAAGTAAGTAGCGTATAATTGATGTGAAATTTTAATTGACAAGTCCGAAATCTTCCATACTAGTCTGAATTTCGCTGCTGTCATAGGCGAGAAACGACTCCGTGACCTGGACCGGTAAATGTCCTAGTAAAAATAAACAAGTGAAATCGAGAGAACGATGACGTATATCTTTGTTATTTTAAGAACCATTGACTTGAAATTTGGCATGCAAGTAGTTAAAACATTAATCAATGCAAGGAAAACGACAAATTACGCATAGCTTACCTAGTTTAAGAATTTTTAGGCATTGGAAGCGAGTGGTTAGTTTTTTATCTGTGTCAGAGTTAGACCCCTTTCTATATTTATGGTATCACAGAGTTCGGGCCCAAAACGGGCTTAGCCCCTGTGATATAGGGCTTACGGTGGGTGTGAACGGTCGACATGGAATGCTTACTCCTCCGTGACACCTGATCCCACCTCTGGTATGTCCAGAGGTCCGTGTTTGCCCAATTCTTAATTTTGTATTCCTAACAGGAGTTATAAGATTGATCACTGTTCGATATCTCCCCTTTTCATGTAGAATAGCAGATTTTGACGCTGAGGGGAATCAAAACGTTTTCGTTACATACTTGAAAGGTAAGTAAAGTTATTTTGCTGTTTGTCTACTAGTACATCGTCGTAATATACATTGCCCATCATGTAGATGTATATGTAGCGCCGGGTGACCATACGTTACCAAATTCTGAATGAATATTTATAGCGTTAACCTGTTTACCCTTTATGATATACCAAGGCAGTTTTTTTTCCGTTAAGAAAGTTTTTTTTTTTATTGCAATTAGTTCCCAAATTTTTTTCTATTTCTACTGGACTGACTGGGTTACTACCTTCATATTGTGCCCTCCCAGATTGTGCATGTTCTAGTTCTAGAAGTAGCAAGGTCGGAAAATTGAGTTGGAGCGCTTGGTGCGACTTTTAGGGATTTATGCATAAATTTTCAACTTCAAACAAAACATCCGGCCAACAATCTGGAACACCAAACCCGTTGTTTTAAATTGCTATAATCGTTCGGATATTGTATTGTATTCAAACAGGTTTGAATTGCTCAAATTGTCACAAAAATTATTCTTGCACAAGTACAACTGTGTAAGAGATGAACATGGATAAAAATCTGAAAATACTATCACACGTACCGATATATAAAGTTAGACTGAGTAAAAATTCTTATGATTCAAATCATGATGAAACGTCATTCTACAATATTTAAAGGGGCATTAGCTGTGAAAGTGATGGCAACCATTTTTTCTCAAAACCTCTCAATGGCATAGGAATATACATGTATATATCAATGACTAATAAAAACATTTATTTTGTACAAAAACACGTTAGATAACCGCTTTTGTGTGAAAAAATATGTAAGGAAGACTTGCAAGACAATAATTATTTAATCACCAAGATCACAATCATGTGCCCGTTTTTAGGTTAAAAAGTGTTTGAAATAATTAAATATTGGTGTTATTACAGAAAAAATTAGAGCGATTTTCATTGAATTCAAGTTTTGTTGACAGAATGACAGATAATGCCCCTTAACTCAAAATAATCACCATAATCTTGAACAATTTAAGACGTAAATAACTGTGGAGTACCTACAATGTAGGAATGATTGCATATTGATATGATTATTCATTGCCATTTTGTTCTCGAGAAGATTTTTAGAGATTTATTCTATATCTCCCCTTTAAAACTTTGAACCTCTATTCTGACCCTATCCTACGTCCAGAGGTCATGATTTCAACAAACTTCACACTGCACTACCTGGGCATGATTGCATGTTAATGCGAGTATTCATGGCCCTGCTCAGTGCTGCAAGATTTTTATTTCCTACATGTATACTTTTGTATTCCTATGTAAAACTTTAATCCCCTACTGTGACCCTTTCCTACCTCTGTACTGCCAGGGGCTATGATTTGAACTCGAATCTACAGTGTCAGGAAGCATTCATAAGAATTTCAACTTTTCTGGTCTTTTCTCGAGTATCTCCTTTTTGGAGGGAGCATGGCCATTCATTTGAACAAACTTGAATTCCCTTCACCAAAGGATGATTTATGACATTAGTTTGATTGAAATTGGCCCAGTGGTTCGTGAGAAGATTTTCAAAGGATGCCATTTTTCTTTCTGTTTTTTTTTTTTTTTTTTTTACCGATTCTTGATCATCCCCACTTCAAAAAGGTTGTGGCACTTTCAAAAAACTTGAATCCTCTTTACCCAAGCATGCACATGCTTTGTGGTAAGTTTCGCTGAAATTAGCCCTATGGTTGTGAAGCACATTGTAGTTGAAATTAAAAATATTTTATGGACAGATGGACGAACAAAAAGTGATCAGCTCATGTGAGCTAAAAAAAAACCCACCAAGAAATATATATATATATATATATCTGTGTGTGTGTGTGTGTGTGTGTTCCCACCCACCCAACCACCCCGGTGCAAAATTTTTAAGGCTTATAGCTATTTAATTGATACGGTAGTGCCAAAAGAATTCAAGATATGGAGTGGAAAATATCTTTTTATGTCTAGAATGGATTGACCCTTGAACATGTAACCTCAAAATCAATAGGGGTAATCTACTCTTTAGGGTGTACCTAGTCTGGCGCATGCCTGACCCAATTTCCGCTACGCTACGTAACGGAAATTGGGTCAGGCATGCGCCAGACTAGGGTGTACCAATCAGGCGCGTAGCCAGGCGTACGTTTGTACGCACAAACGTCCACATCATTTTTGCAACAACAAATGAGAGAGAGGGGGGGGATTAGAAATATCAAAAGGTAGTGATGGGCAATATTTATGACAATTATATCTGCCCTCTCCGGAATAGTTATTAACGGATTCAGTTTATATCCACTCTTAAGTTTACAAGGAGTGTTTCCGATATTGCTCCATATTGAGTCAGTCATGGCAACACAAATGATACTTTATAAAGTGTACGAAAAATGCGTTCATGAGGATCAAATATACACATCGAAATTGTCTAAAATTTATCAGCTTCCAGGGGCTTCGCCCCCTGGGCCCCTACCAGGGCTTTGCCCTGGACCCATTGGGGGCCTTAAGGGGACCCCCCCCCCCCTGTCTACTCGGGCGTCCACATGAAAAGTACCCTAGCTACGCCCCTGCCAGTGTTCCAAGTTTGATATCTTTTGAGCAAAGGGTTCTCAAGATATCGAGTGGACAGTGTCTTCCTTTGTCCAGTTTGACCCTTGACCATGTGACCTCAGAATCAATAGGGATCATAAACTCCTTAGGATGTACCATTGTAACAAGTTTGATGTCTTTTGAGCAAAAGATTTTCAAGATATTGAGCAATCAGTATATTCCTATGTCCAGTTCGACCCTTGACCATGTGACCTTAAAATCAATAGGGATCATCTAATGTTTAGAATGTATCAGTGTTCCAAGCAGGCCTGGGGCAATGGTAATGTAATGACAGCCAATTTCAGTGTAATGGGCCATTTTGCATTACAATGGAAATGTAATGCATTACTTGTAGCCTGTAATGGTCATTACATTCCATTTACATTACTTCTAATACATGATATTTTGGAGGTTTAGATTACTTCATTATATTGATGACAATCAAATGCAATAAATAACCAAGATGTGTTTCCTAACATTCATGAATATTTTGTGTGCTTATGTTACTGTATATTTAAAATTCATAAATCATTACAAAGAAATATTTTTTCTGCCAATTTCTTTAATATCAGTTTGTTATGTAATGCACTCTCAAGTAATGTGTAATGTAATGCATTACATTCCAAAATAGGGATAATGGTAATAATAATGTCAAATTGTCTAAGTAATGGTAATGTAATGCATTACTTTGCTATGTAATTGGTCCCAGGCCTGGTTACCAGTTTGATGTCTGTAAAGCAAACGGTTTTCAAGATATTGAGCAGACGGTATATTCCTATGTCCAGTTTGACCCTTGACCATGTGACCTCAAAATCAATAGGGATCATCCAAGGTTTAGAATGTACCAGTGTGGCCCTTGACCATATGACCTCAGAAACAATAGAGGTCACGTACTACATAGGATGTACCAGTGTTCTCAAGGTATAGTGGACAGTATATTCCCATGTCCAGTTTGACCCATGATCATGTGACCTCAAAATCAATAGGGGTAATCTATTCCTTACAATGTACAAGTTTGATGACTGTCAAGGAAAGGGTTCTCGAGATAATGTGCGGACAATATCTTCCCGTGTTTGAAGTGGATTGACCCTCAACCTTTTTACCTCAAAATCAATAGGGTCCTCTTCTACACATAACCAACCTACATATGAAATATCATTATGATCAAGTGAATGGTTCTCAAGATATTGAGCAGACATGTGGTCTACCGACTGACATACATATAGACAAAACAAGTGCAATATACCCTTCTTTGAAAGGGGGGCATTCATAAAAAAAAAAAAACCCACATGCACACAAACCAAAGTACTTATAAAATTATTTCTAGAAATGAAATATCGTACAGCTAGGACGCCAAGCATCTACGTAAACTTGTCAATCAAATAACAGTTTGGGAATTCCTATTTGCATAATGATGTGTACTTCCGTTCTTCCTTCACATTTGATGGGCAGTAAATGATATCTGACAGTTGATTATCATCATTAAATGGACTTCATTTCCAGTTATTACCAATGTAATATGCCTGTGAAATGCTGCAATACTTCAGCATACCAGAATATATGCATATCAGAGAATACAATGTATATACACAAATATCATTGAACAACCCAGATCATTCACTGTTAAACATTTATCTCCAATCTCATTTTATAGCATGTGTATTTAAACCACAATTAATTATAACTTCTAGTGAAATCAAACAAATAAAAAATGTGTTCGAAAGAAATTTATTGATATTTTCCCCTAAAACAATGAGATTTCTTTTTTTTCTTAAAATGCCAAAACAATGAACATAATGATTGTTTATGACTAAAAAATGATGAAATGCTGTCTTTGTCAACCAAAGTCACTGTTACACTTCTTAAAAATCACACAGCTAGTAACATGACTGCCATACTACTCATGATCTGAAGGAGGACTGTGGGAACGAGATCTGCCCTTAGCATCACCACCTTCATTGACTGGTGAACGGCTCTTGGAACGACTTACGGACCTTGAGCGGCTGCGAGATTTTGACATGCTTCTTGAACGGCTTCTTCTCCTGTCAGGACTACCAGATCTTGACCTACAATAGTACCAAATAAAATTTTACTCGTGCCGTTTATTGTAAATATCAATGCATGTACTCTCCTACTCCTTTCTAAGAGTAACTAAAGACCCATAGGTCACAATCTTCACCTGAAGAAACTTAGCCTAGCTGTTCTTTAAAAGATCCCCCCCCCTCTTTATTTCCTTGAAAAATTGTGAACCCCTTTATGGCCCCACCCTACCCCAATGCCACGACTTAACAAAAAAGTGCACTTGAGCTTTGTGAGTTAATAAATAAAGCACATGTCTGTTGGATGTTATTATCTATCCCAAGGGGAAAATGGAATATTTAACTGGTTGGATGCAATTAGGCTTTTATAATGATCTTTATAGGTCCAACTGGTCTCCTTGAAACACCATGGCATAGATAATTAATCCCATGGGACAAATGGAATTACTCTGTTGTGTGATCTGTTTGTTAAGTCTGTGCATTTCTGTAGTACAATATTGCATATTTATGTCATTACTGTTAGAAACAAAATAATTATTTTATAAATGACCTAACTTTAAGGTGTGACACACCTACCCAAGATGCAACAGCTTACAAAGCTTGATGATTCTAGGCATCATAGTATTTAAGTTATGATCCAGATATGAAAAAGTTCACAGACAGATGGGGGGGGGGGGGGGGGGGGATGACACACACACAAATACCAAACCATGTCTCATCTTAGATGGGCATATAAAAAGTAAAAAATATAATAATCAATTCAAGCTGTAAGATAATTCAAACTGTATCCTTTATGGAAAATAAACAGAACTAATTTGTGATCAAGAAACTTGGAAGCAACATGAATGATTTTCTACCACTTTCAAATAGTACTCAGTAACTGTATAACATAGAATAAACACACACACACAAATACTAAACCATGTCTCATCTTAGATGGGCATATAAAAAGTAAAAAATATAATTATCAATTCAAGCTGTAAGATAATTCAAACTGTATCCTTTATGGAAAGAAAACAGAACTAATTTGTGATCAAGAAACTTGGAAGCAACATGAATGATTTTCTATCATTTTCAAATAGTACTCAGTAACTGTATAACATAGAATAAACTTCACCTTCTCCTATCCCTGCTTCTGCTGCGACTTCTAGAGTGGGATTTTCTGCGTCTGTAAGGGGATCTGGACCGAGACCTAAGAGTATAAACAATCCTTTGCTAATACACCTGATAATGAATATTTGTTGAATAATACTATACTGACATGGAATAGGTTCGAAGGCAAAAGTTTTGTTTGATCTTAGAATGGACCCGTTTCCCAAAGCCACAGGATCTATTTGAGATCGAACAAAACTGCTGTTGTCCTAGAACCCAGTCTGTTTACAAGTTGTCAGTGGGATGATGTCAACAGTTTTGGACTCACATGGGAGTTTGATTGTTACTTAAAGGACACATTACAGGGCTTGAAGCTAACTTTTTATGTCACCAGTCCAGCCGGACTGATGGGGTATAATTTCAACCAGTCCGCAGACAATTTACCAGTCCAACAGTTTTCCAGAAATAATTAAACATTTCATTTATGTTATGAAAATGAAATTTAACTCAATATGCCTCAGACAATATTGTAATGTTCACTTATGTGAGATTTATGTTTACTAATCGGGTTTGTCTGATATCTACAAAAGCATGCCAAATATGTGTATAAGATTTCATAAGTATATTTTCCAAATTGATGCTTTAGAAAATTAACCAGTCCCATCAGAGTGACTAAAACAAATGTCAGTCAGTCCGCCAGACTTTTAACCAGTCACAGACTGACAGGCATATGTTAATTTCGAGCCCTGCATTATATACATTTTTTAACCCCCAGTCACAATTTCATTTTCAAAATTGAATTTATTTTACTTTTTGAAGACAATGAATGTTTATAAATAAAATACATGTTTACTATGTATGAATGATAAAAGAGGATGAAAATCCATATAATCCTCGGTGTCTAAATTGTTAACCCCTTGGGGGGGGGGGGGGGGGGGGGGGGGGGGGGGTGGGGGGGGTGGTGGTTGTCCCTGCTAAAATTCTCTCTAAATAACTTTTTTTTTTCCACAATGCAATTATTGGATCAAGTTTTATATCAGTGCATCTGTTTTGCCTTTACAAAAACAAATATGTGCAAAGTGGATGAAAACTGCCAGTTATAGCGTTTTAAAATGTCTGTCATTGGTGAAAACACTGTTACCGGCATTGAAATATTTTTCTATTAGTACTGGTGACAATTTATCAATCTGCAAGGACAATGAATGATGGGAAACTGATATTTCCAACACATGCCTCAATTAAACAAAATCATCACATGAGGCAAAGGGATTGTAACATGGGACAACAAACAACATTGATGATGGAAGAAGTAGTATCACAGATGAAATGTTCAGAATTAGTTTGAACTTTCTGTGCATTTGAGAACCTTAATCAACATCATCATCTGACTTAATATTACGGTTTGCGGAAAATAAACTTTCTGATCAAATGCACAAACCAGAATCAGATGAGGACTATGAGCAAGATGTCTCAGAAAATTAAAAATTAATGGAGGGAGATGATTCAAGAGATTAAAAAGAAGTTATATAAAGAGTCAATGAAATTTTTTGCACTATCATTTTATTTGTACTTTGCGACTTAAACTTTAAACAAAATCAGATCACTTAAGACTGACTTACTTTAAACAAAATCAGATCACTTCAGACTGACTTTTGCCTTCTTGTCAGTCTAAATGGTATTTTCATCGATACATTGTCGAGAATGTCCTCACTTGACAACTTTTGCCACATAAAAAAGAGAGAGAGAATAGAAGTGTACCAAAGAATGTAAATACCTGCTTCTTCGCCGTGAGCCATACCGTCCACCACCACCACCACCACCACCACCCCTTTCTCCTCCTCTGGACCGACGGAAACCATAAGAACTGTCATTGGGGCAGTCTCGTGCAAAGTGACCAGTTCTGTGACAGCGGTAACATTCGTCATACATGCCTCCCTAATAAAGATTTAAAAAACATGTTCAACACTAATCTATATCAGTTTGCTCATTAGCGAAGAATGCGTATCATTTTTGATACACGTATTTATCAAATACAGATGTGTTAGTGAAACACTATGCCCTTAGGCATGGCTATGTTCCACAGTAGCAAATTAAACACTGACAAAATATAACAATTTTAAAACTGACAAATGACACTCTGACCATTATCAGTCATGTAGTTTTGACCTTGACTTTTCAGTTCACAAAGTACACTAGTATTTCATTTTTTTTGTTGGCAGGGTGCAGATTTAGGTAATAGGTTTCAAAGACCAAAATAATGATCAACAAAATTCAGTAACTCCTTTTATATGCATACAGTTAATAAATATCCAAATTTACAACCATAACAATTATTGATTTTTAATTTGTGTTACACCTTTGATGTCAGCATTGGCAGGAAAAAGAACCCTCATCTGAATTTAAGGCACTTCACCTTACAGCTGTTTAAGTCTCGTTATAAGTGAAAAATTCTCTAAGGGACACAAAACAAAGGAATTTTTTTTTTATATCAACCAAAAATACCTTCTATATATATTATGCTATAAAGTATTCATCTTGTTATAATTCAACACTTCTGACCAAGGTCAAAGTTGAAGACATAAAATGACAGTCTGCCAGATAGAAAAAAAACAAACCAAAATGTCCCCCATCTACGAAACATTGAAAAAATACATGCATTACAAATGACTTTTGACCGCTACTAAATCTTTACTATTGCAAAACGCAAGTATCAAGTTAAGAGCTCTATGTTAGAGGTGGATTTAGCAGTACTTTGGATCTGCAAGTCAGACATAGTACACCTACAAATTTGGGAGGAAAACAATGATATTCAATAAAACAGCTTCTGTTTAAAGATTTCACTGCAGAATTATAAGACTTTTGAAAGAAATGTTTCACCATTGTAAAAAAAAAAATAGGGATATAATCTACATTGATTTCTGTAACAGTAGTATGTAATAAATAATGAACATTATGTTCCTTTACACCCCACTCTAATTAAAATTAGATGTTAGATCCGCTCACATACTCGTTAGAGGGTCACGTCAGAGGTCAAATTTGCATGAAAAATTAACCAATCACTACAAAGGCAAAAGTGTCATCAGCATCAAATGAGAATCATCATTATATACTGTATTTGGTTACTATGGCGACCGATGAAGAAATGGAAAGCAATCAAAACCACTTTGAAGATATCTCAAGGCTTTGAAAAATGAACAAGAATAGATACTTAAATGTCTTCTTTGTTAAGTACACATGAAAAGATCCCCCGATGTCACCATAGTTTAAAATTTAAACAAAAACATGGGTGACGCCATTTTTTCTCTTCCTTGCGTAAACAATGCATGGAATTTTGGGATAATACCCTATCGATATGAAGCAGGAAATTTTGTTGGCTGTTGCAAATTTGACCTCTGACATGATCCTCTATGGGATGTTGTTAGATGTTTGTGTAGCGAGTATGTGAGCAGATCTAACATCTAATTTAATTAGATTGTTTACGCCCTGTCCTGAACACCATGTACTTCAACGATTTACATACTGGTATATCAAATTCAGGCGATGAATCTTTTTGTATAAATTTATATATGTAATAATGAGCATTTGTCCCATCCCATGTGCAAACAAATTATGTTTTTATCTCAGAGCCTAACTGAGTGCAAGAGTTCTCTGGATGGAATTAACTTTCAAGGGTACATCTGAAGACTTGGGTATTCACTCAGACCTACTCCAGGAAGTTTATAATTCTCGAATGCAGTCACCACAAAACTATTCCCACAATTAAAATTGTTTTTCTAATTCACACAAAACAAAGTTTTCGTATGCAGATATTCTGAATGACAATGTTACTTACACCTCCTCTTGATGATGAGGAATATGGTCGTCGTGGATTTCCCTTTGCCCATTCCACACGAATACTGGATCCACAAATCTCCCTCCCATTTTCGTATTTCAGAGCATCCTAAAATAAGAAGAATTTTGTACTTTTCATATACCCAGAAATCACTAGTCTTCATCATGCACAGGAGGGAGAAACAGAAAGCCACTCAGCCACGACTGTAAATAAATTATTTTCAAATCTTTTTTAACAAAAATTCTCTTTGGAAAATCTACAGCTAAATGAAATTTTTTAAAGAAATAAATCCACTATACTCCAAAGATAGCTTATAGCTTTGAGAAACAAAGCTTGAAGATTTTACCCTGATTTTGGCATTGGCAACTATGGCAAATGGCAAACAGAACATGGCTCATAGGGCATGACTGACTAGGAACTGGCTAATGGGGCTCCCTATGGGTGGGCAGGCATAGGAAAGCATGGAGCATGAACTCCAAATAACTAGGGTACCAGATGACCTGATCAGCTGCCAGAGAACTCTGGTGGAAGCTCTAGTGGCCCGCTACACCAGTTAAAAATCGGTGATGACAACATTAGGCTAATACTTATTGTCCACACTCACAGGTCAGGCCATAATGGTCGCACTGTCATTTTTATAGCAATCAATATTTTAATACACATAAACAAACAATACATACATAGCTTCTTTGCTAGAATACAGTTTGTGTATTTAGTGCATAAATAAAATATGAACATTCCAGAAATCGACTTACTTAATACCACTATAAATATTCCAATTTTGATTATACTGGAAAGCTACAATTTAAATATACATGCATAAAGCATTTCATTTCCCTGAAAGCATTATTGGACATCTGCATTAAGATTTTTTTCTTTGACAATTGGTATTTCATCAATCGTCATCTCTAAAAGAGCGTCAAATACATGTAACAAACATTGGTTGATTTTCACACCTGTAATTCATTTAATTCAAGGGTTTATCTATAAATAGATATGTGAAAGAAAACATTAAAAATCTTTGCTTTACCAATATATAAAATCAAATAAAAAATCAACCAATTCTGTAACGAAAAAAAACCAACCAAAACAGATGGCATTTTGAATGTATGCTTCATTTTCAAAGGAAAATGTTACCTGAACTTGTCAAATCATGTAAATGCTGACATGATTCTCTGAAGATTTTTAATTTCATACTCATGCTTCCTCCTTGACACTTTTGATTTTTAAAATTCAGAAAGAAAAAAAAACCTGCTAGGAGAAAGAACATGAGATCATACAAATGCTTTTCATGATTTCTAGGAAAATCTTTTGTTGGAAATCAAACTATTTCCTCCAAAGTGGATGATCTTCATCTCATCGAAAACACGTGGAATGTTTTTAAACATTACAGTAGAGCATTCTGCTGCTATTAAAAAAACATCCATATTGTCTCAAGTCCTTCCTTCAGATAAAATAGTCTCAAAACAGTCTACCATGAATTCATTGCAATACAATATAGTATCAATTTAAAACAAAGGACCTTTCAAAGTCTTTTGATGACATCAGTATGCTACAAGACAAGATAATAAATTGAAACATTATTCATACCTCTGCATCTCTTCTGTCTTCATAGTCCACAAAACCATATGCTACAAAAGAATGTCATATCAGATTCAGTCACATAGTGAATGAAGTATACAATGTACATTTCATATTTTCAAATTACCTTTTAAAAACTGAATCTTTGGTAGGTTTTTTTAAACTTAAAAAATATGAAGATATTACAATATGGATTTAATTTCAACAATTCATTAATTTTTGGTTTCATTAAACAGCATGCTTACTCTTACCCATCTCAGCACCTGAAATAGAAATAAAAACAATATTAGCATTTGATCTATTTTGGGATTTCCTAGTGATGGGAAATGAGAACATTTTCATATCAATGATCAGAAATAATCCAAAGGCCATAATCAGGGCTCGAAATACTTGCAAAATGCAAGTATATTTGAAAAATAGCGAGTAAAAATAGTGGACATTCGAAAATCTTAGTGATTAGTGATTTGCAAACCATGATTGTATCGTTTCCATATTATTCGGTGATGCACTATTCGCTTTTCTTAAACTAACACTCAGAATCATACAAAAGCTTATATAAGCGACCAATTTTAACAACTGTTTCTATCCGGATTTTTCTTTTATGATTTTTTAAGAAACTCAGGGTCAAACAAATGCTTTCAATGTCGGCCATCGCATTACGATGAAAAATATAGACATGTGCCATGAGTTCTGTTCACTTAAAGGGGTGATTAAATTGAATTCCAAGTACGTTTTTGTTATTCATTTATCCAAAAAAAATTCAGTCTATATGCTTTACCAAGTCTTCTGGTAGTCTTTTTTTTTTTTTTTTTATCAGAATGGTAAGTAGCGTCATTTGTTAATTAATAAATATTGATTAATCACTCCCACATGTCCTATCTACATTAATTTATTGTCATATTGTGGTTGTGTCGTAGTGATGTCACAAGTGCATTGCTCACTGCATAGATAGATGATTATCAAAAAAGTTCAAGGGACTCGTGATCCTGCTGCTCATAAACCACGAGTCTGGGATTCGCTTTGAAAAATCACTAGTGATAACCCTGATGTACCGTACAGTACGTGGCATGAAATTGAAACTTAGACCTGTGGTAAACAGGTTGTGGACTAGAGGTGTGATGGTCAAGAGACCTAAACATTGCACCATATGACTTGCATAACTTAGTGACTTGCCCAAACGATGCCTGTTGACCCACTAAGCTCAGTAATGATGGGGGAAAATAATTGATTTTAGAAGAATATATGAAAAAGGAGCACTGCTTCATTTTTTTTCAGCTTGTAGGTTTTCATTTTAGCCTGTGGTTTTTATACCCACAGGCTAAAATAAGCCTGTGGTGGAAAAAGTTAATTTTGACCCATGCATAATCAATTAAATAATAAGAAAAAAATATAAAACAACTTTTTTAATATCAATCTCTTCATTCTCTATACAAAAATACAATTCAGTTTAAAACGATTTATCAATACTATTCCCCTACCTTACACTGCACGTTTACCAACAAACTTTGGCCTACGTAAACAAAAACATGGCACGAGCCTGGTTACATAACGAAGAAGTGTCAGCTCTGTATCTCCCACGGACATCGACAACTGACATTCAAAATTTTGCTGACCATTAGAAATTAGAATTTTCAGCTTAAACTGCCACGTGTCCATGCCCTTTTAAGTCGAGAATTATGTTTTAAAACTTCTGGTATAAATTTAACTACCAAAAAAAAAAAAATCCCGACCAACCGACCCTCTACTAAAATCTTAGGCGACAGGACACAAACATTTTTTTATTTTGGCCTCATAGTTATAACTAAGCACATGTAATGTATACATGTATGAATTTCAAATATACCTCGAATTCAAAGTCAACAAGACAATGGTAGCCTCACTTGAACAATTCAAAGCATAAACACTTTCTTTAATCAGAAAAATTACTTAAATTAACAACGCACTGAAAACGTTAATAAACGAGAAAATGGCCGACAACGCGCTACATGCCCACAACAAAGTATGCTTTGTCTCGAGAGCACATGTCGAAGAGTGCATCTAAAATTGTCGGTCAACATACCATATTTAACATCACATCTTGCTAACCGTCCATATGGTTCAAAAACGTCCTCTAAATGTCGAGGTTGTGTATTTTTACTCAGTCTTCCAATAAACAGACTTCCATCTCCTTTGCGCGACATCTTTGCTGTGCTTGACTGTTATTTTCGAATCCAAACTTTCATACAGAGGATAAACACTTTTTCGGATATTTACGGATATTTTTCGATCCTTATAGGTCAACATTTCATCTTGGCGTCTTTTGTCATAAGTGTTTGTTATAAGAGATAGAATTACAATTTACAGATGGATATCAGTGTACAGGCATATTAGCATTCCTCTTTTACGTGTACAAGAAATTTTTCAACTTTGAGATTGATGGCACGTACTAAATGAGTTGCATGAACTAAGAGGATACATATTTCATATTTTTTTTATATACCTTCATCTCCCGTTTAACAAACCAAAGAAAGACATGTCATTTATATTTTTTGTATTATTTTAAAATGAATACTTTCAAGTACGTAAGATATAGATATCATTGACCTGTAATTTATCTTTAAAAACGTAATGTTCAGCTGAAAATCACCTACCTGGCTGGGCTTATCTCCATATTTGGTAATGATTTCCATATTTGAGCAATGCACAAAGGGGAAATAGTCCAAGACAAACCATCGTAAAATATAGGCAAGTGTTATATCTGTTATTCTAAAATTCAAATAAAAAGTTAAAAAAAAAATAATAATAATCTAGAAAACATTTTGCAGGAAAATAAAAAAAATTCAACAATGTCGCGAAATATATGTAGGGTATAGGTCATACAGTTCGTGAAGTGTATATTCAAATGCGGGCAGATGGCTTTAACTGGATTAAAAGAAAACGAGTCTTTCAAAGTCGTAAGTAACATATAGGAAGGGCTTTCAATAAAAATGGCCAGAATACACATGTAGTGAATGTAAATATATATGTATGAGTACATAATTTCCTTTACGAACAGGTTTTCAGAGAGAGAGAGAGAGAGAGAGAGAGAGAGAGAGAGAGAGAGAGAGAGAGCACAGCGGTGAGAATTACGCGAGAGCGCTACCCGAACACCCCAAAACAAAAAGAAGACAAAAATTGATTTCATTCATAAAACCCAGGAGCTTCCAGGACCCCAAGGGCGGCCACCAGACCCTTTGCCTAAACTTCATTTTCTTTCTGGCCACGCGCCTGACGAAAATGTTATCTGTTATAAATTTTCATTTTGCCTGTATTCAAGTTATTATGTATCAAAACATATACGATAAATCATACTTTAGCCTACACACGCCAGAGAAGCTAAATGTTATTTAAACAATAAAATGCAGTGATGAGGGTAGGAAGCGTTGCAGGAAGACAAAAAATCATAACCCGCGTTAATTAGCGGATCACATGCATTTTTTTCTGCAATACTTGCTATACCTTCATCACCCGATAAAACAACAAAGACGTTCTGTTATCTAAATTCTAACGTATTTATTAAAGAATATAAACTCGATTTTAGCACTAATATATCCCAATCTAATAAAAATTAGACTTGTAAAACCGCTCCTCTACGATACGCTGCAACACAAGATCTAACAATTCATGCCGTTCGAGGTCATCTCAGCATGACCCAAGCCTAGGATGTTGACCAATCAGAACGTCGCCAAGACAATTTTCGGTACGTTCTCGAGCTCGTTCTATCTTTTAAAAAAAAGAAGAAGAAAAGCAGAGGTCTAGAGCTATAGTTTCTCCAGTTCAGATCCGATCGAGGGTCGATCGGCCACAATTGAAGAATAGCAAGCTATCTTCAAGAAACCTTTCCCCCGATTCCCTGTGGGAATCCGTGAGCGATCGACTCGAGGAAAAGGAGATGGACTCATCCACCACCTTCTGGAGGACCCAACCATCCCCAGACCTTCATGAAGACCCGTCTCCGTTCCCAGGGGATCATTCTTCTTCTTCCCGTTCAAGTGCCGAAACCACTGAAGTATTTTCGCACTTTGCGCAGCGTAGAAGTGCCAGCAACATATTTACAGTAGTGAGTAGTTAAGTTACAGTGGTGATTAAAACTAGATAAAAGAAAAGTGCTGCTTAGTGCATGTACAGGTGGACCGGGACAGTTGAGTCTTGATGCTGTCCAGGCTGACTGCATGCTACCACCAGAGGTCCGGACAGACTGTTCCACAATCTGATTGGCTTGCGGGAAGTACGAGTTCCGGTACACTGATGTTCATGAATGTGGGACCAGTGGCCACGAGTACTGTATAGTGATGTCTGCTGTAGATAAGGAGCAGGTGGTGTGTCAACCAGCTCATACACTATCCGGTACATCATGACCGCTCGGGGGTTGTTTCCTCTGACTTCCAGTGGTGTCCAGTTTAGTTGGTGCATCATCGCCGTAACACTGCTGGTTCGTCGGAAATCGCCTGTGGCGGAACGTGCTGCTCGGCGTTGGACTGCCTCAATCTGGTTGATGCTCCCTTTCTTGGCTAGTGTGGAATAACATTGGGCTTTGATTGTCTGTTGGGCATCGGCTGATGTTTCTGCCAAGGAAGGACAAGGTGTTGGGTGCCTTTTTATAGTTACCTTGTTGATGGTCGTCCCAGTTGAGAGTTTTATGGATGTTCAGTCCCAGGTACTTGACAAAGTCAACGTTGTTCATTACCTGTCCGTGGATGGTATACTTGGATTGTAGTGGAGTTCTCCTCGTTGTGATCTGTAGGACCTCACATGCACTTGTCGGGATTGAACTACATCAGTCACTGATCTTCCCACTTCTGTAATTCTTCCAGACCTTGTTGTAGCATGCGCCGGTCTTCATTTGACTTGATCCTCCAGTATAAAAGGCAGTCGTCAGCGAACAGTCTAGCGGTCGATTTCACTGCTGCAGGTAGGTCGTTTCCGACGTGACTGTGCTGGGGGCTGAGGATTGTCCATCGAGCACCACCTGTTGAGCGCGTCCAATAAGGAAACTCGCTATCCACCGATGGAGTGTTCCTCTGATGCCATAGTGGAGTCTGCTGTGTGGCACCTTATCGAACGCTTTACTGAAATCAAGAAGGATGCAGTCGACTTGTTTGCTGGCGTCTACGCTCCTGGCAAGGTCGTCGGTGGTGAGAATAAGTTGAGTTTCCGTCGATCGTCTTTTCGGAAACCGTGCTGGTAGATCCAATTGAGGGTCGACCACCATCGTCGCATCGCCGCAGCAAACCTAGTGTAGTAGGGCCCATACTGGGCAATCTGCGTTCTAAATCTTCACCATCATTATCTCCAGTTCATGTACAGATCGGTGCCTTAAATGAATCAACTTTAATTTATTCTATTATATAATTCATGGAAAACAACCAGTTTTTCATAAGTTATCTAGATTCAATTCATTGTAACTTTTACACCAAATAACAGCACAAATGCACAGTTTCCACACTTTATGATCTCGGTTTCTTTATTTTTCATAAACAGCCATGCATATGACTGTAAGAATACCACACTCAAGGTTTCGCTCTACTATTACAAAGGATTTTATAAGGAAACGGAATGTTAAAAGTTGATATCAAAGTTTCATCAATCATATTTCTGTAATTATTGCTAAAAGTTTAAAAGTCATGAATAGAATTTATGCCCAAATGTTTTGTAATAAATATTTCTGGCCTGGAGGTTATAAAACTTATACCGTACTCATACTCAAACATCCACATTACTACCAAACTGCGGATCCTCAACTCCAATGTTAAGTCCGTCTTACTGTGTGGAGCAGAGACATGGAGAACGACCAAAACAACTCTGCAGAATATCCAGTCATTTTACAACACCTGTCTCAGGCGCATCTTCAACATCCGATGGCCTGAAAAGATCACAAATGAAGAAATATGGAAGAGAGCAGTGCAGGAACCTTTAGACATACAAATCAGACGGAGGAAGTGGGGCTGGATTGGACACATCCTAAGAAAGCCACCTTCCAGCACCACACGTCAGGCCCTGACATGGAACCTGCAGGGCAAGAGAAAGAAGGGACGTCCAAGAAACACCTGGTCGGAGGCATGACTCAGAGGCAGAACTAAACCTGACCTGGCACGACGCAGCTAGCAAAAGCAGCCCAGAATCGTGTTCGTTGGAGGACTGTCGTCGATGGCCTATGTTCCTCACGGAACGACAGGCCTAAGTAAAATAAGTAATACTCAAACTCAGTCATTTTTGTTTTGAGTATAACTCTGAGCAAGCTCCGAAAAATACTCAAAAAATCTTGAGCATGTATTCCATTTGAGTGTGAGAATGATTTTATAAAAGTTTTATAACATTCACTTTTGAGTATGAGTAGATTTAGAGAACAAAGTTTGAGTCTGAGTATGAAAGTGTGCTCAAAAACGTTTTATAACCTCCAGGCCAGTTTCATAAACATTTGAGCCATAATGAGTTCAGAATGCTTATAAAAAATTGTTCAAACACAGAATATTTTTCAGTGAAATATGTACATAGCGTAAAACGTGAAAGTTGACTCATTTATGGCAATACGCTGTACTTGTTATATTCTTTGTTAAGCTGTAACAATATTATGTATGTATAAATGACTCTCAGAAAAAGTGTGCACATACTTAAATGAAACCAATCTTTGTGTTTCCGTATTTATCCGAATGAAAGGTTGATTTCCTTCATCATGGTGCAATAGTACTGGATCAATATTAAGAAATTTGTAGTTATTTAAGCTCATTGAATCTGATAGATATATGTATGTGTATATCTGATTAAACGTACAGTACGTAGATTACATCATATTTTTGCGCAAGAAGATTTCCGAAAACATGCTTATAACTTTACACTCCAATAAAGCATGCGCAGAAGTTGTGTACACGTTTGACAGATCACATCATATTCATAATGGGTAATTTTCTTATGTTTTTGTGATATGCTATCATATTTTAGTGTATATTTTTCAAAAGGCTCAACAAGAATATCTCAGCATATAAGATGGCATATTAGATTGTAATTATAAGTTAGTGATAATGTGTTTCACAGAATTACCTGTGCACCCGAATTTTCTCGATAGATAAGCAAAGTTTCCACAACTGCATTCGAAGCTGAATAAAAGTCATGGTTATGGTATTTATAACGGTGTAACCATTGGGCCAAGCGAAGCATTAAATGGTTATTGGCGTGACCTAATTGATAACGATATTCAGTATATTACGGTAAATTAGAAATAGAAAATCATTTAACTTTTATATGTATTTCATCTTCACAAGTCAAGGGATATTGATTCGTTACCTCGCACTAACCCTTGAAATCTCTGGCCCTGTAAAGTTTACATTTACATGAAGGCTTCCTGACATAGTGCAGATTCAAGTTTTTTCAAATCATGGCCCCAGGGGAAGGATGAGGACACAATAGGGGATAAAAAGTTTACATAATATGTTGTACGGTGTGACCGTTGAGACGAGCGAAGCCCATTAACATCTTGCAACACGACTTGTAGACATTTTATCCGCCTCTTCATTTAACGCGGGAAATATAACGCTGCGGTGAGTGTAAACAGTTGCAATGTGACGTCATATTAGCTGCAATGTGTTTTCTTCTTCTCTTAAACCAAGCAAAAACAAAACGTTTGAAGCTATGAGAAAGCGTGTCTGGAATTTAAAAAACGTTTATGGTTCTAAACAGTCTAATTATTTTAATTACGTGATTGTCTATGAAGTATACCGCAGTGACAGCGACATTTTTCCAGAAGCATTATGGGTAATACTCATCTTTTTTCAGCTGATGAAGAGCAAATCACGTGACTCATATGTGTAATCATTGGAGCGAGCTCGACACGAGCTTAGCTCGCTACTAATATATAGAGAAAATCTTTAAAAGTCTTCTAATCAAGAACCATTGGGCCAAAGAAGTTTACATTTACATGAAAGCTTCCTGACATAGTGCAAATTCAAGTTTGTAAAAATCATGGTCCCCGGGGTAGGTTAAGGTCACAATAGGGACCAAAGTTTTACATGCAAATATATATGGAAAATCTTTAGATATAGGCCAAGGTGAGAAATGTGGCCCATGGGCCTCTTGTTTCTTTTACATACGTGTTACCTTTAGAGCTTTGCTTTGCAGACGGGCCGAAGCCCGGTATTAAAGAATATTTAAAAAATATATGGAAAAGAGTCCACTTAGGCTTGAGATGTTAAAGCATGTGAAATACATTTTAAGATTGCTTGTTAAATGTTTAGATGTTACGGCGAATTTGCTTACGAAAGATTAATATGTATTTCACATTGTAAAGAGTTCTTTTTGGATTTTGTCAGATTGAGCAAAGACTAACGATTAGTTGTAGAATAAACAATAACAAATTTATTAATTAAATAAATAATAAAAAAAAAAATATTCACACTCACTCCTTTCACTCTCAACACAAATTTACATGAATAAGCAATTGACAATATAGATATCTGATACGTTGTAAACAGTTCTACAATTCCATAGGATCTCCGTAAGGGTGCAAAATAATTTTATGAATAACCTATAATATGCTCCATGTATTAGTCCCAAATGTTGTTTACACCAAAAGGAATACCAACTTTGTGCTTGCATAGACATGTCTAATAAAACATCAAGTAAAGCATGCAAAATTCTTCATCTGCTCCACCATACTTGTTATCGCAAGATCTCGTAGGTGGATCTACTGAAAAACATAAACATTGACAAAATGCGCGAAAATGTAGTTACTCGAGCCACTCCGACAAAGAAAGGAAAATCATATGGTTGTAGAAAGAATTCACACTATGCTGATCGTTTTTTAACTTGATATTAAATCTAAACCTTTTTAATACCGACGAAATAGCTTTTGCCTCCGTACTTGCCCATTGATGTAAATACTACCTAATATGGCATATGCAAATAACATGACAATCGGAAGTTGAAACTTCAGTTCATCAAACATGGCGCACAAATACGAATCAAGAAATTGGAATTTATCGAAACTGTTAAAAACGGTAGAATAGAGCCTCACAAATAGTAAGTTGCAGGTTGTAAATTTATATATTGACTAAGAAACATAGATATCATTTTATTTACGTAAAGATTGAAAGTCAGCAAATGTTTAGAATGGTCGAAAATGTTGTGGGAGTGAATCACATTTGCATCATTACGGAGATCCTAAGGAGTTGTAGCCCTCTTCCACCAAAAAAAAAATATATAAAAATCAAAGTCTTGTAGTTTTGGTAATGAAATTTAAAACTCAAATGACTGTTGAAGAAACTAAATGAATAACAATTACATATATACTCGGAACTCTTTGTATGGCTTAATAAATTTTTTTAATAGAGACAGGCGAAGATGCAGAAAGTTGAACAAAATGGTGGTGCCCATAAGGCTCACAGAATTTTCAGTTATAAATGTAGAGATTATCTCTTTTCTTTTGCCAATTTGTTTTTTTCTTTTCACATATGTGTTATCTTTAGCACTTCATGAACAGGCCTTTGCTAGATATTATTGATACATTTTTTGTAAAAATCTTGCTGGTATTTTACATTGAGAAGGTTGGGAACACTTCCTCTATAGCAAGATCCTTCTTTCTTACGCAGCAACGTTGATATAAAATTTCTTGACGGTGTTATCAATTTTACAGAGGCAATTCGCACCATCTTGATTGTGTTGCACTTCAGATAAGTGAGATTTGTCATTAATTTCAATCAAAACAACAAAACACCAGTTTATGGTAATGTTTATTTTCTTGCAAAAGAGTTTTAGCCACTATCTTTTAGATGCTACTACCCATTTCATAGTTAAGGGGGATTTTTCAGAATGCAGAACTTTGTGAGATTCCAGGGGAAGGGGTATGGGGGGCATATATATAATCCTCCGATTATAATATCTTAAAACAGGCATATAAATTGATTGATTACTCATTATTTATAATTAGATATTATAGAATTATGATAATTATAGAATTATGATAATTATAGAAAAGGACTTAGAATTATTATAAAAATGATTTTTGTAATAATTCTGATACAATTTTGTGTAATTTCTACAACTGAAGGAAAATGTTCACCTTTGGAAGGGGAAATATTCATTTGTTGTCAGAGGGAAAATGTACCTTTTACTGACAGTAAAAAGAAATTAGGTAAATTATTAGGGCCCCGCATGAAATGCGGGAAGCCCTATAGTAATCACATTGTCCGTCCGTCCGTCTGTACGTCAACACTTTCTTTGTGACATGATAACTCAAACAGTTTTTATCGTACAGTTTTCAAATTTTGTACAGAAATAATGTACAATAAGAGGAAGAAGCCTACAGATTTTGGGGTCATTTCACTTTGTCTGTCTGTCTGTACGGCATGATCTTTGTTATTATGAACACTTTCTTTGTGACACAATAACTCAAACAGTTTTCATTGTGCAGTTTTCAAATTTTGTACAGAAATACTTTACAATAAGAGGAAGACACCGATAGATTTTGGGGTCATGTCACTTTGTCTGTCTGTATGTATGTGTGTCATTATCTTTGTTATTATGAACACTTTCTTTGTGACACGATAACTCAAATAGTTTTCATTGTACAGTTTTCAAATTTTGTACAGAAATACTTTACAATAAGAGGAAGATACCTATAGATTTTGAAGTCATGTCACTTTGTCTGTTTGAATGTCATCATCTTTCTTATTATGACCGTATTTATTTACCACTGTCTAAGGGAGATAATTCAATTTGAATTATGATATGCAGTGTATTGATATATAGAAAATTTACAAGAAATAACTCTACAACATTGTGTATGTGTATATATTTGGTTTTTTTTTTAATGTGATATAAAAAATGCTTGATGTTACATGTATATTGAATTAATTTAAACACGTCATTCCCAGTCAACAACTTTCGATCGGGATCGGAATGCGAAATAAAATTTCTTATATCCGGTTGCAAAGTGAAACTGCTTCATGATTATGTAGTAATTGCACCTTACACATTAGAGAACTGTTCCTTTTAATAAAGAAAGTCACAAAATAGATACAAAATGAGTGTACCTTATTCATTACTGTTACCGAGCTTTCGTCGGCGAAAATCTCGAAATGGCGTGTTTCACTGCGCTTGTTGACGGTAAGGTCCACATTTTCTACGTGAGTATTTTGATATTTGCGCATTAATTTTTTGCGCATACATGGTATGTATCGGCTAGGAATAATGGAAACTTTCTCACTTATGTATGTAAAGACATATTAATCTCTATTTTTAAAAATTGTAGAACACTTTTATCAAATGACAATGTGTTTGAAAACACTTAGAGCCCCGATGTCAGAATTTCCTTTTCCAAGACATCAATATGTCAAATTCATAATCTTTTTCGAATAGTATGTACTATATTTTGTACCAGTTATCCATTTTGAATCCCCTATTAGAATGGGATTTTGTTGCACTCTGTTGTGTTTGAGTGGATGTCATGAGTGTGTGTCAAACAGAAGTAATTTAAATTGCATAAGTCTCTCATAAATATGCTTCATGATGCCTTTTTCACAAATTGGCATTCCAATGTATCTTTATATATTATTAATTCTAACATATATACCAGCTCCAAACATTGCTATATCAAATACAGATGTCACTTTCCACTAATAACTCTCGGCGGGGCCCTTGCTGACCGTGTCAGTTTTCTAGTCCCTTCAGGGATAATTGCAATATAGCAAGGAGATCTCACTATAAGAAAATTAGAGAAGTGACAAAATTGGGAAAAAATTAAAGATAAAATTTGATGCACAAATCTGTTTCTCTAGGTATTTAATTACTTATAGGTCTTCAATTAGGTATGCTGAGCTCAACGTAAGAAGTCCTAAAATTTTACAGTTTATAAACGCCCATCAAAGACAGGATGTATTATGGTATGGCGTCGTCGGTCTGTCCGGACCTTGTAGATAAAAATGCAAAATGAACCGTATGCTCCAGGATCTTACAACTTGGTATATTTGATCACTATGATGAGAGGAAGATTCCTATTAGTTTCAAGGTTGAGGTCGTAGTATCAGTAAATAGGAAAACATTGTAGGCAGGATACAGACCGAACCGTTGGGGCTGTAGGACCGTCAAACTTGGTACACATACACCTTATGTCAAGCGGAGGATGTATATTGTTTTTCAAGGTCAAATGGTTTGAAATTTAGTCAAAAGCTTCCTCTAGGAGGAATGTATGTTCAGTTTGCATTTCATGTCATCCAAGATTAGATATACCAACTGTATTGATCCATGAACCAAGTAGTGATAATTGCAGACATTTGTGTTGTCTATTATACAGGGTTTATTATTGAGGCCTTTGAAATGACCATTGCATTTAATTACAGGTGGTATTTGGAGTTACTTTTCTGGATTGTTTGGATCAAGAGAGAGACGAATTTTGATTTTGGGCTTGGATGGTGCAGGAAAAACTACAATTTTATATAAACTACAAGTTGGAGAAGTCGTTACAACAATTCCAAGTAAGCTGAATGTTTTTGCTGAAGTTCTTTAACAGTTTGAACAGCTTGTCACCTCGCCATTTCCACCCTGAAATGATTTTTGACAACCTGTTTTGTTTGTTAATCTAGTTTGCCTAAATGGCGACCTGCTGACAAGTTTGGATTGTCAGTAAAATGTGTATGGATAATTTGGAAAATGAATACAAATGACAATAATGTGCCCCCCCCCCCCCCCCCCCCCCCCAAATAGATAAATGAAATCCTGTGGGTAAACTTTGTTAGTATTCTTGGCATGCCAGGTGCAATAATAGAAGTCATCTTTCAGAATTTCGGAAATGTCTGTTTTACAGTTTATTACGCAAGAACAAAATATCCAGTTAAACAATATGGGTATTCGACCTAGTTAGGGTAAAGAAACTGGATTACTGACAACTAAACAATCTAAGAAAATATTTAACTATAAAAAGGAAACCTGAAAGAGGGGCTGTTTAAAGTATTGTTGACAACAAGGGCGTCCGTGGCTCATTTTTGAAGATGGGAAAATAATTTGTTCTTACTGCTCATGTTATCTCCTATTTTAGTCGGGGCTCAACATCATTCAGTCTTAAATATATAAAATGATATATTAAAGCTGATGATTTCAGACCCAAGGAAAACACAAGTGTAAACTTAAGGACAGAAACAACTGTTGAAATTCTGGCTGAAACAAAATGAAATTTTTGAGAAAAGTGTTTTTAGCTCACCTGAGTCAAAGACTCAAGTGAGCTTTTCTGATCGAAATTTGTCCGTTGTCTTTTCTGATCAAAATTTGCCCATTGTCTTTTCTGATCAAAATTTGCCCATTGTCTGCCATCGTTGTTGTCGTTATTGTCGGAAACTTTTCACATTTTCATCCAGAACCACTGGATAATTTCAACCAAACTCAGCACAAAGCATCCTTGGGTGAAGGGGATTCAAGTTTGTTCAAATGAAGGGCCATGTCCCCTTCAAAGTGGAGATAATCACAAAAATGCAAAAATAGGGTGGGGTAATTTAAAAATCTTCTTCTCAAGAACCACTAGGCCAGAAGAGCTGAAATTCATATGAAAGCTTCCTGGCATTAGAGCAGATTCAAGTTTATTAAAACCATGGCCTCAGGGGGTTTGATGGGGCCACAATAGGGGATAAAAGATTTACATGCAAATAAATATAGGGAAAATTTTTAAAAATCTTCTTCTCAAGAACTACTGGGCCAGGAAAGTACAAAATTACATGAAAGCTTCCTGACATGGTACAGATTCAAGCTTGTTAAAATCAGTCTGCGAAATTAGCGGTAGTCCAAATGCCCGCGGCCAGTGATTTTCCTGTCGGACTTGTACAATCCGGTTGGCAACAAGTCCGACTGGCTTGTAAAAAAAAATATACCCATCGGAGTTTTAATTTGACAATCGGAAGTAAATAAATATTACGTGCATGCTCAAGTCATAGAATTAGAACAACTCGCCCCAAACAAAGTCATTCGTCCCATTAATTACGCATCTTCACTTGGTCTGTTCGGGATTTGTCTTAAAAATTATTCAGATTTCGCATGTGTATAATTTACTTTCATTTTCAGCAACTTTCATTATTCAATGTTTTTGTACATTTTTTTGGGGGGGGGGGAAGTGAAATTGAGTTTGGGCATGTGGATTTCCTGAAAATGGGTGCCCGAATGGCTTGTGGTTTGCAAATCTTAATATCACTGACTGTAAAATCATGGCCCCTGGGGATAGGATGGGGCCACAATAGGGGATCAAAGTTTTACATATATAGGGAAAATTTTTAAAATCTTCTTCTCAAGAACCACAGGACCAGAAAAGTTTATATTTACACAAAAGCTTCCTGATATAGTGCAGATTCAGGTTTTTTAAAACCATGGTCCCAGGGGGTAGAGTAGGGCCAGAATAGGGAATCAAAGATTTATATGGGAATTTATAGGGGAAATCTTTAGAAATCTTCCTCTCAAGAACACCTGACCTGAGCCAGAAAAGTTTAGATTTACATGAAATCTTCCTGATGTAATGCAGATTCAAGTTTGTTAGAACCATGCTAGAAATATATAAGGAAAATCTTTGAAAATCTTCTTCTCAAGAACCATTGGGTCATTTACATTTACATAAAAACTTTCTGACATAGTGCAGATTTAAGTTTGTTAACATCATGGCCCCTGAGGGTAGGGTGGGGCCACGGTAGGGGATCAAAGTTTTACATACAAATATGTAATGAAAATCTTTAGAAATCTTGTTCTCAAGAACCACTGGGTCAGAAAAGTTAACCTTTACATGAAAGCTTTCTGACATATAGTACAGATTCAAGTTTGTAAAATGCGTGCTCCCCAGGGATAGGTTGGGGCCACAATAGGGATCAAAGTTTTACACGCTAATGTATAGGGAAAATCTTTAAATATGGGTCAAGGTGACTCAGGTGAGCGATGTGGCCCTTGGGCCTCTTGTTAAAAAAAAAAAACCCATCTGCTTTAGTAATCGAAAAATTTCATAACATTGTTAAGTTAAGAATGACAATGTTATTGAAATCTGACCTGAAATGACCTAATGCGATTTTTATTAATGAATAAAAAAAAGTTGTTTTCTATTGATTACATTAGATTATTACATGTAAATATTTACATTACATTATTACATGTAAATATTTACATTACATTATTACATGTAAATATTCCCATATGGAATTTAAAGCATGTGTAGCTGTATGTATTAATTTAATTTTAGCCCCCTTTCCATCTATTTTAAAATATTCATAATTTAGATTAAATCAAATTTTTATTTAAACTAGGAATTTCTCTCTTTCCAGCAATGTCTATAAATGAGTAAAAAGTACCAAAAATGTCTGAAACTCAGAATTTGAAATTGAGGCCAAAGCATTCTATTTTTGATAAGAGAGTTACGTTCTCGCTGAGAACTGTTCTGTTCAAACCGTTCAGTGTTTGTACCCTAAACAAAACTGCTCTTTACCAAACCGTTCAGAATTCGTTCACCGTTCCACTGGTGTAGTAGTACGCTTCGGAGTCTGTATATCTGTACCGTGTTATAAAAACACAACCATTACCTAGATTGTTTAGTTTTCAGATTTTTGATCATTTCTTTTTAATTTGAATTCATGATATGTTTATAAATAATGCATTTACTGATGAATATCATTTTTGTTTATGAATTTAGCCATTGGCTTTAATGTGGAGACAGTACAGTACAAGAACTTGAAATTCCAAGTGTGGGACTTGGGAGGACAAACTAGTATTAGGTAAGCTTTTTCTGTAACCATATTGATACATCACATTCACGGTAAGAAAAAATAGATATAATGACCAGTCGTTCCTATAACAGTATTACTCGTTCCATGATATTTTTAGGACACCAAAGTCACTCAGGTGACCTATTGCTATTGGTCTGTGTCCATTGTCGTGTGTTAACAATTGAACATTTTTAACTCCTTGATAACAAGCATTCCAATTCTTTTCAAATTGGTTTGAAGCATCTTGGGGACATGGGAGACATAAGTTGTAAATTTTAGGACTTTTGCACCCTCAGAGCTTAAGGGGTGTGGCAAAAATTGACCCATTTTCAAACGTTTCTTTTCTACAACAGAAAAAAACCCTAAAATGTTAATTATAAGATCCAACTTTCAACAAATCATGTGGTGCAAAGAGAGTATTCATCTGCTCTTCTGGACAAGTTAAAATTGGGAAGAGTGAATGCCACTATATGACTATTTTGAACCTGCCCTAGTGTCAGAGTTTTGACACTAGGGCGGGTTAAAGATAGTCTTGTTGTGGCATTCACTCATCCGGAGCCAATTTTAACTTGTCTAGAAGAGCAGATGAATCCAGTTATGGCATGAAGTAACTTTCTCAGTAAATAGTTTCCCGGATGAAATTTGCACTAGGGTTGTGTGAATTGTGTCTCACCCCTTTCAGATCATCCACTGTACTGTACATTTTACAAGTCAGTTAGCCTAGTAATATTTTATATGTATACTATAAAGTTCAACCTCTTCATGTCTTCTGTATTTTGAGTTACCTTTCTTTGTTAAATAGTTTTATGTCTGTTTCAGACCATACTGGAGATGTTATTACTCAAATACAGATGCAATCATATATGTAGTTGACAGCATGGACAGGGAAAGAATGGGAATTTCCAAGCAAGAATTGTTCTCAATGTTAGAGGTAAGGTCTTCAGAGATATTTCAAGGTAACTTCAGCTTTCCAAGTTTGTGTTGGAAAAATGTCGAGTTTACCTCAGACTGCAAAGAGAATTCGAGTAAAAATACTGGGGAAAAAACTCAGCATCTTTGTAATGTGTATTGAGTTATTTAGCTCATTTGAGTTTTTCTGATCACATTTTATTAGGAGTTATTTAGCTCGTTTGAGCTTTTCTGATCACATTTTATTAGGCATCCGTGCGTCCGTCTCACAGGCACTTGTTTCTGTAATAAGTTATGAGGACTATACTAATAATAACACAAGGTACCTAGCTTCAAATTACACCAAATGATACTCCTTTGAGAATGTTGGCCTTATGAGCTTGCAGGGAATATGCTATGCAAATGTATTAATTACCATTCTTTTCTGCAATAATTTATCTTAAAAAGTCATATATGGCATGACTGCATTCATTGCCTTCTCTCCTATTTCCAAAAACTGCAACAAAATATGGCTCAACAGCTCGATTTCTTGTTTTACACTGCAAAATGCTTTGAACTGATACTGCACAGAATTGAAAAAAATTATAATTGTTGTGAAAAATTAAGTCTCATTGTTTTATTACTATAATAAATAAATACATTGTTTATTACAAAAAAAATCATGAAAATACTGCTTTGTTAACTAAATGATTATTAAGCATGATTGAAGTGTAGGCTTGTAAAGTTTTGTATCACTGCTGGTGAGGGCAGTAAATCAGTATATTCTCTGCTATAATATCCGGCATGTTCAAAGATATTTTCCGAACTAAAAAATGCAAATGGTTCCCGTTTCACAGTCTTGATTCAAAATTCATGAATGTATTACACATTGAATATTCAACATTTAGCCTGTAGTTTACTATTTAGAGGAACCAAATCTAAAGTTTACACGAAAAAAGAAAATTCTGATTATAAATTTTCAACAAAATTATATACATTACAGTGTGTCAAAAGGATTTTTAATGAAACATTACACTGGAACTCAAATTATTTTGACTAAGAGAAATGCAGTATGATTTACATATTGATTTAACTGTGAATCTGCTCTTTGGGGGAACAATTGATTGATTGATTGTATCTTGTTTAATGTCCCTCCCAAGAATTTTTCACTCATATGGAGACATCACCAAGACCGGTGAAGGGCTTCAAATTTAGGCCTTTGCTTGGGGCTTACGGCCATTGAGCACTGAGGGTTCTTTAGCATGCCACACCTATTGTGACACGGGACGTCCATTTTTAAGGTAATCTCCAAGGACCTGTGACACTCACACCTGATGCCAAACATTTGGTGATGGAACTGTCACTACCTGTTTTAATGACTTGGGTCTGTTGCGGCTGGGATTTAAACCCTGACCTTCTGCTTATGGGGCAAACACTCTACCTTTAGACCACTGTGGCGATTTGGGGGAACAAGTTGATAAAGCACTAAAATGTACAGTTGTATTTTGATTTAACTGAAGTTATGCAAATTTTTAATTCTGAATTAAGTCTTTTAAACCATTGACACAGAATACATAGTCTGATGTAAGGTAAAATTGATTGTCAGAATAAGATTTTATTTGGTTTTTTCATCTTTAAAAGCATATTGACAAGAACAAAAACCACCCAATTTTGTTAGTGTTTACAAAATGATCAATGTCTATAGGTATATTATGCATTTATGAAATAAATTTCATAACTTGAAGAACATCGTTAAATACATGTATATCTCATATATGTTTGAAATTTTAGATGTTAGTACTTGAATATCCTTTCTAAATGACCAAACGTTATTAAATATATATATATATATATTCTGTCGGTATGTACACTGTAGTTTTGTATACCAAATCTCAAAAGATAGGTTGTCAATGATATTTTAAAACATAGTTTAGTCAGTGTATTGTACATCTCATTCAGATGCATCTAATCACTTCTATAAATATGATGTACTTGTAATCTGTAGAAGTGTCTCATCTATCTTTATGTTTAAAACATGTTAACAGCAATACTGTTTTGACATTCCATGTGTACTGCAGTCTGTTCTAAGAGTGTTCATGTTTCTCTGATTTATTGATATCATATTATTAATATCAAACTCATGCAGAATGTAACATTTAAAATACACATTCAACATCCAAATGAAAAAAAAAATTACCTACATGTACCCTAGTAACTATCCAGTCTGAAAATTTACAGTCAGTTTAGGGGAAACAAGGACATTTTTAATTATGGCCTAATCAAAATTTCATAAATTTAATACTGTTAAGGTGGATTATATTTACATTTATTATATACATGTGTACCCATCAATGTGTCGTTCTTTTATACCGTGGATTTCACAGAGTGTGATCCGGTTTTCCGGATCACCACACTGTGGTTTTCTGATTCCGTATCAGTATCCTCTGAAACTGATGATGTCACAATGCATCAACACAACGTTATTTGTGGAAAATATTGACCGCATCACAAAACAAAACTGAGTACACAAAATATAATTTCATGGTATGTCTGTGTTTTTGATAATTGTGTCGCCTGCGTTACACGCAGTGGCGACATATAGGGATCACTATCTGTCGTCCTGTGTCGTCGTCTGGCGTCGTCACAAAAACTTTCTGTCACACTTTTCTCAAGAACCACATGGGGCAACTCCCTGATATTTGGCACAGAGCATCAGTGTGGCCAACTGTATTGTGTAAGACATTTTCGAATCTGTCGCTTATCAACTTCCTGTTTGCCGGGACTTATAATTACTTTTTCAACATTATACATGATATATTACATATAGAATGAACTAGCAGGCGACACATGTCTTCCGGGGAAGACTTAATACTGAGTTTGGATTACATTTACTATCTTATAAATGTGGATTTAAAATGCAGAAGGGGTATATAATAAATTTATCATTACTACAGTAACTTGATCAAGTTACTGTAGTAATAATATATAATTATATATTTGATAAACTCTTTAAAATAATATCATGATTACTAAAATCACTTTGACACCATTCATTTCTTAGATATGAAATATGATTACCCTAAGTCATGACCCCATGGGGCTAGGGATGGGGTCATGTTATGAGGTAAAAAAAAAATTCATGGGAATATAGGTATAAAAGTAAAACAAAATCTTTTAGAAATCTTCTGAAGAATAGGATTGTCTCAAGTGAGCACTTTGGCCTATGGGCCTCTTGTTCATCCCATTAATTGACTCTTTCCTTTGGGAATGGGGCAAAGTTTTAGCCCTGTAACATAGTGATATTTGATACTGTATGGCCACCATAGATTGAGTGATTTTTTGTTTATTTTTTTTTTTTACAGGAAGATGAGTTAAAGAAAGCTATTTTAGTCATATTTGCCAACAAACAAGATATAGAGGGAGCTATGACACCGAGTGAAGTTGCTAATGCTCTTGGTCTGACATCTATTACCACACATAAATACCAGATTTTTAAGACATCGGCCATTAAAGGCACAGGTCTAGAGGAGGCTATGGAATGGTATGTTCAAAGTTCTACATTATTAGCATATTGAAATGTGGATTTGAAAATCTGTGATAAGGATAATAATTAATTTTAAGTCAATTTTTTAGTATTATTTGCAGTACAACATAATTTCCTTATGAAAAACTCTAAAGAATGGAAATAAGGTGTAAGACCATAGCAGGATTGTGGTTAATTGTTGAAACTTTTGGTGCCATGTGGGATCCTGACTTCTGCAAGTTTATGTGCCCACATTATACTACTTAATTAAAAACTGATAAAATGTGAAATTTGGATTGGTTCTTTTTATTCACATGATTTGTTTTCCCCATATTTAAGTTCTCTCTCTGGAGTCTTTCTGTGTCTCTCTCTTCCTGTGTCTCTCTCTTGATCTTTCAAACACATGCTCTCACCTTCATTGTCAGTCTCGCTGTCGCTACTCCCTGATTATTTGTGTTCATAATTGGGATAGTGTATTTTTTATGTTGGCATTTCTATTATTTTTTTCTTTCTATTTTTTGACTTTGAGGACAAACCCCAACCCCCCCCCCCCCCTTCATTTTTTTCCCACTTGTAATCTTTGTCAGCAAAGTGTTTTATGAAAAGTGAAAGTAGAATTATAAAATCTTAGAATATGGTATTGTTTTGGGAAAAGCTTCATTTGTCAAGTGGTATTTGATTGCCCACTTGAAATTTTGCTGGGAGTGGCGAGTTGTCAAGTGGATAACCTTAACCATGCAACAATGTCACTTTGACTGTATCCCATTGTTGAAATAACAATCACATTGACATTACAATGAATGCTAAACAACATCACCAAATTACCTTTAAGAACGCAGCCATAGCTATTCTATGGTTGTTAATTATGTTGACTGACAAGCATGGAAACTGAAATTACAAGACTTTTAGGATTCTTTTTGAAATTTTATATGTAATGTAAATATAACGCAAGCATATTTGTTTATAGGTATCTATAATGCAAGAGCACAGTAACTAGTGTAAACATATTGTCATGACATGCTAACTCATGCTGTTCACTTTGTCTTCTGTAGTTAGCACAATAGATCGAAAAAATTGAAAAGTAAAGCATTTTTTGTAATTTAGTAAACTTGCATAAGACCAGGATTAACAGGTTAAATGAAAGGAAACATTGGAGACTAGGTAACCATTAAAGGAGCATAAATATGACATCACTATCAGTCCTGCAGTCTTGATGATTTTGCTTTAATGTAGACCATTCTTGTTTGTAGAACATATGACAGAATTCTCAGATAATGAACTACCAAAATGACTGATTTGTATCTGTTTATAACATCCTATCTGAAGAAACTCAACCACTCTGTAAATTAGCCATTGCATCTTTGATTAAGACTGGTTGATTTCCATAAAAAGATTAAATGTAATTCTCCTGAAAGAAAGTCACTAGCCTCACTAGATGCTGATTTCAGTGACAGGCCAAGTGGCAAATTGCTTAGGATTTGTTCATAGTTACTCATTGATTTTTGGCAATATAACTTCAATTAGAGTCTCATTAGTGCATATGAACAGTTTTAGTTGAGCCAATTAATTTACAGATGTGCATGCAATTTTTGAATGTCATGAATGACTGATGAGCAGTATTAGTCAAGTCAATTTACAAATGTGAATAAGTTATTTAAGTTTTATGGGGACCCAGAAAGGCCAGTATGGCACATAAGTCCTTTGAATTAGAAAATACTATATGAAATGATTTAGTTAAAAAGGTTATGAAATATATGTATGAGGAACACAATTACATGGGAACTTATGTTTTTCACTCTACTGAGGAGAAACACAGACCTTTGTTTTCTTTGGAAAGGAAAATATGATTTAATTGCAGTGTTGTTAATATTTTGCAGGCTTGCAAATACATTAACTCAGCAGAAATAAAGTGAGCTAGGAACAGAGAAAGAGAAGAGGATAGTTCAGTTCTTTACTTTTATGGCTGGAATGGATAACAATTTTCCATATCTCCTGCACCATGAACAACTTTCTGAGAACAGAACAACTGGGATATAGTTTTCTTCAAATATTAATTGTACTCTCTGTAAGTGTACCATAACATTATACTGTGTTTAGTGCAGGACCAATGCCGATTTACGTATTTTCTCCAGTGACATTGGTTAAAAACATTGCATATAGTATCTGAGATTCATTCCAGTACTGCGAGATGTGGTTTCCACTGAGATTCATTCCAGTACTGCGAGATGTGGTTTTCACTAAGATCCATTCCAGTACTGCGAGATGTGAATTGGTTATGTATACATGATACATTTTTCATATTTATCCGTGTGAATGTTGAGTGATTGAGAATGCAATATCATCATTAATTTTGTTTTAAACTAATTTACATTTAAAGTAATTAAAAATATGTTAAAATGATTTTCTTGTGTACATTTTTTTTTACCACAAAGCTGATTATGTATACACGTAGATGGAATCGCTGGATTTGCATTTATGAAGAGCATTCATTAATGCTGTATCATTATAATGTAGATTTGCAAAGTATTATAGGGTTATTGAACTTATATTGGTGAATATTGGCACTCGTTGGTTGGGAAAATGCACGAGCTTGCGAGTGCATTTTGACAGCCAACGAGTGCCAATATTCACCCATATAAGTTCAATAACCCTTTTATTATGTAGCTAAAGTATTTAGTTGTTAAATTATATCCCTTTTCACTCAAACTACTCCAAAATAGACGAGAATTCATCAATATTGGCAGTGTGCAATAACAGCATGCATTTCTTAACTTTTCAATATTTAACCCGTCATTAATGCATGAAGGAAACTGATTTTGTAAATGGGGACATCATAATTTATGTACAGTAAAACATTTTGCTTAAGTAAATATCAAATACCGGCTCTGTCAGATTCGGAGGACCGTCGTCTGCCATTTTGGCTTGTTTACGTCGTTACGGTAACGTCAATATTGAACGTTCATACTTGGAATGTTTCGGGCGCATACACTACGCAATGCAAAGTTAGCGTTCAATAAATTCTCAGGATATTGAACGCTAACATTCTCTAGATTTTACGCAGATTTTATATTAGACTATTTATTAGCTATATAATAAATATAATTATACAATTATTATCCCCTCGCAATTAACATTGAGTTTGTAGACACTCTACAGGCCACAATTTCTGCTGGACGAATCTGTACATGTACATTAGCGTTCAGATTTTATACTCGTAGATGAAGAAAATTAAAAACCATTTATAAAATATCATCAACAATTATATTCACACCAAGACGGCCAGGGACAGAATTAGACCTCGATTGGTATGAAAATATTGGATTGTTGTTTTTTCGTAGGAAAATGCAACGTGCACAATTTCCGCTCGAGTAATGTGGTTCTTTGTCATCACGTTATGATATATGTGTTATAGTCAATCAAAAGAAGACATGTTTAAAATTTCAATAATTTCCCAGCAAGTGTAAATTTAAAATTGAAATCTATTTTTAAAAATTCAGCATGAAATAATGGACCCTAAAAGCAGGTCATCTGCTCTCAACACATTCCTGTAACTGCCATTAAAATCAGAAACTCGGGGACTTTCGAAGTTCCCACTCCAATACTTATCATTTCCATTAGTGGAACTCTTCAAATTAAAGGCGCGTAAAGTCGTGCTACCGGGACATACATTACATGTAAACATGTAAATACATTACTTAGGCATGCGTAATATGAATTATGGTATCGAATGCATATTATAACCGACTGCAAACCACAACACTGATTAAAATTCTAAAGTCAAATTTAGGAATTGATTATTCTTAAAAGAAAACAGACGGTCTTATTAAACTATATGAGGGAGAGAAGCTACATTTGCCAAATCTGACCGTGCCGATATAAAGCATCAATTGCAAGAACTGTGAGGGGAAAAACCTATATGCACATCCAACACAAGAAATTTTCTTGTAATAAATGTGATTAATATGTTTTTAAAGTTATTCTGTCAGACTATGAAGATATTCTATTTTATCATACAATTAGGACAGGTTCATATGGCATGGACTTTGTAATCGTACCCCCCCCCCCCCCCCCCGTAAATCTCCATATTTTAGAACAAGTTGTATACATGTATGTGCCACACTGCATTTTTTAAAGACGTTTATAACACTAATTAACACACCTAATGCGTTTCCAAACTGCATCTAAGCTAATTTGAAAATTACAAAATATTGATGGACTTGGATGTCCAGAGAACATCGTTGTTTGGAATTTTTTAAATAGGTGTGGTGGAGTTTAATTAAGAAACATGTAACATCTTTAATAAGATAGTGTTAGAATATTTGAAAAATGCAGTTTGACTAATGGTAATTTTATTTAAAAATACACCATGTATTTTAACTCTTAAAAAGGGGGGGGGGGTGTGCTATGTACGTTTCGTTCCGTTTATGTCCCAGTAATCTCGCACTTGCTCGCGAGATTTGTGCAATTTCTTACCAATGACGCACAAGAGTCATCAAAGCGCGATAACTCCAACGAGCTGGTAATGAGAAGTATTACCAAGCCAGTAGGAATCAAAATCTAGGCGCTAAATAGCATCCTTACCGACAACACGACAAACGCTAATTAACTAGGACATTTAGGCGTGATATAGCATCTTTGCAAACAACACGACAGACACTAGTTAACAAGGAAAATGTAGGCGTGGTATAGCATCCTTGCAGACAATATGACAGAGGCTAGTGAACAAGGAAAATCTAGGCGTGATATAGCATCCTTACAAACAACACGACACACGCTGACTAACAAGGAAAATCTAGGCGTGATATAGCATCTTTGCAAACAACACGACAGACACTAGTTAACAAGGAAAATTTAGGCGTGGTATAGCATCCTTCCAGACAACGCGACAGACGCTAGTGAACTAGGAAATTGCCCTACTAGTAATCTTCACTTCTTAACCGGGGATTGCAAGTATTCATTTGTAAAAGTTTGATAACAATCGAAAATGATATATAACTTACAAGTAGTATAATTCTTGAACACAAACACCACAAAAATCACAACAAAAACCAGATACTAATAACAGGGGGAAACAATAAAAAATTCTCTTTAGTGTTCATGAAACGAAGTTACACATGTAAGCTCTTATGCAAAACACAATGCCTGAAAGTGGGATAAAAATCAATAAGAAATGAAGTGTAAATGTCAATCTTGCCTAGAGGATATTTCTGAATTTCCAGTGATCTTAACCTTTCTGAATTTCCAGTGATCTTAACCTTTCATTTATACATGTCATCTTTCTGAATTTCCAGTGATCTTAACCTTTCATTTATACATGTAATCTTGAAAATCATTACACACCATACAGATTATAATCACAAAGAATCGGACCAAATATGAATTGAAAATTACAGCTTAGATTAAATTTTTTATACGAAAACTTTCAGAATCTCCCTTTCAGTCGCATTGTTTCCATATGTAATTTAAAAGCTAGTAAAAACTAAGGACATCATATAAGACATCATTCCTGCATGTCCGAAAAATTGGATGTAAAAAATGTGTATCTTTTCTATTCACCACCAAGAGATTGTACCAAGTAATGCAACCCCACTGAAGCCTGTACGGTACTTGACTGTGTCGATTCATGATTTCGATAATAAGCAAACAATATGAGGTGTATAATGGTTGCAATACATTATGTTTGCAATTTTAGTAACAGCTTATTTAGTACTGTCAGCTGATGTGAACATTCTGAACAGAACTGTAGTTACTAACATTTTTATATAAATAAGACAACATTCTCAAATTATATGCCCATAAAACCCATTCAATATCATTAAAACGAGATCTACACACAATTTCCGCTATTCTGCTTGTGTGGAATGGTTGCCTATTGGAAACGCACTTCCTGTAAACGCTCAGAAGTAGAAACTTGCAATACCGTCCGAGGACAATTTTACAACTGTTATACATTAATTCTCAATGTAGCGATGACATCTCGATGCTTCTATTGTCTTGATCAATCAATCAAATTGTATTTGGCCATATTTTACGATCTAGGCAGTACCACGTTCTCGGGTCCAATCACGATATGATTCTTGGTTCTACCATGTAAGTGGCAGCTGTAGAGTATTGTATCAATCAAATAACAACCACATCAGTTCCAGTGAAGCATTCACAATGTGCTGACAATAGGATTGCATTTCTTTCTATGTGTATGCTCAATCCACAAATTAAATTTACTTTAAATTTGACAATTTACGCTCATTCCTCGCACGGAGATGTTATGGAAGCTAATGCCCGTTCACTCGCCAACGTGTACAAACTTTAAGTCTTACCCGGTTGTTTTTTTTCCAGGAATGCTACCTTGTAGAGATTTCTAGGCTACTATTGGTTGTCGAGGTTGCAGTTGAGAGTCAAGATTGAAGGATGGAAAATTTTTGTGTAAAAGTTTCAAAAATGTTTGCTCTCAACGATCTTGAATATCATAAAAAAGAATTGCAGAGTATAATTTAATCATCTCCATGTATATGAAAGGGGGTTTATTTGCTTCTTGACCATTTATGTGCCTTGGGACCGATTTGAAAACCCTCTGACCGATTGTAGTACGAATCACGCAGCAAACACAATATATTGAATGAATTCAAATTCATTTATCAATTTATGGTTTATACATTTAAGTTTATGGTTAACATGTTATGATTTTGTTTTTGATAAATTCAAAATCATTTAAAACATCACTCTATAATGAACATCAAAATAATCATAATGACGTCATACTGTAAACCAACTTTTATTCGCGACAACATTATTTCGCGATTTACTCATTGTGAACTGGTTTGTGACAACTAATTTTTGCGACCAAAGTTAATCTTAAACGTACAAGAAACATTAAAGGTCTGGTTCTTGGAGAGAAATATTCGCGATGAAGTGGTTCTCACGAAAAACAATTTCGCACGCGAATGAAAGTTGGTTTACAGTATATTCAGTGCCAAAAAATTAAAGAGAGAGAGAAAAAAAATGGTTGGAATATCTTGATATGAGAGCTTTGTCAACCAGAACCAGTTAACAACATCCAATTGTTTATGTATGTCTGATATCTTTAAAAAGGTGGTAACATACTTATTTTGTTTGGTTATTGATTAAATCAAAATACATTAAAAGGAAATTAATTCAGTCTTTCTACTTTGAACCAGAGATATGCTACCTACTACAACTACATGTATACCAGTAGCGGACTTTTTGTGCGCTGTAATTTGAACCCGATTAGGGAAACAAACGAAGAAATATATCTCAATTTGTATATATTTCTGGCATATACTAGTACACTATCATTATTCTAGTCAAAGACGTTTCTTTCAAGTTTATATGCAATAAGTAGATTTAAAAAAACACCAATAATTCAAGAATTTATGTAAAGGTATGCCAGGCAATTCTTAAAAAAAATCTTACTTTCCGGCTAAGAAAATGGAAATTTGTAACCAAAACAGAGATGATGGGATTATGCCCGTTTTGCTAGTGGAATTATGTCTGTTTTGCTTAATGGGATTATGTTCGTTTTGTTGAATGGGATTATGTCTGTTTTGTTTAATGGGATTGTGTCTGTTTTGTTGAATGGGATTATGTCTGTTTTGTTGAATGGGATTATGTCTGTTTTGCTTAATGGGATTATGTTTGTTTTGTTGAATGGGATTATGTCTGTTTTGTTGAATGGGATTATGTCTGTTTTGTTGAATGGGATTATGTCTGTTTTGCTTAATGGGATTATGTTCGTTTTGTTTAATGGGATTATGTCTTTTGTTTAATGGGATTATGTTTGTTTTGTTTAATGAGATTATGTCCGTTTTGCTTAATGGGATTATGTTCGTATTGTTTAATGGGATTAGGTCCGTTTTGCTAAACATGGGCTTGATTGGAAAACTAGATTCCTGGTCCACGTGGTTCCGTGAACAAGAGCCAATCCACACCATGGTTTAAGATGTTTTCACGGAACAGATTCCAATTTATTAAGGTCTTCCGTCTCCTGCGGAAGACCTTACTATTATTGTTCGCGTTCTTCTTCTTCATTATTATTATTAAGGTCTTCCGTCTCCTGCGGAAGACCTTACTATTATTGTTCGCGTTCTTCTTCTTCATTATTATTATTATTATTAAGGTCTTCCGTCTCCTGCGGAAGACCTTACTATTATTGTTCGCGTTCTTCTTCTTCATTATTAAGGTCTTCCGTCTCCTGCGGAAGACCTTACTATTATTGTTCGCGTTCTTCTTCTTCATTATTATTATTATTATTATTATTATTTTCCTTGGTAGTACACGCGTTTTTCTCAGCCATTTCTCGATCGATTTTCACGAAATTTTCAGGAAAGATGTCTTTTGGTGACGAGACTTTGCTTGCAAAATGTCGTGCTTGACGTCACTTCCGGTCAGGAGTTATCTCTCTTTTAGTGACTTTTTGAAGGGCCTTGTTGTCCACACATCTCCTCCGTTAGTTTTGAAGCTAGAGTCTTGAAATTTCTACACAAGATAGAGTAAACATTTTAGAAGATTTGTGGGGGATTCGATTTTACCGGAGGCGATTTGCCTAAACGCTCGCCTGGACCTGAAAAAATGGATGCCAAAATTGTTCGCCGATTTCGGCGATTTTTGACCTTTGATCTCCAATATCTTTTTTCTTGCAAATATTTTGTTAAGACATGTAGAACAAAAGTTGTGCACATTTACGAGATCTTTTCGAAAATATCAACATTTAGGGGCTAGCCCCTTAAATTAAGGATCTAGAAGGGCTCAAAGTCTAGATCAAATATCTCAAAAATCGTTAATATTTTGGTATAAGTCAAAGAACAAAAAATGTTCATCTCAACAATCCAAATCTATTCATATAAAAATTTAGGTCATATGTTACGTAATAAGGGATTTTAAGGGCCAAAACCATAAATTTTTTACCCCTTGTATTTCGAAAACGACAAATATTTTGAAAAGCAATAAAGAACAAAAGTTGTTCAGAATGATGATCTGAAAAATATGAATATTTCGTTTTTACCTTATGTGGCCCCGTTAGGGAGCTACAGTTTGGCCCCTAAAAATTACTTCTAGAAATAACTCGAGAACGGTAAAGAATTTCTAAATACTTGTTGAACAAAAAATGTTTGAAATGTCATGACCTTTCTTACGATATCAAGCAAAAGGGGCTGACCCTTTAAATTAGGGGCCCAGAAGGGTCCAAAGGTTTATGAGAATATCTCAGAAACTATTAATATTTTGTAATAAGTCATTGAAGCGGAAATGTTCATCTAAACGAGCTTGTTCTTAACAAATCAAAAAGTAGGTCATATGTTACGTAATAAGGGATTTTAAGGGCCAAAATCATAAATAATTGACGCCTCATATCTTGAAAACAACAAATATTTTAAAAAGCATTATTGAACAAAAGTTGTTCAGAATGATAATCTAAACAATATGTACATTTCGTTTTTTCAAGATATGAGGCGTCAATCTCTTTTAGTGACTTTTTGAAGGGCCTTGTTGTCCACACATCTCCTCCGTTAGTTTTGAAGCTAGAGTCTTGAAATTTCTACACAAGATAGAGTAAACATTTTAGAAGATTTGTGGGGGATTCGATTTTACCGGAGGCGATTTGCCTAAACGCTCGCCTGGACCTGAAAAAATGGATGCCAAAATTGTTCGCCGATTTCGGCGATTTTTGACCTTTGATCTCCAATATCTTTTTTCTTGCAAATATTTTGTTAAGACATGTAGAACAAAAGTTGTGCACATTTACGAGATCTTTACGAAAATATCAAAAAAGGCTGACCCTTTAAATTAGGGGCCCAGAAGGGTCCAAAGGTTTATGAGAATATCTCAGAAACTATTAATATTTTGTAATAAGTCATTGGAGCGGAAATGTTCATCTAAACGAGCTTGTTCTTATCAAATCAAAAAGTAGGTCATATGTTACGTAATAAGGGATTTTAAGGGCCAAAATCATAAATAATTGACGCTTCATATCTTGAAAACGACAAATATTTTGAAAAGCATTATTGAACAAAAGTTGTTCAGAATGATAATCTAAGCAATATGTACATTTCGTTTTTCCCTATGTGGCCCCGTTAGGGAGCTACAGTTTGGCCCCTAAATATTTCTTGTAGAGATAACTCGAGAACGGTAAAGAATTTCTAAATACTTGTTGAGCAAAAAATGTTTAAAATGACAAGGCCTTTCTTACGATATCAAGCAAAACGGGCTGGCCCTTTAAATTAGGGGTTCAGAAGGGTCCAAATGTTTTTGAGAATATATCAGAAACTATTAATATTTTATAATAAGTTGTAGAAGCGGAAATGTTCATCTCAACGAGCTTGATCTTATCAAATCACAAAGTAGGTCATATGTTACGTAATTAGAGATTTTAAGGGCCAAAATCGTAAATATTTGACGCCTCATATCTTTAAAACGACATATTTTTTGAAAAGCATTATTGAACAAAAGTTGTTCAATGTGTCATAACCTATCGATCAATATCAAAAAATTGGTCTGTGGGCCTCATGGCTCGCCTGTAGAGTCGATTTTTGTCGATATCAGTCGATTTCAAAAACTTGTAACTGGTAAACATTTTGTAAGGACATATTGAACAAAAGTTGTTCAGTTTATCGAGATATATCGATTGATATCAAGAAATAGGCCTATGGTCCTAATGGCTCGCCTGTAGAGTCGATTTTTTGTCGATATCGGTCGATCTCAATAACTTTTTACAGGTAAATATTTTGTAAAGACATATAGAACTAAAGTTGTTGAGTCTATAGAGGGCTAACAAATGACATCAAGAAATAGGCCCGCAGGCCCTATGGCTCGCCTGGAGAGTCGAATTTCAAACGAATTTCACCGCAACTTTGCTTCAGAAGCTTATGATATGAAAAATTGATTATATCTAAAGTGTCTTAAAGTCGGAAACTAAATTGGGACTCATTTGTCTTTTTTTTTTTTTTTTAACTCCGAGTTCATCAACAAATCGGACGGAAGACCTACTCGTTGCTCGCAACGAGATCGTGTCTAGTTATTATTATTATTATTATTTTCCTTGGTAGTACACGCGTTTTTCTCAGCCATTTCTCGATCGATTTTCACGAAATTTGCAGGAAAGATGTCTTTTGGTGACGAGACTTTGCTTGCAAAATTTCGTGCTTGACGTCACTTCCGGTCAGGAGTTATCTCTCTTTTAGTGACTTTTTGAAGGGCCTTGTTGTCCACACATCTCCTCCGTTAGTTTTGAAGCTAGAGTCTTGAAATTTCTACACAAGATAGAGTAAACATTTTAGAAGATTTGCGGGGGATTCGATTTTACCGGAGGCGATTTGCCTAAACGCTCGCCTGGACCTGAAAAAATGGATGCCAAAATTGTTCGCCGATTTCGGCGATTTTTGACCTTTGATCTCCAATATCTTTTTTCTTGCAAATATTTTGTTAAGACATGTAGAACAAAAGTTGTGCACATTTACGAGATCTTTTCGAAAATATCAAGATTTAGGGGCTAGCCCCTTCAATTAGGGATCTAGAAGGGCTCAAAGTCTAGATCAAATATCTCAAAAATCGTTAATATTTTGGTATAAGTCAAAGAACAAAAAATGTTCATCTCAACAATCCAAATCTATTCATATAAAAATTTAGGTCATATGTTACGTAATAAGGGATTTTAAGGGCCAAAACCATAAAATTTTTACCCCTTGTATCTCGAAAACGACAAATATTTTGAAAAGCAATAAAGAACAAAAGTTGTTCAGAATGATGATCTGAACAATATGCATATTTCGTTTTTACCCTATGTGGCCCCGTTAGGGAGCTACAGTTTGGCCCCTAAAAATTACTTCTAGAAATAACTCGAGAACGGTAAAGAATTTCTAAATACTTGTTGAACAAAAAATGTTTGAAATGTCATGACCTTTCTTACGATATCAAGCAAAAGGGGCTGACCCTTTAAATTAGGGGCCCAGAAGGGTCCAAAGGTTTATGAGAATATCTCAGAAACTATTAATATTTTGTAATAAGTCATAGAAGCGGAAATGTTCATCTAAACGAGCTTGTTCTTATCAAATCAAAAAGTAGGTCATATGTTACGTAATAAGGGATTTTAAGGGCCAAAATCATAAATAATTGACGCCTCATATCTTGAAAACGACAAATATTTTGAAAAGCATTATTGAACAAAAGTTGTTCAGAATGATAATCTAAACAATATGTACATTTCGTTTTTTCCCTATGTGGCCCCGTTAGGGAGCTACAGTTTGGCCCCTAAATATTTCTTGTAGAGATAACTCGAGAACGGTAAAGAATTTCTAAATACTTGTTGAGCAAAAAATGTTTAAAATGACAAGGCCTTTCTTACGATATCAAGCAAAACGGGCTGGCCCTTTAAATTAGGGATTCAGAAGGGTCTAAATGTTTTTGAGAATATCTCAGAAACTATTAATATTTTATAATAAGTTGTAGAAGCGGAAATGTTCATCTCAACGAGCTTGATCTTATCAAATCAAAAAGTGGGTCATATGTTACGTAATTAGAGATTTTAAGGGCCAAAATCGTAAATATTTGACGCCTCATATCTTTAAAACGACATATTTTTTGAAAAGCATTATTGAACAAAAGTTGTTCAACGTGTCATAACCTATCGATCAATATCAAAAAATGGGTCTGTGGGCCTCATGGCTCGCCTGTAGAGTCGATTTTTGTCGATATCAGTCGATTTCAAAAACTTGTAACTGGTAAATATTTTGTAAGGACATATTGAACAAAAGTTGTTCAGTTTATCGAGATATATCGATAGATATCAAGAAATAGGCCTATGGTCCTAATGGCTCGCCTGTAGAGTCGATTTTTTGTCGATATCGGTCGATCTCAATAACTTGTAACTGGTAAATATTTTGTAAGGACATATTGAACAAAAGTTGTTCAGTTTATCGAGATCTATCGATTGATATCAAGAAATAGGCCTATGGTCCTAATGGCTCGCCTGTAGAGTCGATTTTTTGTCGATATCGGTCGATCTCAATAACTTTTTACAGGTAAATATTTTGTAAAGACATATAGAACTAAAGTTGTTGAGTCTATAGAGGGCTAACAAATGACATCAAGAAATAGGCCCGCGGGCCTTATGGCTCGCCTGGAGAGTCGAATTTCAAACGAATTTCACCGCAACTTTGCTTCAGAAGCTTATGATATGAAAAATTGATTATCTCTAAAGTGTCTTAAAGTCGGAAACTAAATTGGGACTCATTTGTCTTTTTTTTTTTTTTTTTTTTTAACTCCGAGTGCATCAACAAATCGGACGGAAGACCTACTCGTTGCTCGCAACGAGATCGTGTCTAGTTCTTTTTCTTATGTGATGGACAGCAAAAAAAAAAAAAAAAATCTCCACGCGGAACAACCCACTATAAAGGTAGATATTCTGACTATTCAATAAATCTTTGAATATTGCGCGTTCTATGACACAAATATATGATACAATGTAGATGTGGAGAATGAATTACTTGAGGATGGGCATTTTCATTGGCAGTATATCTATCTATATATTGAATAACAAAAACCATTTCAAAGAGAATGAAAACAGCAATAGGAGATGTAGACTGTAGGTAATGTTCTTCTGATGCTGGTACAGTACAAAGCGCTCTAAACTTGCATATTTTCACGAGAGAAAATTAAAAAATAAATCATCGTAATGTTTGCTATGGCTGCAAGAACTTATCGGGATGTCCTCTACATACAAGTTCTAAAAACGAAATAATCAAAATTATATAAACTGCACAAAAAGAAGTGACAGAAAGAGCGACCGAAAATAAACACCACCCTCCCCCTGAAGACAAACAAAAACCTCCACTCTAAAACTAAACTTAAGGCCCCAGACCCCCTGCCTCATGATGTTGTGCCCTCTAACTTCAATTCTTAGATCTGTTCTGAAAGAGTACACTTTAATGGTAAATTCGAAGCCAAGCGATATGATTACCTGTGCTTTACACCATAACCAACGAGTTTGGGCTACATCATGTTTGAATTTGACATGGTAAGAATATTTTCCTTAAACATTTTCTTCTTAGAATCGCAGGCATCCCCACATAGTGTATATTCATTTTTTTAATAAAAAAAAATCCACAATACCTTTGGTTTCAGGACAGGGCCACAATATCGATCGGGATTCAATCTTCTACATAAGAATGTAAATGCATAAGAAAATTCTTTGAAAATCGTCTCCTCATGATTCAAGGTCGGTAACATCTTATTATAGCAACACATTATTTGTAAACATTCATATTAACTTCTTTCTGAATAAAATAATCTTTAAACTAATACCTTGCTCCGAGTCGAATTTGCATGTAATGTTTTATTTGAAAAACTGCTACTGCTCTCTTGAGCGATTAACCATTGAGCCTTATGTTATCAAAAGACTGAATGATAACAGCCCCGTAAAACTGAAAACTTCAAAGCTTTAAAGGAAGACTCAATCTTTTTTTTTTTTCAAACAAGTGATCATATCCAATATTTTCTTAATTTCTCTGATATTCAGTCGTGTGGATTATATAAAATGACGTTTATAATTTCTCTATTTTAATCATATTTAGTGAAAATACACTGAGGGTATATATTTCAACAAACACATTTTTTCTGTTACATTCCGAGATGAGAACTCTTCTGTGTAGGAGACGCATTTAGTGGAACTTTGAATGCATAAGTATGATAGAGTGGACCCAATCGGAACTCCTCGAATGTCTCGCGCACTCGACATAGATCTCGGATGTAATACGATGTAATACGATGGCATCCGTGAGTGAATGTGATGCATTGCCAACCTCCTTGGCTTCGAATTTACCATTAAAGTGTACTATTACATCCGAGATCTATGTCGAGTGCGCGAGACATTCGAGGAGTTCCGATTGAGAGTGGACCTACTATCAGTGAGGAAGACGATAAAATGTATTAAAGGCGGTTTCTCCTTAAATGTAAATGTTTGAAATACAAAATACTATAGAAAGAAATGTTTTACTGAAGTGGAATCACAAACACAATGTCATATTTGCAAATTGATATCCTAGATATGATCGATGTATACATACGAGCAACAAAATTAACGTGACATGTAAAGAATTCCATCTAATTACTCCCTGAATACTTGTCATTTACTTAGTTTGTGCTTCAGTCGAATTCTGTTGATGAAACTGCGTATGATAAACTTACTGTATATTCACTTATGCAGTGATGGAATGAGAGTACCAAACACCCACACGCGTAACCCGGAAGCAGTTTACCCCAAGGTTGAGCGGAGGTATAAATGTCTAGGTGTTGCGTGATTGCTAATATCAAGAGTGAAATTATTTGGAATTGAAAGAAATATTATAGAGGTTCATATTAATTGTCAGGATGAATATCATCGCACAAAATCGGGAAATGACTGAGGAAATTATCATGGTAGGGGTGTGCTTAAAATGAAAGGTGTAATTTACTGCAGATTGCTATGTGTTGTAAAAAAGTACAAATATGGCCTATAAAAGGCACGGGACCCTATATAATTTTTGTCGTTTTTTATCAACACTTGGAATGAACTTTGAAATGTTTGCGGTCATTTGTTTAAAATTAATTTAGTTAATTAGTGAGAGGGCCAAGGTTAGCATTGAGGTCTATGGGAAATGAAATGGTACTCTTTCCCCTGATGATGTATTTGTCCCACTCCTGTATGTAATCAAGTTGTTTTGTGCCTTACTATGCACGAGAGTTCTCCAAAGAGAAATCACTCTGACGTATCTCGAAGCTGCACGCGATGTTTTCTAGAAGAAAAACTGCATGAAAACAGGCATTTTCTATTTTAAATACCAAAAATAATTGCGAAACATGTTTTTGATGTAATAATTACTCTATTTTGATCAGATTCAGAATAATTATTGATTTGCATTGGGATTCTTGTACAAAGTTCACTTAATTTTGAAACAGAAGCAAGAATGTCGATCATGACGTGGCAGTAATTTCAGAAATGAAACCTTGCCAAATGATCTGGATACAAGTTAGTTTGCAAGATGAAATGTCAAGGTCGTTGGAAGGAATGTTCTTGATTTCGTTGTAAACTAGATTTCGTTTTTGTGTTGTATATTCCATTTCAGGTACGCATGCAAGGAAGCTGTCACCGTTCCACAATTTCTGTCTATTAGAGTGGTTGTTGTGCGTGCCGCAGGACCGTGTTCGATCCCAGACTGCAACGTATATAAACGAGTCGTTAAATTAGGTAGCGATTGTCCTGTGGCCAAGCAAGTAAACGTTTAGCACTGTGTATGGGGTCCATCACATGCTCTAATTTCAAATCGACGATAAACCACTTTACCTCAGAATGTGTGGCTATCACCTGAATCTATTGTGACGCCACACTAAAGAGCGTTATAACCCTTATACAACAGTAGTCACTTCCGTAGAAAACATGCTTAAAATACAGAAATAAGTAATAACTGTCTATTGTGTATAAATAGACATACTGAATCCATTGTAGCCCGTGTTAGTCCTGCATATGCATTTTCGGCGAATTATCGCATGCGATGATCGATTGATCTACCAATTAAACATATGAAATAAAATATACGAAATGTTACAAATATTTATCATTTATTTGTGTATATGTTACTTTTTATTGTGTGCACTTCATTGCCCCCCCCCCCCCCCTCCTTGAAATTCTGACTTCTAAGAGCCTACATCTGTTGATAGAAGTCGGACCGTTGAATTATATGTAACTGATATTATGAACGAAAAGAGGCCTATCCAAAATTATCTTGATTTGCGGAAATGCATTGACGTTTGAGTCAATAGCGGCATGAACCTGTTTTGTGTAAGGTTTTTGTTCATCAATCATCGTTGCTGGTCCTATGTATAAATGAAAAGAATGGAAACAATTATTGCACGATAATCAGACAGTTCATGCAAGAGAAATGCGTGTTTATAACATTAAGTTGGCATGGTCTGATGTTAATGTTGAAATATTATCGCTTTATTACAACATTAATTTACTTAATTATCATTGTTGTCAAACAGAATTATCTGGTTGGAAGGAAACACTGGATGTTGTTTTACAGAATAATTACCTCAGTTGAGAGAGAGGAGTGGTACATGTATGTTACGGGGAAAATAGTTTAAGGAATTTCAAACGTCAAAATGCGCTCAAAGGTAAATACTGGGTATACCTGAGCAAACACAAAGCTAAGTTAATACACTGCACTGACAAACGTGTGCTCGTTATCATCTCCTAATCTTGGTACAATGTATAATTGAATTTAAAGTACATCCTAGAAATGTGTTTGATTCTCTATGTGAGAAGACTGTGTGGAAAATAGTCCAATGCTAACAGAACGATATAAGAGGGCGAGTCAATAAGTAACCAGGCTATCCCATTTCTGATTGACCGAGACGGTCACGCTTTTAATATGCCTTGTTTCAATACATGTTTTATACCCGAGTAAAAAAAATTGCACGCGCATCGAGTCAAGATTTCGAATGTCAAACATGGCTAGTGATGCAAAGGCATGCTTTTCATCTAAGTTGAGTGCCGTGCTATAATTCGGTACTTGTATTTCAAAGGTAAAACAGGCAAGGAAATACACGGCGAGTTAGCCGATGTTTATGGGTCTTCTGCACCATCTTATGCTCAGGTTAAATTCTGGGTAGGGGAATTCAAACGCGGTAGAATGTCTTTAGAAGATGAAGCCAGGTCTGGACGCCCACTGGATGCCACCGACGAAGAAATATGTAAGAAAGTTCGGGATCTGATATACTCTGATAGGCGACTTCAGATGGAATAAATAGCACAGGCATTTATAGACATTTCACATGGTAGCGCTTCAACAATCTTGCATGATCGTTTAGGTATGCGCAAGCTAACAGCCCGTTGGGTCCCCAAATCCCTTAGCGATGAGCAAATGGCAACCAGAGCATCAGTATTCAGCGCCTTGTTGAAGCGTTTTAGATCAAAAGATGATTTTCTTTTGCGTCTGGTAACTGTAGATGAGACTTGGGTTCATCATTATGAGCCTGAAAATAAAGCTCAGAGTCGTCAGCTGTGGGTAGGGCCTGGGTCCCCGATGCCAAAGAAGTTCTAGACGCAACCATCTGCTGGCAAGGTGATGACCACAATATTGTGGGACACAAAAGGCGTTATTATGTTGGATATTTTACCCAAGAGAAGTACCATAACTGAAGTGTACTATGTAAACTTGCTTGACCACCTGAGAACCGCCATCCATGAAAAACGCCGAGGTAAACTCTCTAAAGGTGTTTTGCTGCAACAGGACAACGCGAGAGTCCACACTTGCAAAGTTGCAATGAATGATGTAGAGCGAAACGGGTATGAACCACATCCTGACTATTCGCCTGACTTAACTCCTAGCGACCTCTTCTTATTCCCAAACTTGAAAAAGGATATCCATGGACGTCATTTCCGGTCTGACGAAGAAGTCGTGACGGCAGTAGAGGAGTGGGTCAATGGAAAGGACCCTAACTTTTTCAGATCTGAGCTGATGACACTTAAACACCGTTGGTCTAAGTGAATCACACTAGAGGGCAATTACATCGAAAAAGAAGAGGTTGACTTCAACCGGAAATAAGTTAGGCTGGTTACTTATTGATTCACCCTCGTAGTTCCAACCGTTTGAAACTCCAAAAATGAAGGAAAATTTATCCGCCCGCCTGTCTGATTTCGTTATACTATTATACTACAGTATAGTATGCCTTAAGGTGTTGATGAAATTTGCATGTTGTTTCCCTATTGACAATCATAGATTAGATAGGATTTTAGTTTTCCAAATTGACAGCAGTTCTAGAAGTTTGCATAGAATTCGTTTCCCTCTGTTGAATATTGTTTTTCATTCCTTAGGGGTATTGATACGAAACTGATGTAGCTTCCTGCCAAACAATTACAGATCAAGTTAGAGTTTTCACACTGTTGAATAATTCTGAGCTAATGTACAGGCCTTCGCATAAAATTCATTTTCGGTGCCTTTATCGTCAGAGTTTGGAAGACTTATTTGAAATGCTATGTGTAGAGACCTACATGTATATTGAATAGTTACAATGTAGTTTGACTTTTGTCACTGTTGGCCCATCGAGTTACTTCCTTTCTCCATATAATTCATTTTCTGCCTTTAAGCTTAAAGCTCAAGTGAACTTTTCTATTACATGTAGAAGTTTGTAGGCAGTTTGTCTCTTTAACTTATCATATATTCATCTTCTTCCCAAGAACTACCTGTGCATACACTGAAGAAATTTCGATGAAAATTGCCATAAGGCATACATCTGTACATATACTTAGTTAATGGGAATTCTTCTTCAATGTTCTTTAATAATGGAATATTCCTATTTCCAAGGGAAGAAAATGTAAGAATAGTGGGAATTAAAAAAAACTACCCTATTCTTATGAAGAACAACTCAATAAGCAGAGAAGCCAGACTTCCTTATATAATACATGTATGAAGACTGAAAGATCGTTCAAACCATGAGCTTATTCAGGACTAGGGCTGGACCGCGACAGGGATTGGACGTTTTACATAGGATTTCAGGGAAAAGAATCTTCCTTCTCGAGAAACTAAGCAGGAAATCCACAGTTGCATATTTACATTTCCAACGCCTTTGATAGGAGTTATGAAATTGATCACTGTTCATTATCTTCACCTTTCATCTCTACAAATTGTAATGATATCCATTTACTCATGAACGCGATGTAGTTGTAAGCAACGTGCGTATAAATCTTCATAATATAATACGTCTATTTTAACGTTCCCGTGGGATCCAGATTAGAATCGGTCATCAGTACCCCTTGCTTGTCGTAAGAGGCGACTAAATGGGACGGCCCTTCGGACGATACCACAAAAACCGAGGCCCCGTGTCGCAGCAGGTGTGGCACGATAAAGATCCCTCCCTGCTCAAACGCCATAAACGCCGAGCATATACCTAAATTATGCAGCCCTTCACCGGCAAGAGTGACGTCTCGATATGAATGAAAAATTCTCGAGCGGGTCGTTAAGCAATATACAATCAATCAATCTATTTTAATGGCCAAGAATTCCGACAAAAATGAAAGTAAAATGTAAATTTTAGTTTTAAAAATACATAAGGGTATGGACTACAAGGCTTCACGCTGGTAAGCCTGCTTTAACATCGCATTCCATGCCTCTATGCATTTTAAAGAATGAAGCATGTGAGTTGAATATACATACGTCTCCTGTGCTATGAGATGTCAGACTGATCATATGCATGCATCATCATGTGATGTAGATCTTTCACACTATGACACCCAAGTGAACAACTAGTAAAAGCCTATTGAACATCTGATATATTGAAAACTGCTACACAAACCCATAATTACGTAAAAGACCTACATGTAACCCCCCCCCCCCCCCCCAACCCCGAAGTGTTACACTTATATAAGTACAGCGTTAAGATTCATGGAGAGAGAGAAAAATTGTCATGTGAAATCGTATTAACGGAATTTACAGACATTTAATGTTTAAAACAACCATAGATCGTCCGAATGATCGTGAAAAAATGCAATCTTGAAAGAAAATGAAGTCTTATTTTACTTTGCTTCATTTTCTAAAATATAAAATCGTTTTTGAATTTTGTATCAGAGATGCAAAGATTCAAGAAATTAATTTCATCTTGAAAATACACGAGGGTATGAACTGTGACGCTGCATTCTCCACGTAGCGCGTTAGCATCCATTGAGAAATGGCTATCATTACTAGTGGTAAAGATATCGAAGGCAAAACACTGGAAATGTAAATATTTGCAGGAAAATAATAATTTTGTGTTTGATGTTACATGTATGATATCGAATCGTAGGTTTAAACCCCACTGTCCCAGTTTACTTTCGGAAGGTCGGTGCATGGTCTCTTCCCATGTACATTGTATCTGGGTTCTCTCATCCACCATTAGAAACTGGGCGCCACCAGATAACTGAAGAATTGTTACTGTAAGTGTGGCGGAAAACAGCAAAAAAACTAAAATAAACCCAATTGCAGTGCTTACACCTCGCCCAATATTTTTTGAAGGACCCCATATATTTCCCTATTACCCCAGAAAGTATCTATATCATTAATATTGCGCTCATCCAGTTTATATTGAAGAAAATAAATTTCTTTTCTTTTCTTTTTTTTAAAAGATACGCTTTATGCCAGCATATTCATGAAGCGTGATAGTATGCTGGCGTCAACCGTTGCTGTTCATGCTCTCATGTATTTTCAAAATCAGGCGGAGGTGCCTATTACACTTTGATAACCTTCTATGTCACTGGTCATTCAGCTCCTCGCTGTGGTATTCCAAACGGAATTTACTTAAACAACGTACACGTAACTTGCTAATTAATCTGATTCCCCAATTCAAGAACCAGATTAATGATCTATTTGACGGTCGTAATGATAAAGCGTTCGCTTTGTAACCGGGAGGTCGTGAATTCGAGCTCCGCGCATGCCATGGTCGCGTCAAATCTAAGCCGTAAACACAGGTAACGATTGTTCCTACACCAAACGAAGTAAAAATCACGGGATCCCGTGGGGATCAGGGTTAGAATAGGTCCTCATTACTCCTTGATTTTCGTAATAGGCGACTAAATGGGGCGGTTCTTCGGATGAGACCGCAAAAACTGAGGCCCCGTGTTACAGCAGGTACTGTGACACGATAAAGATCCCTCCCTGCTCAAAGGCCGTAAGCGCCGAGCATAGGCCTAAATTATGCAGCCCTTCACCGGCAATGGTGACGTCGCCATACCAGTGAAATATTCTTGAGCGGGACGTTAAACAATATACAATTAATCATTGACAATCAATCACAGGTTTTTCGGACATGGACTTAAAAAACGGAGGCACCGTGTCGTGACAGGTGAACCTCACTGCTACGGCTGTAAGCGCTAGACTTAGGTCTAATATTTGTGTAACTTCGTTTACAACTGGTGACGTCTCAATATGAGTGAAAAATTCTCGATGGGACGTAAAACAAACAAAAATGGGGTTCAAAATAGAATAAGCACGGGAGCCCGAGAGTATACTATAAAGAACAAATAAGCTCGGGGTCCCGAAAGTATACTATAAAGAACAAATAAGCTCGGGGTCCCGAAAGTATACTATAAATAGAATAAGCACGGGGTCCCGAGAGTATACTATAAATAGAATAAGCACGGGGTCCCGAGAGTATACTATAAATAGAATAAGCACGGGGTCGCGAAAGTATACTATAAAGAACAAATAAGCACGGGGTCCTGAAAGTATACTATAAAGAACAAATAAGCACGGGGTCCCGAAAGTATACTATAAATAGAATAAGCACGGGGTCCCGAGAGTATACTATAAAGAACAAATAAGCACGGGGTCCCGAAAGTATACTATAAAGAACAAATAAGCACGGGGTCCCGAAAGTATACTATAAATAGAATAAGCACGGGGTCCCGAGAGTATACTATAAATAGAATAAGCACGGGGTCCCGAAAGTATACTATAAATAGAATAAACACGGGGTCCCGAGAGTATACTAGAAATAGAATAAGCACGGGGTCCCGAAAGTATACTATAAATAGAATAAACACGGGGTCGCGAAAGTATACTATAAAGAACAAATAAGCACGGGGTCCTGAAAGTATACTATACAGAACAAATAAGCACGGGGTCCCGAGAGTATACTATAAATAGAATAAGCACAGGGTCGCGAAAGTATACTATAAAGAACAAATAAGCACGGGGTCCTGAAAGTATACTATAAAGAACAAATAAGCACTGGGTCCCGAAAGTATACTATAAATAGAATAAGCACGGGGTCCCGAGAGTATACTATAAATAGAATAAGCACGGGGTCCCGAGAGTATACTATAAATAGAATAAGCACGGGGTCGCGAAAGTATACTATAAAGAACAAATAAGCACGGGGTCCTGAAAGTATACTATACAGAACAAATAAGCACGGGGTCCCGAGAGTATACTATAAATAGAATAAGCACGGGGTCGCGAAAGTATACTATAAAGAACAAATAAGCACGGGGTCCTGAAAGTATACTATAAAGAACAAATAAGCACGGGGTCCCGAAAGTATACTATAAATAGAATAAGCACGGGGTCCCGAGAGTATACTATAAATAGAATAAGCACGGGGTCCCGAGAGTATACTATAAATAGAATAAGCACGGGGTCGCGAAAGTATACTATAAAGAACAAATAAGCACGGGGTCCTGAAAGTATACTATAAAGAACAAATAAGCACGGGGTCCCGAAAGTATACTATAAATAGAATAAGCACGGGGTCCCGAGAGTATACTATAAAGAACAAATAAGCACGGGGTCCCGAAAGTATACTATAAAGAACAAATAAGCACGGGGTCCCGAAAGTATACTATAAATAGAATAAGCACGGGGTCCCGAGAGTATACTATAAATAGAATAAGCACGGGGTCCCGAAAGTATACTATAAATAGAATAAACACGGGGTCGCGAAAGTATACTATAAAGAACAAATAAGCACGGGGTCCTGAAAGTATACTATACAGAACAAATAAGCACGGGGTCCCGAGAGTATACTATAAATAGAATAAGCACGGGGTCCCGAGAGTATACTATAAAGAACAAATAAGTACGGGGTCCCGAAAGTATACTATAAAGAACAAATAAGCACGGGGTCCCGAAAGTATACTATAAATAGAATAAGCACGGGGTCCCGAGAGTATACTATAAATAGAATAAGCACGGGGTCCCGAAAGTATACTATAAATAGAATAAGCACGGGGTCGCGAAAGTACATATAAAGAACAAATAAGCACGGGGTCCTGAAAGTATACTATAAAGAACAAATAAGCACGGGGTCCCAAGAGTATACTATAAATAGAATAAGCACGGGGTCCCGAGAGTATACTATAAAGAACAAATAAGCACGGGGTCCCGAAAGTATACTATAAAGAACAAATAAGCACTGGGTCCCGAAAGTATACTATAAATAGAATAAGCACGGGGTCCCGAGAGTATACTATAAATAGAATAAGCACGGGGTCCCGAAAGTATACTATAAAGAACAAATAAGCACGGGGTCCTGAAAGTATACTATAAAGAACAAATAAGCACGGGGTTCCGAAAGTATACTATAAATAGAATAAGCACGGGGTCCCGAAAGTATACTATAAATAGAATAAGCACGGGGTCGCGAAAGTACATATAAAGAACAAATAAGCACGGGGTCCCGAAAGTATACTATAAAGAACAAATAAGCACGGGGTCCCGAAAGTATACTATAAATAGAATAAGCACGGGGTCCCGAGAGTATACTATAAATAGAATAAGCACGTGCACGGGGTCCCGAAAGTATACTATAAATAGAATAAGCACGGGGTCCCGAGAGTATACTACAAATAGAATAAGCACGGGGTCGCGAAAGTATACTATAAAGAACAAATAAGCACGGGGTCCTGAAAGTATACTATAAATAGAATAAGCAAGGGGTCCCGAAAGTATACTATAAAGAACAAATAAGCACGGGGTCCTGAAAGTATTCTATAAAGAACAAATAAGCACGGGGTCCCGAAAGTATACTATAAAGAACAAATAAGCACGGGGTCCCGAGAGTATACTATAAATAACAAATAAGCACGGGGTCCCGAAAGTATATTATAAATAGAATAAGCACGGGGTCCCGAGAGTATACTATAAAGAACAAATGTTTCAATCAGAGAAAAATAATTAGATAGTACCATATTATACGAACACAATTCAAACGCAATCGTTCAAATATATAGAGTTCTCTCCAGATTTACTGCATATCAATAATAATTACTATTAGTCATTATATATCTTACCGAATTATGGTACTATTTTAATTAATCTACCGAATTATGGTACTATTTAATTAAATTTCAATCCGGGGATCCGGGTTAGAATAGGTCCTCAGTACCCCTTGCTTGTAGTAGAAGGCGACTAAATGGGGCGGTCCTTCGGATGAGACCGCAAAAACCGAGGCCCCGTGTCACAGCAGGTATAGCACGATAAAGATCCCTCCCTACTCAAAGGACATAAGCGCCGAGCATAGGCCTAAATTTTGCAGCCCTTCACCGGCAGTGGTGACGTCTCTCAATATGAGTGAAATATTCTCGAGAGGGACGTTAACCAATATACAATCAAGCAATCAATTAATCTTCCATGATTGAAGGTACTCACACCTCAGCAGTTAAAGATAAAATAAAATGTTGCACGTACTATTACTTTATACATTTCTTCATACAATGTTTAATGCTAACCGATGGATCGCTTAGAAACGTTTCAGTCAGCGCGAAGGGTAACGAATTTCATGTATATGCAGCAACTTTCACGAGGCCTTAAGAAGTCGTCAAGATAGCCATTTTATTTTTAAAGATTATGATATGATAATTAAAGAGTTCGATTATATAATCCGTTTCGTTTCAATAGGTTTCGTTTCATTTTGTTTTGCATTTTACAGGTACCCAGGAACACCCCATGAGTCGTCTGGTTCAATCTACCTCCACCCAGCATGCCAGAGTACCGCTACATATGTATCCTTGTATGTCTGCCATGCTCTGTAAAATCCTTAGGCAACAAACAGAATGGAACCGTAAATCAATGAAAGAAACAGGAAATATCGACATAAAATATATTTTATCACATTTATAAAGAACGAATTTACTACCTTCAACACATTTTTCAACTGTGAGAGTTCAGAGAATTAATTCCACTTTATTTCATTTTAAGCCTGTTGTTGCGAATTTCTCCCATAAATTATTCCATTACTAGGAGAAGGAGAAAGTAAACAGTGTTTGATATTTCATAAAACATATTTCATATCTCAATACTTGTATTTCATATTTCAATACTTGTATTTCATATTTCAATACTTGTATTTCATATCTCAATACTTGTATTTCATATCTCAATACTTGTATTTCATATCCATAGGTGTTGTTAACAAGTCATGTCCCTAAATTGCATGCTGGTTCACAAAACATGTGAGCAGATGCCTCCTTTTTGCTTTGATTTTCTCTTATTTGAGCTAAAGTCAAAGTCAACTGATTTGTACCTTGAACGCACATGCGCAGTGCTTAAAATCGTTTTATTTGCAGTACTTAATTAAAGTCTTAATTGCAAATATGCTCTATAAGAACGTTGAACTAATTTACAAAATTTGATAACATCATACAATTTACCAAATATAATGTTTTTCAGTAATAAACTGAAAATATTTCTCAATAAAAAGTTACTCTAACCTTTTAACTTGACATAAACCCTATATTCGTTAAGAAGAAAGGGGGATTTTTTATGATCCTTCAAAATGCAAAATACCAAATACTTCGTGCTTCAATTGTTTAAATGTCTCCATAATCCAAATAAACTAGACATTTTTTTTTAGCTTAAAAATTCACGAACAGTAAAAATTTTCTTCTTTGGTCTCATGAAAACATATAGCAAAGGGACTACAAACTTGTGACGTCATCCGGATTTTTCTCGGGAAAAACAAGCTTCACGATTGCCTTATCGTAGTCGTTATGTTGGAATCGGTGAGCTATTTTAAAAAAATTAGTTTACTTTTTTCGGTTTAGATTGCAGCTGATTTTCTATGAATACAAAATGCAGAATCTGGTAATGAGAGTTTTCAGACTGATAACACCACAAAAAGTGTACGTTGCTGTCACGAACCTTAGGTCCAGGCGTAGACTGTTGGATATTTAGGACACCTTATCATGCTTATTCTGTTTATGTATCGTGGTTCTCTAATATTTTAGTCACCGTAATACATTGACATTTTGACAATTTTTAAAAGTGTGATATTTATAATCTATGACACATTCCAAAATGATAAGCAGACGTTTTGCATTAACTTTTTAAAACTGATTCAATGAAAAAAGGGATATAGATTTTGAATCATTCATTCACTTTTGATTAAGTCATCTAAAATCATGATACATATACCAAATCACACAATAACGTTTTGAATGTAAAATGGCCATGTGCTGCAGGCATTATTTCCATGTTTTTTCTTCTTCAAACCATTTCCAGTATGTTTCTTCGTGACAAATGAACTAGAACTACATGCGCACGTGTGACTATGGCTATATTCGACGTGACAACCATACACATACTGCCATTCTACCTCACATGTCAATCATGATAGATTCCAGAGGTTTTAACAAGTGTACTTTAAGGACAGTCTACAAAGTAGGGATGCGGTGAAAATTTATAAGATCTCGGCGTATTTTCAATTAACATAGTGAAATGATCAAGATGTATGTAGAATATAGGAAGAATGACATGTAGGAATACAAACATTTTATAGGATTTATAACCATAAATATTTTAACGACCTCCACATCAGCAATTTCATGCCGTATAAAGGTTACCCATCAAGTTTCGACCATTGCTATTTATCCAGTCTGGTATTTCCTCTACTTTACTAAATCTCATGAAAGCTAGTAAACACCATATTAGCTAGCAGTGTTTACAAGCGTGTGTTACCGGAAGTGCTCCTTCCTGTTTTATAGGCCTTCTGGTGAGGGCGCAGATATCATTTTCTTCGATTTGGCTAGGTATGAAAAGGTATCGCTTATCTTTTCAGCAGTTTCAGAGATGATGGATGACCTCAGCGTATCATAGATATCAATAAATCGTCTACTTATTTCCACAGAAAAGAGATGTCATCATATAATTTTGAAATAATTATTCACTTGAATGAGTGGGGTTTGGTTTGTTTTTGTTTTTTTGAAAAACATACTTTTGATGAAAGACTCATCAATATGCTCCGTAGGTTTCAAGAAATCAAAAACCTGGAATACACATTTTGTATGTGGCTTGATTATTTCAAGATTATTTGTGCGCCTGTTAAATGAACGTTTTTTATTAGCATACCAAGGAAATCGATCCAGTTTTCTCTTCAAAGTCATGTCGAAGCATTGGATTTCTTCCTGTTAAATTTAGAGATCTGTTAATATTTCTGCAAGTGTTATCTTCTATTTAATACTATAGGTGCATGCATTATTACCGTTTTTAAATCGGATAAAATGTGGTGTTTTATGCAATATTAAACACTCTATTTACTTAGAAGTGAATGTTACCATTATGATACGTCTTGTATACTAGTACTTAAGCAACGTGAAATTGTGACCGTAGATGATACATTCACTTAGCTATTACGCGTTCTCTTAGTAACGCAATAATTTATCGGGGGAAATTCACAACAGGCTTAAAATGAAATAAAGTGGAATTAATTCTCTGAACTCATGGTAGAAAAATGTGTTGAAGGTAGTAAATTTTTTCTGTATATATGTAATACAATATATTTTATGTCGATATTTCCTGTTTCTTTCATTGATTTACGGTTCCATTCTCCGACGCTTGTTGCCTAAGGATTTTACAGAGCATGGCAGACATACAAAGGATAGCTTTATTCTGGCATGCTGGGTGGAGGTAGATTGAACAGTACGACTCATGTGGTGCTCCTCGTAACATCAACAAAAATATACAAGTGATTATGTTACCAGTGAAACTGACATCACTTGGTTTTGAAAGTAAAGGATATGACCTAGAGACTTTGAACTGATTCACTTCTTTACCCATACATACTAGCTGAGGAAAAGAAACGAAAGTTTGGTTTTTGTTGTATAAACATTAAATGAAATTTAATTAGATTTAGCACTGAGTTACCTCCGTGCACTGTGAAGATGTTCTTCAGTTACAATCCAGCCGACCATGACCCCACTCAGCCCTGCATGCTTTCATAAGATTTTTCAAGAAAGCGTGCACACGGGGTACTCTTGCACTATATGTGCTGATAAATCATTACAAATCGAACATTGGAACAGTACAGATCAGTTACGATCAGCTGAACAAAATTTCTTTCAGAAGCGATTGTAGAGCGAAATGCAGTGCTTGAATGAAGTCGATTGGGGTAGGGCCATTGCTCTGATAATGCAGGGGCATTCGCAACGTTGTGTAGCCCAGCGATATGGTGTGCATGCGACAATATCCCATTTAGTTGGGCGTTTCGGAATCACAGGGAAATTGGGTGACCGTCCCAGGAGAGGACGCCCGCGCGTTACGTCGCGACGTCAAGATAAAGGATACGTCTCTCGCACATCCATAGCCGATTTCAGACGGCGACAGAAATGGCACGCCAAGTTGTCGGCACTCATGGTCGGTCAGTGTGTCCCAAGAACGGCTAGGAATCGTTTCCGGTTTTTTATTGAAGGTCAAGCCGTCCCAATGTTGGTCCGTCACTTGCGCAGAGGCGACGCCAATGTCGAATGCAGTGTTTGCTTGCACGTGCACCTAATCAGTTTCGTTTGGCCCATTGGGGACGCGTCTTCTTCACTAACGAGTCTCGCCTCACAGGTCAGATGAACCAGAACGTGTCGTTCTGAGCGATATCCTGACGCTTGCATAACGGAAGACGACAGATTCGGGGAGGGTCTGTTATGCCATGGGCAGGGAAAAATATACAGCAGTAAGATATCGGGATCAAGTCTTGAAACCACACGTCCTTCATATTATCCACCAACGTAACCTTGCCTTGCAGCAGGCCCCATGCTGTTAAGGTTTGTCGTGACTTTCTGGCCCCAAACAACGTCCCAGTTCTTGATTGGTCACCATACAGTCCAGATTTGCCCAAAATCGAGCATTTGTGTGACGAACTGGACAGGAGGGTTAGGAAGCGCGTCAACGTTCCATATCACGTCGATAAATTCACAAGGTCCTTATTCAGAAGTGGAATAATATTTCTTAAAGGTAAATAAACACTTTGATGGGTTCAATGTTAAGGAAAGTAAGAGCAGCGACTGAAGACAGGGGTGGGCACACACGCTACAGATTTGAAACGGGTAGGGTATCCTGGTTTTAACGCTATCCATACAAACGCGGTCTGTGATCGGAGAACAAAAACCAAGTATTCAGTAATGATGAAATAATCGAGAAACGCAAAATAATAACTATCGAAAATAAACTTGCGTTTCTTTTTTCCGTTAGTATATAGAGCTAATTTCAATCTGATTAAAATCAGACTTCTTAGATCCGCGCCGTATAATCTGAGGAAGAGGTAGTTGAAACATTAATCTATTCAAGTGGACCGGCAAATTACGCATATCACATCTAGTTTCTGATTTTTTAGGCATTTGAAGCGATTAGGTAGTTTTTTTTTTATCTGGGTCAGAGTTAGACCCCTTTCTATATTTATGGTATCACAGAGTTCGGGCCCTAAACGGTCTTAGCCCCTGTACCTTCATATATTTTCAAAGTTGAAATTTACTTTTTCTTTTATTTACTTTTTGCTTTCATTTTTCTGTCCAAATTCCCAGACATTAAAATAGACGTACATGTACTATATTTATCAAAATTCATACACGTGTTCGAAAAGGTTCTCATTACAATTGTATAGATTTACTACGAGATAATATAACGGAAATAATGAATTATCGGTGTTAAATAAGTACCACAAAATTTCTTAGAAATGCAGTACTATTATCTGATGACAAAGTAGCATGCCATTTAAATCACATTCCAGCTTCGTTATCACGTGTATCTAACAATATTTACATTTTCAACGTTTTGCCTTGGATATCTTTACTAATTGTAATAATACAATGTAGCCATTTCCTCATGAATGCGCAACAGTTCGATCATCTTGGTAAATATAATACGTATATTTTTTCTGCTGGGAATTTAGACAGAAATGAAAATAACAATTAAATACAAGAACTAAATTTCATTTTTGAAAATATATGAGGGTATGAACAGCAATTCATGCCCGTATCAGTGTTTGAAACTCGCTGTAAATTTAACTAGACATGCAAGGCTGACTGCTTGTAAACATTGTCAGCTCTGTCAAAGACTTACTCGCCCTTAGAAAATAACCGCCATTTTAAAAATTTTATTTAGTGAAAATCTTTACACGATCGGTCGGTCATCCCTACAAAGCCCGCAGCAAAATATATGCGTCTCGGACGGTCGGGCGGACAGTTATTTCAAACACTGCTCATATACACGTACATATACATGTATTTGTCATGAAGCACTAACGCGTTTCATGAAGTATGCGGGTGTGAAACGTTGCAGTTCATACCATTATGTATCTTCAAAACTGAAATTCATTTCTTAAATAAACTGCTGGATTTTCTGTTCGGTTTGTTGATTTTAGTGGAATGATCTGACGGGAATCCAGCCATAAGGTCAATTTAATCCGTATACATGTACTTAAATTACTGGAGTATGCATCACTGAAGAGTGGACTTGAGGGTAAATAATAAGATGATCACAAGATGGAGAATTCTGGTTGAGACCTTCCGGGCAGCCCGGCGCTAACAGGACTCGCTGACAAACGCATCAGTATTGCTCTAAAAATATCGTTACTGTGACGACGCACAAAAGTAATTTGCTTTTATGAGTTTTAACACCTTGTTCTTTATACAATGCATTACTCAACAGACACTCCGTCTGCTGCACCAGTAATTTGATTGTTACAAAAATAAAATACCGTATTCATTGTGTCAGTTTTATTCTTTACATTTCAATGACTATCATTATAATACATTTATTGCATTAAAAGACATTGTATTAAAACGGGAACGATGTTGGATAGTGGAGAAAAATAAAACTGCAAGAAATCAATCGTGATGGTTCGTGTTTATCAATCAATGTTGAATTAAAACAAAATTTACCGGAAACCGCTTCCTTTAACTTCAATTGGGAGTACACAAGGTCGACACAATATATTTTTGTTTTACATGAAGCAGCAATTAAGTTAATTGAAGTAGAAATGTAAATTGAAAGTAGCAGTTACTATTTTTAATTTTATATTCAGTCGTCATTACTTTTTTTGCTTCATGAATATGCATTGCCCTCCATGTAAAAAAAAAAAAAAAAAAAAAAACCAACCCAATGGGCACTTCATTGATATTTAAAGAAAATATTTCAAGCATCAATTACATTTTAATTCTAAAAAATCGTCCTATTTCTTGAAAATACTGGGATCATTTGACATTTTCATCGATTAGAATGGATCCAGCTGGAGTCGAGGTCGAGTACTTTAAAAAATTATCGTAATGGAATAGAGTAACTGGTATCGGAAAGTTGTTCATTAGTTAATATAATCAAATGATGGCAACATAAAAGGCAATAAAATGTAATAACAATGTTTTGAGTTGTTTTCAGTAAGTGACATAATAAACATTATCACTATCAGCGATAATGTCTAACGCGGGCGGGATGAAGGACAGGAAGTTAGGAGGTGATTTTATGTGTTCAGTATTGCTCGTTACACATCGTCCGTGTAGGTACATCGAGTTGATCAGATTAAGTAAAGCACTTAAAAGATGTTCCTCCATCTGCATTAAAGTATTTGACACAACTTCTCTGGCATTGTGGGATTTTTCGGACCCTGACGAAAGGGTCGATCCATCTCATCCCAGACGTGCTAAATTGGTGAGAAGACGAGAGGTAGAGACATATTCTGTTATTGCAAGAGATCACCATGTAACAATTTCAATTTATTTCGCTCAAATTATGTTAAATCGCACATACAACAAGAGGTGATATCGGGTTCCTAGGAGGAGTAGGAATCACTTGTTTACCGGTCACGTCCGCCATGAACCCTCTATCTTGACCAGGTACACGAAGTAAGCCGTAGTCAAACTCGGTATGTAAAAACCGGTCTAACAATGGTGTGAAACACGTCAAGCAGCATTTGACTTAACAAGTTGTATTTGCAAATCAGATCATTATAATGATTACAGAATTTGCAAATTGCTGATTTTAAACAAGACTGTCGAAACCCCTGTAACATCAACTTCATTGTCAGTACCCTGCCTCGATTTAAAAACTGATCATACGCAGAACAAGCTCTTGCATAACGAATCAGTTGAGAGACATTGGGTCCATATGCAGGTGACAATGGAATATTGCTATATCGATATGGGAAGTTGACGATGGAGAAGCTGAAGTCACCCCGTTTGTCATAAAGTTGAGTTGATAGTTTGCCGTTAAGATCTATATCAAAGTTTATGTAGTATTTCCACAGGTAAGGTATTTACTTCACTTTAGTCCCGTGGGGATCCGGATTAGAATAAGTCCTCAGTACCCTTTGCTTTTTGTAAGAGGCGACTAAATGGGGTGGTACTTCGGATGAGACCGCAAAAACCGAGACCCCTTGTCACAACAGGTGTTCCCTGTCTGTTCAATGTCCATAAGCGCCGAGCATAAGCCTACATTTTGCAGCGCTTCATCGGCAATGGTGACGTCTCCCTATGAGTGAAATATTCTCGAGAGGAACGTAAAACAATATACAATCAATATTTCACTTTCTCATCGCAAGTAAGATCTAGGTGTCTGTAAATTTTGACATATAGAAAATTAGAGATGTCATATCCTTTTCATAGTTTTAAAAATATAGATATGTTTATTAATCAAGTTATTTAAATCAATATTATATGTAACAATACCAATCGAATTGCATGTATTTTATTGGGGATTACGTTACATCTTTTCTGCGATAGGAGACAGCACGGTATATGAATAAAACGTTTGAATATTATATTCATAACGGATTTTTTTCAGGCTTAATTTTGTTTACCATTTTACTTTTGAAACGTTCAAAATTTTCCAAAGCTTTGAAATAGAACCATGGATTCTTGCCTTGCACTCAAACTTGGAAAGGAAAGTGCACTTTTAAGCCCAATAAGATGATTTATACAGAAACGTGAAGTTTTGCAGTCACAATTAACAACTGAAGTTGCTGCATAATGCACAAACTGGCGGCAAATAAAATTCAGAATTTGACAGCAGCTAATCCGTGTGTTCGATTAAGACAGTATGTTGGATTGGCCGCCAAATCACCACGTACGTTTCGTTATACACTTGATTTAAGAGCATGCTCTTTTTACAGGGCAGTAGAAGAAAAGCACGTGTCTTTTAGTAGCAATAAGAATCGTGATTCCTGAAGTTCATTTCTTCAAACGACAGAAGTCTGGGCACTTTAATTACAATTCAATGAACTGATGACTGATTTTATCTTTCAGACGCGAAGTAAGTGAAAGTAACAAAAAAGACACAATTTCCTGCATCTTCTACTATCCGTATAATATCATATCTCATGCTTTCACATTCTTATATATGGATGGGCAAAACCGGTATTCATACATTTTAAAGTGTTCTAGCATGTTTGCATGAAAGTTTATTTTGACGCAACATTTGATTTAGAACTCCTGGAAGCAATTTGGTGGAACCATTGATTCTTGATTTGCGGGCAATATTATTACTAGGGTTAAGAGGCACCTATAAAATAGTTTGCGTGTACACATTTTGGTTTCTTTGAATAGTTTGACTTCTTGTGTGTTATAATTTCTTGGATTATTTTCAGTTCAACGGAAATTAAGGATGCAGTATATAATAATAGTTTTTCGAAACGCCAAAAATATACATAAATAATAAAAGTATTCATTGTAAATTGCCATTTTTATATATGTTGTGCTTATACAAACAGCCGGAATTCAAGCATGTTGAATAACATAACCTGCACTTAAGAGCGTTATAAAAATTGTCTGCTCACCAATACTTGTTATGAACAAGGGACATGTCCAAAAATTTACTATGTAACACTTTGATAGAAAGCACATGCATAATGTTTCAGATTTCCTATTAATGCGTCACTCGGATTTTAACGAAAGTAAAAAAATCTTTATCTTGACTCATAAACATAATTAATATGCAAGAATCATCAGGTAGTGTCGATTCGAATTTGCTCACATTATAGCCCCCAGGACAAGAGGAATAATTTTACTTAGGAAATGACAATTACTAAGGTAACTTTTTATAAAAAAAAATAAAATAAAATAAAAAAATACTATCTTGATGTCAATGTAGCTATAAAAACTAGAAATCGTTGACGTTTGTCTGTTATACCTCAACAAACACATGTATGACCAACTACTTCTATATACAATAGATATTTGCATGGACATAGAAATCATGAAATATCGTCTCTTTAAAAAAGGGTGCTTTAGACTGAATCAATGAAATTGTTATCTAGTGGTATTCCTACAGAATCTTTATCTATATTCATACTGATCTTCCAGTCACGAAAGGAAAATTTATCCGTGGGTGTTAATAACACGAAAACAAGGCATAATGACGCGAATCAAAAGCATGATAATGTGCTAGAAAGGCGTAATATAGGAGGAGAGAGAAAGGAGAACTATTATCAAATGGTATAAAAGATAGTAAAACGTGTTGTAATATTCAGTAAAGATTAATCTTTATATAGACTATAGAGAAACAATCAACATAATTGATATTAGCTCCTCAGAAAAATATATTGACGGTAAAAAATCAAGACTATAGTTACATATAATATACACTCCTTTGATCTGAATAAACCAATATCAATTTCTATTATTATACTTTCATGTAAAATACTCGAATCTGATTGGTCGAGAATCATTTGAATCTTGTCTTTTTCATTTAACAGACTTCTAAAATGATTTGCTGTTGTTTCTTAAATCCTTCAATTATATTTGAATTTACGTATTACCATTTAGACCTATATATGCTCGGGGCTTACGGGCTTTGGGCAAGGAGGGATCTTTATCGTGTCACACCTATAGGAATGTTCGCCGAAGCGTACTGTGACGTCACGATTCGGGCATGCGTGTAAACTGGTTGGCAGAACCAAAAATTGATAATGGCGCTTAGTATGAAGAAGTCTACCGATAACGATATTTTATCAACATATGCGAACTCTTTGTCAGAAGAAGCGAAAAGGAGATATACGGTAAAGTTGCTGTACAACCGTGGTACCTGTTCTCTGCCTGATCCTTACCATTTAACGGAGAATTGGAGCCGAAGCCCAGATACCTGGCCAGATCTGACGTTCGGTGATATTTACCTGTACCTGATCGACACGCCATCTTTGTTTACAAAGGAGTCTATGAAGGCCTACAAATCATTAGATGCTTACAAGTATGGGACAATATAAATGCATAATTACGATAGTTGTTCTTTTAAATAATTCCTAATGGAATTCATGACTAACGTATAACTTAGTACAAGTATGAAAACTTTAAACAGATTTTTTGAAAAAATCAACCTATTTATAAAAGATCACGTGTTTTTCTATATTTGGTCACTTTACCTGTGACGTGTTACATAGGCGTGCAAACTTCTTTATATAGATATATACCGGGCGCATATCATTCTAATATTTTACTTCAATACTTGGATAAAATAGGTATTTAATGATATTTTTTGTGTGTTCAGGTACGTATTGAGTGGACATGTGCAGGAAGTGATCTCTCATCAGATTGACGAGAATTGTCCATATATGACATTAAAGACCAAAGTAACACCTTCACAGAGAGCCAGAGACAAACCCCACGAACCATGGGTGTATTTGGAGAAGGCCAGTGGATCAGTGTACTGTGCACACTGCACATGCATGGCAGGGTATGATTTAAGATAAATTGAGGTTTGAAATAAATTGCATATACTGTATTAGTTATGTATTGTTTACACACATTGACATTTCTTTGTATAATTTAATGAATTGTGATTGTAAGTACTCTTTAAAATTTAATTCATAAAGCTAAAATATTCTAAATTTCAAAATTGTCAGCGTTAGTTTACTGGATATTTGCAATGCATTGAGAATCATATGATTATTCCAGACTTGGAGAAGTTTGCAGTCATGTGGCAGCGTTGTTGTTTAAAGTGGAGATGGCAGTGAAGATGGCTTAACAAAGTCTAGTTCTACCAGCAAGGCCTGTCAGTGGAATTGCACATTTCGAAAGGAGGTAAATTTGCTAATAATGTTTTTTTCTTTGTTCCTATTGTCACAAACCACAATGGAAATGAAAAATTGACATTATTTATAGTTTGGATTAGCAAACTTGTCAGTTGTTTTACATTTATCTAGATACAGGTAAATAGAATGTATTGAATACATGTAAAATATGCAACATTTCTTTCATTTTTAGGTGACACCAGCCACAATTACAGAAATATACAGCCAAATAAAGGAAAACGGACAAAGGAAATTGATTCTGTCCAAGCACATGGCTCAGCACCTCTTCCACCACAAAACATTCTTCAAGAATTGTACGCCATCGCACCAAATGCTGCCTTTTTCACTTCCTTGAGTGGAATGACATCAGTGACTGATCAAGTTGAACCAAAATATCCAAAACTATTATCTACCTTAAGACAAGATGACATTGAAGGCAACATTCCCGATTTGTGTGAAGTATACCAGTCATACTCAGTGTCTGCCAGCCAAGTCAGCAACTTGGAGAAAGCAACAAGAAATCAAAGCATTAGTCCTTTGTGGTACCAGCACCGAATGGGAAGGATCACTGCCTCTAAAGCCCATGACGTTCTTGTGAGGAGAGACTCAACTTCACCAGATAACTTGGTAAAACGTGTAGCTGGTTACAGCGTGTATGGCTTGTCCAAGAATACTGCTGTGAAATGGGGTATAGATACTGAAGAGGAGTGCAGGCAGGCATTTGCCAGTCATCAAAAAGGAAACCACCTGAACTTCAAATGTCAGTTATCTGGATTTGTGATTGATCCTGCCCACCCCTTCTTAGGAGTTAGTCCAGATGGCATGATAAGCTGTGATTGTTGTGGGAAAGGTGTTTTAGAGATTAAGTGCCCTATAAACACAGAGATATTTCAGTTGAGGAGGCAGCACAGAAGGATGGAGACTTCTGTCTTGACAAGTCGTTACAGTTGAAGACAAGTCACAGATACTTTACCCAGGTACAGATGCAGATGTGTATCACGAAATGCCAGTATTGTGACTTTGTAGTTTTCACCAAGTGCCAACCATCTGCAAGCATGGTGATAGTACGAATTTTTGGGATGAGCAGTTCTGCAGAACATTGCTGGACAAATGTGAGAGGTTTATGAAAACCATGTCCTAAAGGAACTGTTAACAAGGCAGTTGGAGGAACAGCCCACATCCTCTGTCCAAGGCGCACCTGACAACAACAACAACAACGAGAGAGGACCACTTGGTGCATATGCAAGGAGCCTGAGTATGGTCGAATGATTGAGTGTGAAAGTGAAGGATGTGTGTACCAATGGTTTCATTACCCATGTGTTAACATTCGACGCAAACCCCGTGGTCAGTGGTTCTGTGCAAGTTGCAATACATGACTGCAAATTGACTAAGATATTGTTCTCAATTGACGTATAGTTTTCATGATTGTTTTCTTCTTTTATTTGCTTATTTCCTGTTCTGTAGCAAATAAAATGTATTTTATTCCTTTTTATTGACTTCACTCTGATGCAGTGGTTATCATATGACTGACATTTGTCATATTAAAAATGGTTGTCATCCTCAAACATATTTCTTATATCCATATGAAGAACTTTAAATGTAAATCAATATTTCAATGGTTTAATAAGTGGAATAAATCACAACTTTAAATAAAAGGGTTGTAATGCAACAGAATTGATCATACAGATGTCTGAAAGTTCATTTCCAACTTTGAAGTACAATTCTTCACTCCCAATGTTTAAATAAAAAAAGTCAATGCAGAAGGAAATTTCAATTTACATCTAGACAATATAATATTAGTCTTCTAAGTTGATACATTATGCCACTAATTTTGGTTGAAGATTGCATACTGCAGCACAAATAGTTAAAATACTGTCAGCATGAGGGACCATGTGCATACTCAAGTTAGTGCTCAGAATATTGAAATTCTTGATCCTCTCAATGGCTCTCTCTACATGTATCCTTACATGTGCAATTTTCCGTGTTTGTTCAACATCTCTTGCCGAGAGCTGAGTTTTCCCTCTGGTAAAGGCAGGAATCACAAGGGTTGCTCCATGATTTGCTAATTCCTCCGCTATCAAAAAGCCCCTGTCTGCCATCACTTGGTCACCATACTGGAGTTTGTCAAGATATCCACTTCGCAACGTAATGACTTTGTCTGATGTCCTTCCACCAAATGCTCTTGAAACATATGATATAGCACCTGTTGGTGTAATAGACACTAAAAACTTTATGGTGTTGCTATGTTTGTAATTGGACCATGTTTGTGCTCTTGTTGTAAGGTGTCCTGGTCGCTGAATAAAGACTTCGAAGCAGTCAATGATACTACAGCACTTCGGATATGAAGATTTGAACACAAAGGGCATATTTTGGATCAATGTTTGTTTTTCTGGCCACTGAATCAGAAAACACAGTTTCTTTGCTATAATGGGTAGACTTAAATTGAACATATCTGAAATTGTAGTCAACGACACATTAAAACGATAAGCCAAGTCCTGGTGTTGTAGGTTTAGTCTAAGCTTCATTAAAATGCACAATAGAACACTTTTAGCTGACATCACTTTGCTTGTAGGCAGGTCACTGTTCACATATGAAAGTAGCCACATAAATAAAGTAACTGACGGAATTCCTGTGTGAAATTGTAGCTTGCGGTCACTCCTAGCTGCAATAATGTAGCCCTCTCTGATTTTTTTTTTTTTTTTTTTTTTGGGAGAGGGCTACAACTCCTTAGGATCTCCGTAATGGTGCAAATGCGGGAGTGATTCACTCCCGCAACATTTGCGCTCATTCTAAACATTTCCTGACTTTCTTTACGTAAATAAAATGATATTCTATGTTTCTTAGTCAATATATAAATTTACAACCTGCAACTTTAGATTTGTGAGGCTCTATTCTACCGTTTTCAACAATTTCGATAAATTCCAATTTCTCGATTCATATTTGTGCGCCATGTTTGATGTACTGAAGTTTCAACTTCCGGTTGTCAAGTCATTTGCATATGCCATATAAGGTAGTATTTACATCAATGGACAAGTATGGAGGCGAAAGCTATTTCGTCGGTATTGAAAAGGTTTGAATTTAATATCAAGTTAAAAACCAAACAACAGAATGTAAATTCTTTCTGCAACAATATGATTTTCCTTTCTTTGTCGAAGTGGCTCGAGTAACTACATTTTCGCGCTGATTGTCAATGTTTAGGCCTTTCATTAGATCCACCTACGAGATCTCGCGATAACAAGCATGGCGGAGCAGACGAAGAATTTTGCATGCTGTACATTATATTTAATGAAAAACACCTTTATTAGACATACCCGAGCACAAAGTTGGTACTCCTTTTGGTGTAAACAACATTTGGGACTAATACACAGAGTTTATTGTCGGTTATTCATAAAATTATTTTGCACCATTACGGAGATCCTATGGAATTGTAGCCCTATCCCGAAAACGTCAGAATAAAAAAAATTGGATAGGGCTACATTATTGCAGCTAGGTCACTCCCTGTCACTTGCTCCTCAAAGCAACTCTTTCCCACCTGTTCTTTGAGTGCTTTATTCTCCACCTGAAGTCTTTCTAATTCACAATAAAGTTGTTTATTTTCCAGGCGAAGTTCAGCAATTTTCTTCAGACAATTGTCATGCTGAGATGCATTTGATGGACCTGAAATGCAATGAGTCAATGAATATATGCATGTAGAAATGAGTCCCACAGGTCTTTTCAATCACCTGAGTATCAGATAAATTATTAAATAATAGTCTGAAAGGCTACGAAATTTATCATAATTTTCCTGTTCCGCATAATTTTAAGCTTTTTAATACTCAGCAGCAGTACTGTATATCTATAGAACAATTTAACAATAAAATAGAGGTAAATTCAAGTAGTACAAAAGCACTAGTGATAATGCCAACTTTGACTCCACCCTGGCATCAGAACGATAATAAAATGAACACTTTTCTACACATGACTATGCATTTAGCTTACCTTGCAGGTTGTAGAGAAGCATATTTTTAAATATTGATAATTTTGAAATTGTACATCTTATACATTATATTTAATCTATTAAAATGTTATAAGCACTTTTATTCAGAAAATATACTGAAACTTACAGTCACTGGGTAGATCTGGATCTGATACTGGCATGTTGAGATTTTCCTTGCAGGATAAATCCAAAAGGGCAGAAGCTACTTCAATATGCTGTCTCTCTGTTTCACGCTTTTCTGCTCTCAAGTATCTTGCCTTTCGTAGGTCTGGATTTTTCTGTCTGATTGTGTCATATCCCATATTCACAGATGGCACATAATCAGGAGATGACAGATCATTGCTCTTCGAACCTGAAATTAAGATTATAATGAATCATTTATGCATTTCTTTTTACAAGTATGAGTTGTTCCCAATTGAATCTTCATTGAGTACAATTTAGCCCCCCCCCCCCTTATGTGAGTGACATTGATCATCTTTTATTTTATACATAAATAAAGATATAAGGTATATTGGATAAATCCCTCTAATGTTGATAGTATGACATACTACAGCTGTATTAGGACTAGATGAGAAGAATGTAAGATTTTAACAGTTATGAATATTGAACTCATGTAAACATCAGTGCTGCTTGATGCTCCCCACTTAACAATTCAAATGATATTGATATGGGGTTTTAGGCAAATTGAGTTGATAAATACTCCACCCCATCCTTCTCACAATTCAAGATTTTAATGATCGGGCAAAATCCGTTCTCTCTGTTTACTTGTCAACCCCCCCCCCCCTCAATTCCCGGTGCTTGGTCTTAAGTTAAGGTCCAAGCATATGTGTCTGTTTACTTCTAAATGAATGTATATATTGTACATACCAGTAACAAAATGCAGATAGCAAACACGGTCGTGGTCCGCTGGTTCCCATGGTTTACCACTGATGTGTTGACGCTTAATTGCAGATATCCAGAGCTCTCTTCTTGATTCTGGCTTCTTGGGTATGCGGTAAAAGCTTTTCGGACTACTCTTATCAAATCGATTAGCACAGCCTATTACACAACATGATACAACCATCGTTTTGCTCGTGTTTACTCAGCATTCGGCCATTAAACTTTCAAATGTTTTGCCAACCAGTAAGTCACGTGACTGATTTCTGACGTCACGGCGAAAATCCCTATTGTGACAGGGGGCCTCGGTTTTGCGGTCTCATCCGAAAGATCGCCCCAATTAGTCGCCTCTTACGACAAGCAAGGGGTACTGAGGATCTATTCTAACCCGAATCTGGACACACAATGTCTCGGGGTACTGAGGACCTACAGAGTTCAATGTCTGTTTCCGTTCTAATATGGCGGTGATGAAAATTGACAAAGTGGTTTATTGGGACTGGTGACCGACTTACCATCCTTAAACGCCTACATACTTTCTTTTGTAATCGGGGATATGAGAATGAAAGAGATTTGCACCGATGCTTAGGTAAAAAAAAAAAAAAAAAAAGGTAATTAAAAAAAAGAGTAACCGATTAGTTTTTATTCACCTTTTATAAAGTATATTAAAGGGACATAGACACGATTTGAGCTGAAAATTATCAAATTTTATTTTTTCATTTTTATTGTTCACAATGCATAACTATAGTATTTCTAATGGTCAACCAAAAATTGAATGTCAGTTGTTGAATTACAGGTGAGATACTGTGGAATTCTTGTAATTCGTTTAATTAATGTACCTCAGCAACTGACATCATAAACCCCATAGTGAAGTATTCTAAACATTAAAAATGTAAAAATAAAATTTCGAAATTTCCAGCTCAAATCGTGTCTTTGTCCCTTTAAAGTTGTTATATTCTTTGGGTATATTGCATTACCGGGAAAGCGCTTTGTTAAGCAAAATACATCGAGACTTAAAAAGAGATGGTACGGCCGACACCGATGAAAAATCACCGCAAATGTATGAGCAGCCGACAAGTGCAAGATGCCCTGTTAATAGTTTTGAGAAATACTTGGCCAAATTACACCCGGAAAAGAAGTGGCTATGGCAGAAACCACGGGAGGTATTTACGTAAGAAGAAAACATGTGCTTCTGTAATGTACCGGTTGGTAAAACACTCTGGGTAACATGGTGCAAAATATCAGTAAGGAGGCCCACCTCGGAAAAAAATGACACAAACCATTGTATAAGGACAACCTGCATATCAGTCTTGAATGAATGTGGATACGAGCTCATTATAGGATTATCTGGACATCAATCTGAGTCAAGCATCAAACATTACGCATTCCGTTTAAATGAAGCGTCTCTTGGGTGTGCACTTGACCACCATCTGCATCGGGTTCGAATTAGACTTCCTCAATGACATAGCTGAACATTTGCTTAATGTTTTAGAGCAACCCATTTTGAACGCAGACCAGCCCAATGATGAGCGCAAAATCTGGACCACAATATTTTTTTAAACTGTAAAGTTACAGTCAACTACAATTTAAGCAAAAATTTTAAAAATCAATCAAATTGCAGATGATGCATATCGACACATAGTATTTACCTTATTCAGATGAATTAGTTTCCAATGCCTTGTACGTTGAATGTTTTATGAATGATATCAAAATACTATTTTATTGATTTGTTTTTCATAAAACAAAACAATTATTGACTGTGTTTTCGGGCAAAACTGAATATGTTAACCCCTCAGGACAAAAATATACCCCAACGCAGAGTGTCGGGCAATATTTCGTCCCTAGGGGCTAACATAATCACTGTTGTCTTCAACCCAAGTCAATATTTCTATAATATTGCATCACCCATCCTCAGTGTTTTAAATGCACCTCATCTTCACAAGCTGATGTAGCAATATTCCATTATCAGTTGGATATGGCATTTATTCTCTCAACTGATTCGATACGTAACAGCATGTTCTGCATATGATCAGTATTTAAAATCGAGGCTGACTAGTGACAAGTAAGTTGATGTTACAGGGGTTCTACAGTCTCGTTCAAAGTCAGCATTTTGCAAATTCTTTGGTTGTTATAACGATCTAATTTATAAATGCAACCTGCCATCAGGTCGAATGCTGTCTGTCGTGTTTCATACTAATCGGTAGACCGTTATTTACATACTATTTTTGGGTGCGGATTACTCCGTTTACTTGATCAAGATATAGATGCCTACTCATCCTAGGCACCTGATCCCACCTCTGGTATGTCCAGGGGTCCGTGTTTGCCCTACTCTTAATTTTGTATTCTTTTTAGGAATTATGAGATTGATCACTGTTCGTCATCTAAACTTTTTGTAATCTTCAAGTCATAGAAAAGGATATTATTTCTGTATATCCTTCTTTCAGGAAGTCTAAAATAAAGCTATTTGTCATGGACAGCTAAATATTGTATTCAAGTAGCAAACTCCCGTTTCTGATCACTGATTTCACTCCCTCCGATAAGTTCTGATCACTGATTTCACTCCCACCGATAAGTTCTGATCACTTATTTCACTCCCTCCGATAAGTTCTGATCACTGATTTCACTCGCTCCGATAAGTTTTCTTTTGTTTTGTGTTTGTACTAACTTCGTATCGCATTAATATTTGAATAATAGTCTGAACAAGAAATGATATGTGGAAGTATTAATGAATGCTAGTGTAAAATAGCGTTACTACATATTCACTGGACTTGATGATGTATATCCTTTCACGATAACGATTTCATTTCCTTCTCTGCATTGATCTGCTTTGCTTTTCTTACAAATGCGGATATAAAATGTTTTTTTTTTCCATTGATATACTGGAATGTGAAAGAAAACTGAGATCTTGAAACACAGGAATCAAAAAGAATCTTACACAAATCCCTGATATCATAAAGATTGTTACTGGACGCATATGAATCGCATATAGAGATTAAATCACCAATGACTTCTTTCTTCAGTGTTCTAGGTTTATTAAGACGGTAAGAAGATTCCAGGAGAGGTAAACAGATGATCTATAGGAATCAGAGAATGCGGCGCCCATATAGTGAAAAAATAGCACCCGGAATCATATGCATGGAAAGACCATTCTGTTATGAGATGTGTAAAATAAAGCAAGATGTGAACTGATCAGAAATATCTGTTCCACTTGTTGAAAGCCTGTGTGCTGATCCCAACACTTCTCGAATTCCTGAAAAGCATAATCATCATTTAACTCCCCAACCACTGACTAAACAATCTGCATTTGTATTGCTTTCTCTGGATATCCAAATAGTGTTTGAATATAGGTTCTGCTCATAAAATTTTGCTAAAATTTCATTTGCTATTCTATGCAGATGATTATGCTGTCTTGTCGGACACCCTGTTACACCCCAAATAGTCACACGTCCCAAATCGTCGCCGTCGCCGGCGACGATTTGGGATGGGCGACGATTTGGGGTTTCTTATGTAACACTCCAAATAGTCGTCCGTCCCAAATCGTCGGCGGCGACGATTTGGGCATGCCCTCACACCCCAAATTATCGTCCCCTTTGCTGCAAATATTTGGAAACAATTTATAACAAATTGCCTCTCCTCCTCTTTTTTCTTCTTCTTCTTCTGTGGTCCAGCTATGACCTCAAAAGGTTCTCTGGATCTTATAAGCATGACATTTCAATCTTCTACTTCGTCTTCTACTTGTTCTGTTGTATAATTTTTTTAAAAGATTTATTATGATCACAGTATTTGTTATTGTTGTTTTGGTTGGAAGTGGTTTTGTTACTATTGAAAGAGTTGTTGTTGGTGGTGTCATTGTTGTCTATGTGAATGTTTTTCGTCCAGTCCTCCAGAGAGAAAGGGAGAGAGAGGTGTGTCCGACAATAAATCGTTTTACCTTTTGTTGTAGGGTCATTCTGCTGATCATGGAGTTGTTTGGTCTTGTGCACCGCAGATTTGTTCGTGACCTCAGATTATTTTATATTACGCCTGTTAACCGCCGTTTGGACACTCTCCCGATGTTTGGACACTCGTGAAAACTTCGCTAAACACCCACCTTTCCTCTTTATTTCTCAATATGTTTTGTTTAACTCGTTGTTCTCTCTCTCTCTCTCTCTCTCTCTCTCTCTCTCTCTCTCTCTCTCTCTCTCTCTCTCTCTCTCTCTCTCTCAAGTTTGTAGATGATACACTGTACAACTTTCATCGAAATCCTACAAAAAGATGCTAACTCACAGATGATATATTCTGTTAAATCCATCTTGGAGTGGTCTTCTGAAACCAGCTTGGTATACCAAATTTGGACCCGCCCTGGAATATAGAATCATGAACATGAAATTTACAATCTTGGTAGAAGCCTTCCTGCTTTACATTACTACAGTATGCATTTAGTTTTTCTTACAAATATGCGGTTGTAGAGAAGATTTATGGATATTGGTCGCTTTTGGCAGTTTTTGCCCCACTCCTAAGGCTTCGGGGGTACAGGAGTCCTGAAATTTACAATCTATGTCAGCCTTGTCCCAAAGATGTTTCATGTACTATTTGGAAAAAATTGGTATGGGAGTTACTGTATCAAGAAGTTAAAAATATTCAAGTTGACACATTTAATCACGGGCCATTTTGGCCCCACATACCCGATATAATATAGGGATTATTGATAAATCTTGGTCCCTGGGTCAATGTATGTAGATCAGTTTTGATTTTTTTCTTTTATCCACAACTTACATTGTAAGAACATAGTAATAGCCCCTGTAAACAACATTTAGGTGGTATACATGTAGGAATTACCTTGTATGTCTGTCTGTTCGTCTTCTTTCCCTCTATTTCTAATTTGTTGAGGTTTTTTAATGGAGAAATTTTAGCAACGTATTGCAGAAATTATGCATATACCAAGAAAACGTGTAATGAACCTGAACCATGTTCATCTGTCCACAAGGGCTTTATGTCCATTTTGTTTTCAATAATACAAATGTATATAAATATCTAGGAGAGATGACTCGAAAATAAGACACGGGTTGTAATTCTAAAAGAGAGTTTCCGAAAACCAGAAGTCGTCATTGCAGGATTAGTGGTCATCAACGACGCAGACAGCTTGAATTATTTTCATCTATAAAACACATCACATCAAATATGAAAGGATTGGACTATGGTGGATTTCTTTTACTTACTGACAGAAAACTGTCCATTCTGCGAGAAGAAAGAACTGCTGGAAACTGTCCATTCTGTGAGAAGAAAGAACTGTTGGAAACTGTCCATTCTGTGAGAAGGAAGAACTGTTGGAGGGCCGTTAGGCCAAACAATATCAAAATGGACAGTTTGAGGCCTATAACATGCTTAGAACATTTCCTCTGTTGTGATAAGAATGGATTTTCTTAGAATTTTTTCTCCTTTGCATGCAATTGTGGAGGAAACATCCACTGTATTGAGTATGTATTGTCTACTTATTGAACTGTCTCGGGTAATAGTTCTTTACAATGCAAAAACTAAAAACCAGTGTGGTTGTTAACTTAGTAGACGGTTACAGGTGAACAATTCCTGGTACTTTATAAAGCACGAAACTCGAACACCACTCTGTTTTGTTTGTATATATGTTGTAAACTTAACTTCTGACACAAGATAAATTTAAAGATATTGATGAGCAAACATGTAAAACAGATGGCATTCTGAGTAACATTTAAGATTTGGAAAGCAAAAATGTAAACAACAACAAAACAAAAAACAACCGACCTTTGACCTTAAACTGGACGTTTTTTTCGGATACAGTATATTCTACGACAAACTTCTTGTCAAGGCCAGTCAGTGCATAGAAAGCAAAGGGAAGGTGGGGAGGTTTGTGTTATTGAGGAGTAAGCATCTCACCCACCGTGAGTCCTATATTATTATATATTATTACAAACTACCAGCCGGAAACAACCATATTATTACACGTTATCTGTAATGCAAAACATATCTTGGTTACATAACATAAATAAGGATTTTTGATGTACATAATTTCATATGTTCACCATATAGTTATTAATTTTACTGTGATGGCTAGTTGTATTCGGCGCATCAATCAAGATGTTTTCCAGCAGAATTCTTGTTGTGGTAATAAACACTCAGACGTTTTTGTTTGTTTTTGTTAACATTTTACCTTTGTCGCTTGTGCTTTACGGAAATTACTTATAAAAATATTGAGCCCGATCAAAAACCATTCGATTCAAGGCACTAAGCTTTGCAAAGTCAACAAAGTAGTGCATAATTAGTTCACTTTGTATTTTTTAGTTATTATATCTAATGAACATATCCCGTGGGGATCCGGGTTAGAATAGGTCCTCAGTAGCCCTTGTTTGTCGTAAGAGGCGACTAAATGGGGTGGTCTTTCGGATGAGACTGCAAAAACCGAAGTCCCGTGTCACAGCAGGTGTGGCACGATAAAGATCCTTCCCTGCTCAAAGGCCGTAAGCGCCGAGCATAGGCCTAAATTTTGCAGCCCTTCACCGGCAATGGTGACGTCTCCATATGAGTGAAAGATTCTCGAGAGGGACGTTAAATGATATTCAATCAATCAATCTAATAAACATAACATATATTTTGACCAAATATTTGAGAATTTTATCTCAACTCAACAAAATGTTTTGAATGACTAGAATACGAGACATTGTAAACACATTCAAACATCAAAATACGCGTCAACATACATTGTACAATTGTGACATAGTTGACCATCTTGATGAATGACATTTTGCAGTCGCTTAGAAACGACCTTAATCTTTCCGTTTACTGCGTTTTGCCTATTTATCTTTTATAGTGCAAATGTTATGACCAAAGATAGTTGAAGACAGGAAAGGAGGCTAACATATCAAACTTGATATCACTGTAGTATCATTACCGCAATTCACCTTTGGATGAGAACGCTTTGGCCGATATAGTATTGCGTTGTGTGACGACACCATTGAATCTGTTTGTAATACAATTGCGAAATGCAACAGAAACTCTCATTGGTTCATATGTATAAGTCCGCCCAAATTTCTTTATACGGGAGTAGTCGGCATTTGAAAACATGATGACCTGATGGAAACAAATTTCAAAGGAAGAAAGAGAAAAAGTTATATTCTTGTGTTGTTGTCTCATAAATTTAATATTAAAAAATTCCTTACATATTTCCTACTATAGTTGTGTCCAAACATACCTTCAAATATTTATTAAAGCCCCATATGACCCAAAAACTCACAGCTTTTGATGCTTTCGTTCGTTGACGTAGCCATGAGAGGTAGCCAGTCAATTCGAATCCCGGTTCATTTCTATACTAGTACAATAGCGTCTAGATGTGAACTAATACCCCCACAAATATTTTAGTTAAATATTTTAAATAATATATCACCCCAGTTCCATTAAATGATAGGCCTAATTATTCAAATAGCTAAACTCACGGCAATGCGGCTTTCATTAGTCTTGGCCGGTCTCCATCTCTGCCACACAAGTGTTAAGGACCATGATGGGCTTACATATTGTATGTAGCATTTTCGTTGATCAAGGGCTTATTTTACCTTTACAAAAACTATATTTTTTAATTTCTATTAATCATTCGTGTTGATAATAGATGAAGAGCGAATACATAACTTAAAACCAATTTTATGAATAGACACCAATAGCAACAGAATTCGAATTGACCGGCTACCTAAACAAACAAAATCATTTGAAGCTGTGAGTTTTCGGGTCGTGTGTAGCTTTAATGAATATTTGAAGGTATGTTTGAACACAAGTATAGTAGGAAAATATGTTAAGATTTCTTTTATATTGAATTTATGAGACAGCAACACAATAATACATCGATATCAGGCCTCAACCGTGCGCAGCTTTTTGTGCCCCGTAAATCGAAGGTTTTTATAAACGGTGGATCTGTAGCTCTCTGTTCCGTCACAATATTTTTTTCAGAGAGCTACAGTTCTCCAGCTAGTAGTTTTCTAGTCCGTCCATCTTATCTGATCACCGGTCACCTGAATCTCGAAAAGTGGGCGGGCTGTAATCGGCCAGTGAAAACTCTTGTTGTATTACATCGAACATGTCATTCAAACTGTTCAATCGTCTCGTCACACAACGCAACACTATATCGGGTAAAGCGTTCTAATTCAAAGGTGAATTGCGATAAAATGTGTCTCGTCTCTTGGTTCAAATCGGCGAAATGACCGTAGGAAATGCGTGATCATTCTTATATGTATCAAAAGTACAGCCAATCCTTCAGTGTTTCCGGAGTGATATGACTTATTGGAGCGACCTCAATATGAAACAAGAGGCCCATGGGCCACATCGCTCACCTGAGTTACCTTGGCCCATATCTGAAGACATTCCATATATATTTGCATGTAAAACCTTGGTCCGTATTGTGGCCCCAACCTACCCCTGGAGGCCATGATTTTTACAAACTTGAATCTGCACTATGTTAGGAAGCTTTCATGTAAATCTCAACTCTTCTGGCTCATTGGTTCTTGAGAAGATGATTTTTAAAGATTTTCTCTATTTATTCTCATGTGAAACTTTGATCCCCTACTGTGGCCCCAACCTACCCCCGGGGGCCATGATTTGAACAAACTTGAATCTGCACTATGTCAGGAAGCTTTCATATAAATTTCAGTTCTGGCTCATTGGTTCTTGAGAAGAATTTTAAAGATTTTCCCTATATATTTCTATGTAAATTTTTTATTCCCTATTGTGGCCCCAATTTACCCCCGGGGGTCATGATTTGAACAAACGTGAATTTACACTATGTCGGGAAGCTTTCATGAAAATTTCAGCTCCTCTGGCCCAGTGGTTCTTGAGAAGAAGGTTTTTAAATGACCCCATCCTATTTTTGCGATTGTCTCCCCTTTCAAGGGGGCATGGCCCTTTATTTGAACAAACTTGAAAGTCCTTTACCCAAGAATGCTTTTGGCCAAGTTTAGTTATAAATGGCCTAGTGGTTCTTGAGAAGAAGATGAAAATGTGAAAAGTTTACGACGACGACGACAGACAACGAACAAATTTTGATCAGAAAAGCTAATTAAGCCTTCGGCTCAGGTGAGCTAAAAAGCTGAACTTGGATTGATTAGTTCAAAATCTTATTCTTTAGAAATATGATTTTTCCCTACATGTCATTAAGTCGCTATACTATATGTACATGTACTAGAAATGCCTCTCTTACTGTCCCGAACATGAGAACTCATTTTCAGAGTTATCGAAATTCTAATATGGACCCCAATGGTTTTGATTAACAAACCAACAGGGAATATTGCAACCACATTATTTAAAAAGCAACCATCAAAGACGGTGAAGGTCGGTCGAAACATCTCATATATCCGATACAGTATACATGCAAATTGTTTTGACCTTGCGAAATTGTTGTGTATCAGTGATTGCCTCTGAGCAATTATAATGTAAGAATGCTTACACTGCCCATTTCTCCTCTTATTCTTTATTGCTTAAGTGTGTTAACGAAGTTGTGTAGACTTCATCTTTACAAGTCACTCAGTTACTTAAAGAGCAGCCTGAATGTTTGATCACGAACAACGTGTCAATGAAATTGAACATTACGTCAGTTCAAGACATCATTGCATTCATCATTTTGTATTCCTTCTGCTCAAACATTTATCATTTTATTTCATTCTTTTTAAGTCGTATTGTTTACTGCAGCTTCTTCTGAATGAATCGTCTGGGAAAACATATCTATAATAAGCAGGCAAGAGTTCATTTTCTATGTCATCAAGTAGAGTTCTTCCTTAATTTCATGTTTTAAATATTCTTGTAATTCCCTTTTTAATATTTTAATATTTTTAATATTTTCAAGCGCCAGCTTAAATCGTTGTATTATATCAGTGCTTTCAACTAACTTATTAATCCTTCATAGACATTTGCTATGTTGACAACTAGTCAATTTTAATGTTTTGAACTTGTGTATCTTTTAATTTAATTTGCATGTACAGCGCCATTGATTGCAATTTTGTTTGTAAAATTGTGTGCTTTTATAAATTTTAATAATAATAATAAACCAAGTATTATAAGTCATGTACGGGACTAAATTTTATTATTATTATTATTTTTATTATTCCCCCTCCAAATGTATGAGTTAGACAATTTAGATGATGTAATTCAATATTCAGCAAATGTAAACCACACTTATACATGTAAATATAAATAATTACTAATCTGATCTCTCTCTCTCTCTCTCTCTCTCTCTCTCTCTCTCTCTCTCTCCACATCAGTTGTGGTGTTTGAGGTACTGCTTTTGTAATAAACATCATTAAATCGAAATTTGAAATCATTCAATAAGAAAGCTACAGCACGTTTCCGTTCATAATTAACAAATTGGAATTAACTAATAACGTATATTCTGCAAAGGATTTTGTTTTAAAAAAAATGTTTTTTATTAATTAGTTGCATTTTACCAAGATTGTTTTTTACTAGAGTTGCAAATTCCAACAGGCAAGTGTCTACGAGATATAGGAACTATATGGTTTTGGAACTCTTCTAAAGCAGTTCCGAAAATTATGCGTCACATTCACATACAAACGAGTATAGCTTTTTGAACAAAGCTTGCTGTCTTTAGGAACAAATTTATACTGTAAACTGATGTAAATGCACTTTTTCTATTATAACCTTGAAGTAGACATGGCATTTGTACTAAAAATAGAAAGTGCTGTTTCTTTTCAACCTAAATATTTTAGTGTGTTTAATAAAATGATTTATTTTTAAAACAGCAAGTGACAAACTACATGTATACTCTAAGCTCTGAATTGGCCAAATTTTCTCGAGCATTTTTAGGTTTGTATGCAAAACAGACAATTTCTGTTATTTACTGAATTATAGAAACGTTTTTGATAGTTGCTATGGATAAGATTCATTACATTGCAATTTGTTTTCTTCGTTTTCTCTCTTTTTACAGACTGAAAATCTCGTAAAATTGTTAAGATGTACGTAAATTAGATCACCAGCAAATTATCTCCCTTGCATAGAATAGAGATTTTGAAAACCAATGGAATAAATTAGAATTCTCAAATCATGCATTTTCTACCAATCACAAAGAAGAGGAAGTGCATTGTCCGGAGACTATAAAATACTTCAACTATATAGTATACATATTCATGTATATAATGTCTTCCTCGGAAGACGGTAATTACTGATGGCTAAAGACGAACTCATTCTGATTAAAAAATAGCTGCATAATTTGAAGATTATTTTCAGAAAGTGGCGAGCAAATACCCTAGCACAATAAACAAAAAAATTTCTGATGTTCACAGAATTCACAGAGTTACCGTCCGTGGATGTTTACTTAGTGAGCTATTTCGAGTCATAATTTACAACCATACAAACTCTAATACGTTGAAAGTTACTAGAATGTGTTTTGAAAATTCCCCTTTATCTCAAACTATGATTAAAATTTTGAGAGATTTCAAAATTTATCTGATATCAGATTATTCGTGGCCGAGTGGTTAAAGCATCGCGCTCAAAATCACACGGCCTCTCACCTCTGTCGGCACGGGTTTGAATCCCGCTCGTGCCGGTAAGTGAGAAAGTTTCTCAGTTTACTTTCGGAAGGTCGGTGATCTCTTCCCAGGTACATTGTATCTGGGTTCTCTCTTCCACCAATAAAAACTGGGCGCCACCAGATAACTGAAAAATTGTTGAGTGTGGAGGAAAACATCAATCAATTGTAATCACGACTTACATAATTTTCCCATGCCCCTAATTTGACCCAACTAGGCTTCTGTAGATATCCGCCCGATCGTCCAAAGATTTGTCACCTAAACACAAAAGAGATCTTGACATACCGGTAACGTAGCGACAGAAACGCGGGAAGAAAGTTGCCTGAATGTTGAAGATGCTAGGTAGAAGCGAAAATCCCGATCTTCATATGTTTTATTGTACAGAATATTTGGCGGAGGACCCTGTGATTATGCTCCAAAGAGAGCATTAGAACTCGAGGATGAGGATACGAATGAAGAGTTATTTGATGTGACGATAAAGGCATCCTTTGCTTGCAAATGATCTTCGGCATGTTTTGAATTTTAAAAGTATAGACAATGCAAAAAGCAATACAACTGAAATTTCAAGGGGACGCATGCAGGATATTTAAGGCAATCGACTTGATTTAGGGCTAACATAATAATGTACAGGTATGCAATACTTACAAAATCCTTATTTTTCAAAAAGTGAATTTAGGAATATTTTAGTCAAGTAGAAAAAAGTGAAAATATTCAAAACCAGGTTTTCTCATGTACATTTGTTACGTCTTTGTGTCATTTTAACCTAGCTGAAAAAAAATCGAACATACGATTCAGTAAATCTTTTAACTTTTAAAAGAAACGACTTTTTAAATCGTTTCTACGATTTACTAAATCGTTGAAATGATTTATTTTATTTTTCCGTAAAGGTTAAAATGACACGAATACGCCGTCGCACGTTGGAATTTGTCTCAATGAACAATAACTATAAAAACAAGAAATGTTTGTAAAACATATATGCCCCCTAAGCTGTGCCATCTGTACTCGTATAAAATGTTTATACTACCACAATCAAATCAAGAAAGTGCCAGGGGCATTAAGGACACGAATAAGCTGTTAATGAGTCGCTTCTATATTATATGTCGTCAAATTATGTTTAATGGTTAAAAGTGGAATACTCCTTTCTTCTCTGAAGGTCGAACATACATCAATTGCATAGTGTTCTCTTCTAGATGGCATCAAATGCATGAAGTACATCACTGCACTTGATAATCTTTTGAACTGAAAATCACTAGAGATCTCTAATACCAGTGACAAACCCATGCATGAAATATCACTATCAAGGAAAGGCTTATCAAGATACCAATTGTTTATTGTATTGTATTGTACCTGCTTATCTATTGTGAGTAGTGCTAAGTAATGGTTATCTTCTAGCATCCGAGTAATATTCACATTATCAAATAGATGGGCGGTCCTTCTGTCACGATGCGCACAAGTGAGAGAAGGACCGCCCATCTCTTTGATAATGTGAATTTTACGATGATGCTAGAAGATGACCGACTTGTCACATATTTCAAAAGCTTCTTATTTTACCTTTATTGAACCATACATTCAATACAATGGTAGATTGCCATATACCATTGTCGGACGATGCATGTGTATATAACATTTAATACGCTTTACCCGTAAAACAGCAAAACTAACTTAACGAACATTGATTATCCCTGTCAGTATCAATCACATATTGGTGGCTTCATAAATTATTTTTCAGGAATTTAATGCTATACATGTATTTGTACAAATGTTTTAAGAAAACATGTATAACACAAATATTAAAGCAGGAAAAGGATTAAAGCCTTGCATTAGCAAACTCTTTATAAAATGAGAGAGAGAGAGAGAGAGAGGGGGGGGTACTATTTAACATAGCTGACTGTGAAGAAACACTCATGGGTATGTGTATATCTGTTACACAACACTTCCTGTCTGCTGTCTGCTTCAACTCCCCAGATATCGATCGGCGCACGCTTTACCTGTGAAACAGCAAAAGTTGTATCATAGTTTGGCGTGCTTTCTTTTGTTAAAAGTGTGGGTTATCTGTACATAACCCACACTTTTCTTTAAACCCCGCCCACAAACTCGAAAAAAAACAACATCACTGTCCACTATGTGAAGTTCCTCCAGATCAAAATTGCCCATATCAAACACGGTTAACTGACTCAGACGAAGTTCTCGAAATAAATATTCGCACTCAACCTCATTTGTAGCTTGAGACAAGATAATATCGTCAATAGTTTCGTCCCAAAGACTTTCTATTTCCCTATTCTCCTCCATGTCACTGCATGTGTGCGAACAAGTCGAGAAACACGTTAAGTAGAAACACGGATAGCATTTATAAAGATTTCATAAAAGATCCAGTCACGTGATAAGAACGCGTTCGAGAGATCAACTTGTTTTGTGGACAAAACAGCGGCGGCCATACAATTCTTAATAAAAAAATTTTGTTTCGCTTATGTTTCACCCATTTTTTTCTTTCATTCATTGTATATACATGTAAATGTTTTTAAGCCAAATTAGTCAAACTATTTATTGCAAATGTAGTGATTTTGGGGGGTGGATTTTTGGTATCTCTGGTCGGGCTCGGAGTTCTCTGAGCCTACACGTGCAATTGTCTATCTCTTACCCGCGAACTCTAAGGAGAGCAGACGTGCTTTAGGAAGTGCAGCACTATAGTTCGTGTATTCGTTGATCCTTTGTAAGTTGTCCTGTTTATTGGTGAATACATGTGTTTATAAGTGTTTTTCCGGTGTTTTGTGTATAGGAAATCACTTCACAATGAAGACTATCAGATAGGATTTTTAAAAGAGTAACTACCATCATCAATTAAATATGTTGCTAAATTTTTAAAAAAGAAAAATGCACAAATATGGGTTCTTAGAATCTTAATTTATTTTCAATTCTTTGAAGCAAATACCGGTACTAGTAGTCGGAAAATGAGTAAATATGAAATAAAAATATTTAAAACCAACAGTATATAAACATTTAGATGAATTAACAAATTTAAAGAGTTTTTTAAAAGAATAATTAACGTTCATACAAATTTTGGTGATAGAAAGTAATTTTAATAGAAATATATAGTGTTCAAAGTGTAATGTAAAGACAAAAAATTGCCACCATATTATTAACAGGCGACCGCGCTTCCGAAAGCTAAAATAAAATATAATGAATAATAGTGAACTATGGTACAAGTGACTTACCCCAAATAATATTGTTGATTATGTTCAGATACCCGGTGGGCGTGGTCATAATGACACTCGGGAGCTACGCTCCCTCGTGTCATTATGACCACGCCCATGGGGTATCTGCACATAACCAACAATATTATATGGGGTAACTACTACTAACTTCACGAAAACTTAGTATCCCTGTCTTGTTTCTATTGTGTAATTCTGATATTAGTACCGCCCATGCGATAATAAGGTGGGAGGAGCTCGTATTATTACATATGCGATAATAAGACCCTGTTGATGATAACCAGATACAATTCCTGAACAACAAAAGAAAATCACTGTAAATGTGTGACAATGACCAACTCATTATGAAATATCACCATTATCAAAGATAGTGTTCTCATAATATTGGGTGGACACCAATTGTACAGTGTAACGCATTGCACTCAGTGACATTTTGACCTCAAAATCAATAGGGCACATCTACTACCAATGACCATGTAGGAAATATCATTACCATCAAATGAATGGTTCTCAAGATACTGAACGAACTTCTGACATACCAACCAACCGGTGCAAAGCAATATGTCCCTCTTCTTTGAAGGCCTCTGCTCGCCGCTTACGGCTGTGACACGGGGACTCGATTTTTGCGGCCTCGTCAAAGGGACCGTCCCATTTAGTCGTCTCTAACGACAGGCAAAAGGTACTGAGGACCTATTCTAACTCGGATCCTCTCGGAATGACAACATTTGGTCTACTAACCGACTAACAGATGCAAAGCAATACGTCCCTCTTCTTTGAAGGGGGTATAATAAATGAAAAACAATATGCATATCATGAAAATTTCTTTTTGAAATAAAATATTTTCTAATTACCACCTTTATCACGTTTATTTTGCCCTGACCATTTTTGCACTTCTGGAAGGAGACCAATAGCCAAAATATATAACAGCATTTCTCAGTACCGACAGTGTTAATGGAAGAAGAAACATGACTGTATATCGGATATGGTCGTGAAATTAGAACTTATTACTGAACTTGTAAGTAGTGATTGAAGCACTACTCCTGACAGGGTGATGGTGTATTTGAAAATGATCCTTTCTTTACATTTGCTTTTTAGGGTCCCACCTATAGGCCCTTTAGTGATCAGTTTGTGTCTGTGTCCATGCATCCATTGCTCAACAGTTTTCTGACCCCCCCCCCTTTTTTTTGCTATCCCTGCAGATATTATATTGAGAGAAAAAATGTTTAAATACATTTCAGTGGGTTACAGATCAAGTTTGATTTGATAATTTTCCGGACTTTTATGGGCTATTTATTTCAAAATTTATGCATATTGAGTTTGATGTCCTATCTTTGAAAGAGTTGTGGACCTTGAACTTACAAAATGTTACAGATCGGAGCACCTTCTGTGATGTTAGCCACCATAATGATATTTAGTTTTACATTAATCAGTGTTACAGGTCTATACGGAATAAACAATGAAATTAAAACAGTAACATTATACGCTAGTCTGAGAGATATTTGAGGTAGGCCACGCAGAAGTGTGGTCTGTTCTAATACAGGGTTTTCAAACTGTACACACGTTTCTGCGGAACTGATGTTTTCATTTCTGCGGGATTGACGTGGATATATTTCTAAATTAATATAATAATACTTAATTAGGGATTGATATTATTTGTAATATCAGTCTTCGAGTTGTATTATCTCTAGAAATAATCAAGCGCATTGATCAACGTAAAAAAATGAAATAAACATAGGTAATTAGAATTCAATTGTCAATTTGTACTGCGTTTGTTTTGGGTTCAATTTATTTCATTGACTATTTTTAGATATTTATTAATCCGTGAAATACAAAAAAGAGTGATGTTTTGTGGATTCCAGACAAGTGAAAATTACAGTAGATACATATATACATTTATATATGTATGCCTTCCAAAATCACTATCCTGTGTAAATTGTTTCAACTAATAAATTTTGTAATGATAGCAATTAAGATATTTTAATTAAACTATGAATTCACAATTAACCCCTCGTCCTAAAGATATGTACAAAATGTATATCGTCAGTGTGGTCCGATCTATAAAAACTATAACGATATCTTTCATCTTCTGAGTATCTTTTTTACCTGTGAAGTCTTATGTTTTATTTATTTCTGAAACACTTTATTGCACGAAGTACATCAATTTCAGATTAACCTCGTACCATTATATTGATGGAGTCGGACATTGAAGCAATGTTTAATGGCGATGTGTGAAGTACAAAATGACTGTATGTACAGGAGAGAAACATAGAACATTAATATTGAGAGTCGTTTGTTCTAAAGTACTGGCCGCAAGACCATAAACTGAGAATAGACTTAAGTCTAAATTTCAAATCCAGCTAACTTTTGAAATAATTTTCATAAACAAATAAAAATATTCAGTAAATGTTTGTATTTTAATTTTTTTTTAAACCACAAGATTTTTTTAAAGATCTGTGCTAGATAAATTTTAAGATTTAAGTGATCAAAATTTTGACTTACGTATATTCTCAGTTTATGGTATTGGGGTCTGGACATTCCTTATTATACATACAAAACATATATACTAACATTACTTGAATACATAACTTTTCACTTCGAGATGTACTCTCAAAGACACGCCAAAAACTTTCGATTAAATGAGCATATTATAGACCAGTCTCTCTGTATTTCTCTGTATTTTATTTGTATGAAGAGTAAAAACTCTCCATCTATCTATCTATCTCGCTTTCCCAGCTAACAAAAAAACAAAGAAAAGATTTCCTAAGATCTATCTAATTCATTTGGGTTTGGGAATAAAACTTGGAAAAATGACAGAATGATGCTAGAAATGGATTTCATTAGGACCCAGCTGTTAAAAGATATCGATTCATTCGGGATGTGTAAGAACCTTGAAATGAATATCCATTGTTCACACAGAATTTACGATCAATTTCCTGTAAACGACACCAGTTTTATCCTGCAGTATCAGAATTATTTCAAAAGATGTTACTATCGTCTATTTTTATATTCCTGCAGTTTTAAGTTTAAGTCTGCTTTCAGTCTGAATACCCCTTTCTTCTAATTGGAGATTTATACCAAACACACTCTATTCCTATATCAATAAAATCACTATGATTCCAACAGTAGTGTATGCTTTGTTATTTTTAATACGAGGTATATTCCTTTAACACGAAAATGTAACAGTTAGAAAATAACAACTGTATTTTGGATTAGGTGAGTTAGATATGATCAACAATATATTCAAATTTATCGTTACTCAAAGAAAATGTATACATGTATTTAAAAGAACGTCTAAAAGATGTATTTTTCTATGCTTTGAAAGGCATTGCAAATATTAACAAGTTTAAGCTTATAATAACTGTCTAAGTGAACTAAGAACACAGGTTCGATAACATTTTGACTATATTGTTACTAGGAATATTGTATAAGGCGCTGTGATAGCTACAATACGTAATTTCTGAGATTTCTCTCTCTATAGAACGTTTACTCGGTAAGGTGCAAAAGAATTTGTTTTTAAACGAGGGATTGGGCCAATTTGTTTAGCTCCTGGATAAAGTGCGGTCCGAGGTAATTTTATTGATGTTTTATCCTAATAATCTTTTTTTCGATACATCAGATCGGAAATTTTTAACGTTTCCATCTAAATATGTGTACTATGCAACACTGATGAAAAAAATATACCACAAACAATGAAAACATTTTTTTCCCCCAAAGTTTTGTTTCGAGTTAGTTCTGTTTGTAATATCCCTCCAAAATCCTACACTCTGTACCTACCGACCCAGCGGCTTCTGGTGTGGATCAAATCAAGAATTATTTAAGTTTCTCCTACACATTTCGATCACTTGAAACACAAATCGTGTCAACCTGTATTCAGGTAGTAAAGAAACATTAGAAATGCTTGTCATATTACATTATTTTTTTGTTCGTATGAAATATGCAGAAATACATGTAGGATATTTCTTGAAACTGATATTGCCTTTTAATAAAACACATTTCAATGATTTGTTATACTCAACTTTTCTACAATTCTATATTTTTTATCTAATCATGAGCTATATCTTAATTACATTATAATACGAAATACACCTCCCGTCACAAAAGAGCTTACAACTCGAAACTTGCGTATTGAGACTGACATTTTCAAATAAAAGCCCAGAGAGGTCACTGCCTCATGTTTACACTTTTTAATAGGGTAAAATAAAGCATTGAAAATGCCTATGTGCTAGTCTTTAGAGTTTAAGGATTTTTTCATGCAGTGTGACCACAGAACTACATGTATGCCAGTAAATTACTAACTTTACTTTGGCCCGTTTACCCTTCTGAGACATACATGTAGGTCATCAAGAGCTCCCCCTTGCGTTCCCAATGTTCTCCATCTGCCTTCAGGAATTGCTCATCTGTGTGCTGTCACCCTCCACGTCTCTTCTCTCGGAGATCTCAGGTATTCCTCCGTTTCCTCGGGGATTCCAAGCTTGAATTTCCGAAAGAAAATCTTTGTGTTTTCTTTTATTTGAGCAGTCAAATTTTAGTAAAGGTAAAAGACTTCTGTATTGTACTTTGAATGAAATTTCGAGCTAAGTTTTCTTCGAGAAATTCAGGCCTGGGTAGGGTTTGGCAGGTAATGTTTTGGATGGTTTTTGGAGCGTGTGTCCAATTGTATTCCTACTTCTGATGGTAGTTCGTTGATTTTCTGCTATAGATCTGTGTTACTGATGGTAAACTGGCCAGTGAATTGAACTTTTTTTTTGAATATCTGGATTTTTCGCTAGGCTGTTTTTATCGTTCTCAAGATTTTTTTTAGGCGTAATCAAGACCGATTTAACAGGTGAGCTGTTGTTTCTTATGAAATTTATTTAGATTTTTCAGATGGTTTTCAGGATTTTAAAAGTAGGTCTTCACATCTGCATCTGTTCCTCCATCCATGGGTAAAGGGCATCCGAATTATTCATATAAAGGATCTCACCCTTTTCAAAGGGGAGACAATTAAGAAATAATGAAATTATGGTGACATCTTTTAAAATCCTCTCAGGAACTACTAAACTAACCGCGAAACTTACAGTTTTAGAAAATAATACATAACGATGCAAACCGTTCCGAATATATATTCCAAAAACTCTAGTGCAGTTCTGCAGCTATCACTGAACCATAAAAGACATTGAATGCTTCTTTAATAAATTGTTAAAATAATGGCCCCTGGAGGTAGGGTGGGGCCACAAAAGAAGATCAAAGTATTGAACGGGAATATACTAGTCTAGTATAGAAAAAATCTGTAAAAATCTTCTGAAGAACAACAGCGGCACGATGAGTTATATTGATATAAAACATCTTAAGGTAGCGTAGATTCAAGTTCGTTCAAATTATCGTCCCTCGGGGGTAGTGGGTAAATAGGCACAATAATGGAACACCGGTTGTTGTTTTTTTTATTAGAATATACAGACAAAACTAAAAAAAACATTCACAAGATCTGCAATGTCATAATTAGTCATATCAATTTGCAAGCATCAACAAAATAATGTGAATCCTTCCTAATTATAGTAAATTCAATATTGTCCAAAGCATGGCTGCTTTAAATTGATTTGATAACATGCATTGAAGGTATATATTTCTCTATTCCATGGTAATAGCGTATCATGTAAAGTTTGCTTGTAATTTGTCGATCAAATTTATTATTTCAGGATGTCTAGTTATTGATCATCTGAGGATTGTCACCGACAGATTATTAACATTGCTTAGACCTCGTGTACTTTCCATAAAAAATACAAAGTGTTCTCCGTTATTTCCCACTTCATCATGATCAGCGCGTACAATCGTGGGGAGGGTGCATTTTATTTTTGGAGAATTGTGGGGAGGGGGCACGTTTTTGAAAATAATCATTATGCATAATGATGCAATGCATTTAAAGATGAATAAAAGACAATAAACCCGTGGGAATCCGGGTTAGCATAGGTTCTCAGTACCCCCTTGCTTGTCGTTAGAGGCGATTAAATGAGGCGGTCCTTCTGATGAGACCGCAAAAACCGAGGTTCCGGGTCAAAGCAGGTGTTGCACGGTAAAGGTCCCTCCCAGCCCAAACACCATAAGCGCCGAGCAAGGCCAAAATTTGTAGCCCTTCGCCGGCAATGGTGACGTCTCAATATGAGTGTAATATTCTCGAGAGTCAAACAATATTTGATCATTCAATGAAATCTAAGACATCGCAGTCTTCCACATCTGCTTCATACTTAGATATTTTATTGAACATAGATGTCGATGGCAAACTAACAATTCAAATTTATGACAAACGGGATGACTTCAGCTTCTCCATCATCAACTTCCCATATTTATGTAGCAATATTCCATTATCACCTGCATATGGTGTTTAAGCATCTCAAATGAATCGATATGCAAGATCTTGTTCTGCTTATGACCAGTTTTTTAATCGAGTCAGGCTATTGACAAATAAGTCGATGTTACAGGAGTTTCAACAGTCAGCATTTCGAAAATTTTATGGTGTTTATAACGATCTAGTTTACCAATACAACCTGTCATTGGGGAAAATGCTGTCTGACATCTTTCATTAATTGAGGCCTCTCTATACACATTTTGACTACGGATTACTTCGTTTATCCGATGAAAATATAGGGCTTACGGTGTATTTGACCGGTCAATGCATATGCTTACTCCTCCCTTTTACCTGATCCCATTTCTGGTATGCCCATGTTTGCCCTACTCTTAATGCTGTATTATTTATAGGGGTTATGAGAGTGATTACTGTGTTATTTTCACCTTTTCTTTGGATGACTGTCCCCCCTCCCACCACTTCAACACACACCACACACTAATTTCAATAGTGGTATTGAACGATTTAAGAAAATGAAATTTTGAAAAAAGTAATCGTGATTTTGAAGACCAGGGAAAACTCCATTTGAGTGCGTGTATGTGTGTGTTTTGCTAGTAATGATTATTTTGTCAACATCCAATATTTAACCCGCCCAACCCCACCTTAAAAAACAATGATTCATATTTGTTCATAAAAGATTTCCATAATTGCTCAGATTAATGACTGTAAGTGGGAAATGTTCCAATATTCTTTGTGAGCTGGAGATGTGTTATTTCAAATGAAATTCTACAAGCAATGCCTATAACAAAGGTGAATGTACACATTATTCAATTTAAATACGGGACTTTCGAGATACGGATCCACTCTGACTTATATCGCGCGATGAACGTAATTTGTAGGGCATGCCACTTCCGGATTACAATAACATCGAAGTAAACAAACATGGAATACTTCAATTGCGATCAATTTCCAGCATTAAAATGATACACTCTGTACCTTTCAAAGCAAGGAATCACAACAACTATTTATAGGAAAATGCATTTGATTAATTCATGTGAGTTAGCGAGGGAATCTTGAGAATATCGGTAAAATTTCACGCCGGTTAAATGCGCATTTTCCCTTCCATGAAAGGCGAAGATAACAGTGATCTAATTTACACCCAGGTACTAAGCACCAATAGTGACTTGGGTCGTCATCGTAGGACTGCATATAGCTCTTTACAGACCGTCTGCTAGCGAAACACCATGATATCAACTTTGCCGTACAATTGGCTTCTACCACGTGGCCGTGGTGTATAAATGGTCGTTCCGGCACATCCCGAATGTTCCGTACTCATGGCTATACAGTTCTTCACCAGTCTCTCTAAAGCAAGTCCTAAGTATTTTAGTGCATTCGTACTACATGTACTAACGCAGTAAAGTGGTAGGCACATGTACTAGCTTTAGTCAGACTGGTTCTTCTCGTTAGTGAAGTATTTTATACAAATTGTGTTTCAAGTATCAAAATACCTCCACACCCTATTTTCACACGCAATGTGATTCAGACACCAAAGCCATTATTTCTGGATTGTGCATGTGCAAATACGTGATGCCGTTAAACAGTGAAGTGAAAAATGATTTTGCCACATATACCTTTGCGTCATCGTGAAACTACTACTTTAATTAAAAGCAAATTCTAACCCGGAAGAAGGCAGATCGAACAACGCAATTGTAAGAAATATTGAGGATGGTCAATTTGCTTTATTTAAACAGACGTGATACTGCGATGGACGTATGAACAATGATACCGAGGAACTTTGTACGTCATGTCTATTGTGTAGGATGAAATGTTCATTAAAATTCATTAGTACAGTTCTTTCTTATATGAAAACTGATAATTTCTCCAAGCTAAAATGTAAATTATATTCAATTTAAAACTATATACTATTTCTTGGACAATAAATTTATATATGTGATGTAATCGGATTTTTACAATTTTTTTTTATTTTGCTTGTATGTTGTTTCACAAACAAGTTATATGTTTCATTTTTTTTTAATTTGAGAATTTTTCACCCATACAGAGATGTCATCACCTTTTGGTGAAACACTTCCACGTTTGGCCTATGCACAATGCTAAGGGCCATAGCAGTAGGGATACTTAACGTGACAACGCCTGCGGCGGCGCAGAATCTCTATCCGAAAGATCCGTGACTTTCCTGCTAATACACGGCGATTGGCTAAGGAACAGTCACTACATGTTGTACCTATGTCAAACGTCTAAGATTTGACGCGGCACCAGGATCGAGAATCGATTCCTGGCCTCCCGGTTGCGAAGCGAGTAGTCCTTCCTACAAAGCTACATGTACATTCTGTACCACAATCAGTTGCAAAAAACATGTATTTTGTACAGCTTATAAAGAAAACAAAAATTCGACATAAATCCTTGCAAATGTTAAAAGTTGAATGTTATTCAAAAGATAACACTACCCGTGTCAGCGGTAATTACAATTTACGAGTCCATTACCTGTAAAAGTACTATTCTTTTTACAATGCCGATGCCATCAGTTTATGATACTTCTCTCCATAATACAACTTACAGAAGCAAAAATCATATTCCTCTGGAATAATTTTACGGTGACAATATATTGCATATAATTATTCGTTTGCATCATTAATTTTGGTTTGTTTTTGGTAAATTTCTTTGTTCGCCAAAATGAATTGAATATACGATTAGGAAATCATCACTGATTTACAAATTACAACGAAGTGTCTTGTATGCTGTTTTGATTTAGTATGAACAAATCGTCTGCATTCCGAGACCGATACACATGAAAACATGGCGATGCACAGGCAGGTTGAACTGTGTATTCAAAGCAATTAATATAATCCGTTAACATCAAACTAAATACTTGAAATAGTTTTCATAGAAAAATAGAATACCCCTACCATCTCGCATTTTTCATCAGCAAAAACAAAGTAGGCCGTTTCGGAAACTGCCATGACGTCAGAGTGACCTACATGTGTAATTCGTAGCTACATAGGAAAACGATCGGTTGTATATTTCTGAGCCATAGTAAAATAGAAATAAAGTTCTTGTTTTCGTGTATGTTGCAGGATAACCTCCTTGGTCTCGAAATGTTGTTTTGAAATATAAAAGCCTCGCCGAACGCTCGGCTCTTATGTTTCAAAACAACATTTCTCGACCTCTAAGGTTATCCTGCAACATACGCCATTATCATTTCCTAACTTTATTATTGGTGTTTTATTGTACAGATTAGAAACTTAAATATACGCATGGCAATGCATTGGATTGAAGTTTTACGTGATCATATGCATATTTGTGTGACAAAATTAACATCGCTCGATCGGGCGGTGATACCCCCTCGCACCCTCTCACTATTGGTTGTTAGGATAATAAGAAATATGGCTGGAACCCATGGTTTATCTACCTATCTTTAGATAGATAAAAAGAATTTTAGCTAAAAACTGCATTTATTTTCTACATTCTCATACATATATCGATATTGATATAACAACTACCATTCGTTGTACGGAAGCGGTGCTTGAAATTAACCGAACGGAATATGTCGTAAAACTGTCATAAAAGCGAGCGATCATCTGTAAACGTTTCTATTTTACTAAATTAATCAACATGAAATTAAGGTCGAAGACTGGTTTCCTGAACATTTTTACTGCATGACGCATTTCCAACCCTGTATTAGATCGTTAAAGAAGGATTGAAAGGGCTACGATGGACATTGAGAACTAAATTAAATCTTATGACATAATTTCTTCAGTTATTCTGATAGCAAAATTCGCTCTCTTATTTGTTCCATTTCGCCAATCATTCATTTCGACAAAATTCCCGATGTATCTTCTAACATATATTTATTTCAATTGGATTAATACTAGGAAACTCTTTGATAAGCTGAATGACTTATGATAGGTTGTTCTCATTATAACATACTAAAGTACCTCTTCTAGTGACATTAACATAACATTCGAAAAACACATCATTTATTGTATTTAAAATTTGTGTTTAAAATTATATATTTACATTTGCCAATGCACTTCCTTATATGACAGTACTAATGAAATTGATGTTCAATTTTGTGTGAAATGAATTTGGTCATGTGATCAGTTTGTTCTTGTGTATGAATACAATCACCGCTTCAAAAGTCAGTTCCTGTATCTTCACCTGGCTTCTTGCTTATGCAATGCAGTGGGGGATTTAGACCCCCCCTCTCGCCACAAATTTAAATAAGATAAATAGTGTGAGTAAAATTCCAGATTAGTAAAATTCCAGATTGGCACCCAAAATGGCTAAGCATTTTGGCTAATACTTGACTTTCACACACACCCTTTCGTAAACCCTGGATCCGCCACTGCAATGACATCATAACAGAAATAAACGCAGCAGGATATTTATACAGTTTATTTTGTAAAAAAACAAGAATTTCATCAATTTATAAAAGAGAAACATTAAACATATATCGTTCTCTTGTTTCATTTTATACAGTTTTAAATACCGTCTGCAACTTCTGCATGGCGAATTTATAAAATAGAGTTATATGATATTGGAAGCGAAAACATGTAGGCAGAGTTATAAGCCTACATGTATTTACTTCATGATGATAAATTAACCTGTTGTTTCCTGGCAACTTCCATCACGGCTATGACTCGGCATGATTATAAGAGAGGCTGATTTCGAAGCTCGAAAAATTTACATGTTCATGTCAGGGTACCGGTCCGAGTCTTCATTAAAATCCTGCAACAGAAATCTTCCAAGTGAACAAAAACTCCGTCAGTTCATTTTTATTTTATTTTACACACACTGAAGGTAAATAAAAGACGCAACCTACCTGCACTTGGTCTAAATCTGTCCTACTGTCTTGAATCGTCTCCTGCATGGCTACAACCGCGAGTCCTAACGATGAACATACCGTTGTTTCTTTCCAAAAACCTGACTAAGAGCTTAACGTTAACTTGACCCATCATATCCACCATCAATTCTCTCAGATCCTTCGAATTTCTGTCGAAATCTGTGATCAACAATTGCGTTTTCAACTTAGTAAGCTAGACCGACGCGAGTTTCTCCATCGCTGATCGCGACCAAATCACACCACGGATGTAGTTTACTCCGCTCTTCTTGTCATTTCAGTTAACTTTACGCTCTAAATTACCTTTATTTTTACACATGTTTCGTCTTTTTTTTTTTTTTAACATTTTCAATTAAATATCTATATCTTATATTCTCTTTGATATTGTTCCTAATTTTTTATTCGATAAAACTCTTACGAACTATATTTTGTGTTCTACGATCGTTATTTTGGTCATCTGCTACATAATCATGGAAGCTCGGTAAGAACACAAATCAAAATAGAAAATATAAATATAAGAAATAAAATATCATTTTTGAATGTTATTGGGATATGACATGAAGTTGGTACGTGATCAAATCTACTTTAACGCCCTTCGGACGTTATAGGATTTGATCACGTGATCAACTTCATGGCATATCCCAACAACATTAAAAAATGATATCTTATTTCTTAAGTAAATATCCGTTCTTGCTTCCATTAGCATTTGTTTTAAAACTATTTCATAACCAAATTCGAAATCGTTAAATTTTTTAAATATATACGTTTAAAGTCAGGATTTCGCAAATTCTATGGTTGTTATAACCTATCATTGGGTCAAATGCTGTCTGACGTGTTTCAACCCGTGGGAATCCGGGTTAGAATAGGTCCTCAGCACCCCTTGCTGCAGAACTGTTACGCCGGGTAGCTCTCTGAAAAAATATTGTGACGGAACAGAGAGCTACAGATCCACCCCTTATAAACACCCTTGATTTACGGCGCACAAAAACATGCGCACGGTTGAGGCCTGATATCGTTGTAAATCGAAGGTGTTTATAAGGGGTGGATCTGTAGCTCTCTGTTCCGCCACAATATTTTTTCAGAGAGCTACAGTTCTGCAGCTACAGCACCCTTTGCTTGTCGTAAGAGGCGACTAAATGGGGCGGTCCTTAGAATGAGACCGCAAAAACCGAGGTCCTGTGTCACGATAAAGATCCGTCTCTGCTCAAAAGCCTTAGGCTCCGAGCATAGGCCTAAATTTTGCAGCCCCTCACCGGCAATGGTGACGTCTCCATATGAGGGAAATGTTCTTGAGCAGGACGTTAAACAATAAACATATGTACAACTGACGTGTTTCATACCGATTGTTAGGTCGTTCTTTGCACACTGATTTTGACTACGGATAACTTCGTTTACCTGATCAAGATATGATTGATTGATGTTTTCCGCCACACTCAACAATTTTTCAGTTATATGGTGGCGCCCAGTTTTTTATTGGTGGAAGAGAGAACCCATATATAATGTTGCTCGGAAGAAACCACCGACCTTCCGAAAGTAAACTGGGAAACATTCTCACTTACCGGCGCAAGCGGGATTCGAACCCGCGCCGACAGGTGAGAGGCCGTGTGATTTTGAGCGCGATGCTCTAACCACTATGCCTCGTACAACTAGAAAAATATGAAGAATCTGGTGTGTTTTATCGGTCTAATCCAGTAATGTTTTTGTTGAAAAATTGGCAAACTAATTTTCATCCATGGAAAACATGGAGAGGATGTAGTGATGGTACGATCTATCGGTGCACCGATCCATCGTCATACTCATCTTTGAGATATACGCATCGATACACGTCTATTAAATGACAATAACCGTCATAGTGTTTTCCAAAAACATCCGAGCGTCAGAAGTCGGGTATTCTTAATTCCGCGTAGCAGAAACTTATTTGCAAGCTTTGCGATGCCCACATGAAATATAATGGATACACTACGAACACGCAGAAACACCTCGACAGGCATCATCCGTCCGTTTTGTCTTCGCATCGTAACATGGTTTGCGCTACTGACACTGAATGGAAAATGCAAAGGCTGTTGAGTCACGGCAGACAGGAAGTGGACAGTTACGTCTTACAGAATTAAGCTCATCGAAGTATCCCTTTGACTCAGAGAGGGCTAAGACATTCAACAGAAAGGTTGGAATGTTTATAGCTAAAGACTTCGGGCCGCTCTCGATCGTAAATAACAAGCATGCCCGTGAGTTTGTGACAGCTAGACCAAAGAGAAAGGGAAAGTCATCCCCCAGTTGTACAGTGAGGCTAGAGACAAAATAATCAGTGAGCTCAATACAACAGAATCTGATGCATTAACCACTACTGATTTGTGGACTTGTAGAGCTTGTGAAAGTTACGTTACCATTACTGTGCATTTTCAGGGGGCAACTGCTGTGCTTAGATCGAAGCAACAACAGCTGAGTTTACCTGTTCACAGATTGGTGTAGGATGTCCGGACAAGGTGGAACAACAGCTATGAGATGATTCGGAGATACTTTGAGCAGGAACCAGCAATCCATGCAGCTCTCTCATTCCAAGAAGTAAAAAAAGAACATTCGAGATGTTGTCACCGTGTCATGTGATGATATTTCTGAAGCTGAAAACATCATGAAAGTCTTGGAACCCTTAAAAACTGTCACCAACATAATGTGTGCTGAGCATAAACCAACAGTCTCTTTAATTTATCCTATGAAGGCAGTGATTCTTGGAAATATGGCAGTGAATATGCAGGGTTCCAACCTTGTGAGGGAGGTAAACCAAGCCACCAGTGACGACCTAACCAGACGATACACAGACGAAGAGACAGCAGAATGTTTACTGCTGTGTGCTGTACTTGATCCTCGCTTTAAGGGTCTACCTAGTCTGGAACCAAATATGAGGGATGATCTTTAAGGAAACATAGAGAGAAGAGTACTTCTCTTAGGAGACGAAACTGTGAAAGTTAGTACCCATATTTATTGATTCATTATTTAATGTAAATTGATAAGTTAAAATTTAATTACACTGTACTTATCAAAAGTTCAAAACTATAAATAACGTGTACATGTGCCTGAACATAAATAATTCATTGAATTATTTTGTATGTCAAGACTGAACCAGATAGAGATACTCAGGAGGTTCCCAACATTGCATGTGCCTTACCAACCATTCCAGAACAGCAGAACAATAATGATTTACCCAACCTACATGTACCAAGTGAAGGTTGATTTTTCTAACTGATTAATTTTATTTATAATGAATAAAATGATTGACCACTGATTTAATTACATTTATTTCATAGTTATACATGTAAATAATTCTAGATATGGTTATTTATAAGTAAACATGTGAATATGTTTTTAAGCTGAAAGTTATAATTTGATCCATGATTCAATATAGATGTGAGTATTGGGTCTGCAGCTTGTGATCTCTGTCCTTCTCCAGCCAAGATTGTCAATAAATCTGCACTAGAAGAACTACTGGGAGATGTGTATATTGTGTCTGCTACCTCTGAAAACAAAACAATTGCACAGAGAGTAAAAACTGAAATTGGTAATTTTAAGAAACAGTCATCTATTCCTCTCAGTGCTTGTCCTCTTCATGTGGTGGAAATCAAATGAGCATCAATTTCCTTTACTGGCTAAAACATTACTGGGAATTCCATCCACCAGTGTGGCAAGTGAAAGAGTCTTCAGTACTGCGGTGATATAGTTACTTCTACAAGAAGCACACTGAGTCCTGAAAATGTTGATAAGTTCATTTTTTTTTTAAATATTTTTAAAGTTCATGGAGCATCTGAGCATTGTGATATTTATTTTATTCTAGTCAAGTAACTAGCTGAACCCAGTGATATTTTTTTGTTTTGTTTTGAACTTAATAAATTTGAAATTTTATTGATATGTCAAGTATCATGATACGTATCGGATCGGCTAGAATGGGTATCGTCCCACCCCTAAGAGGATGGTACATCGAATTTTTGGATCTACCACATTTCTAATCAATTAATAACTATACACTTAAACTTATAAAATTTTGAATTCTAAATTCTAGTATGGAAAGGTAGCTATATACCGAATATTACTATATACATTAACCATCGTAAAGGACAGGTAGCCTTTGTCTCTATAGTAAAATATGTAAGAATGAGTAGGAAAATTCCAATCTCTGGTAAAACTAATACATGTACACTCGTACAGGGTGAGAGGGAGGGGGAATACTTCTGTTTTTTATAACTTCGTTTTTCCTTTTTCACTGCAAATCTGTATCAAACTGATCGCATCGGATATACGTATTCGATGCCGTTCCAATTGTGTTTTGACAAGACAAAAGAAACAATTTACAAATACAGAAAATAAAGAATAAATCTGCAATATCGCGTAAGCCTGTTATATTTATATGTATTATAACCGTTGCAATGCAATATACTTCAGTACCCAACTAAAATGCAAGTTATCACTACTCAGGGAGGGGGAGAGGGCTACCCCCTGTCCGCCCCCTCATTTATAGCAATTTTGAACGTGTCATTGCTTTCTGGCATGTTGTAATTGCCTTAATGTTAAGGAGGGATCTTTATCGTGTCACACTTGCTGTGACAAGGGGCCTCGGTTTTTGCGGTCCCATCCAAAGGACCACCCCATTTACCGGGGTAGTCGCCTCTTACGACAAGCAAGGGGTACTGAAGACCTATTCTAATCCAGATCTCCACGGGATTCTAAAACGGATGAAGTACATACATACATGCTTTATACTTTAAAGTAATTACATGTACACTGTACAAGCTGTAACTGACTTTATTTTTTCAAATATCCAATTACACACCAAATAACACCTATCGGTTTAACTAATAGAATCTTCAAGATCTGAAGAAAAATTCAGCAAAATAAACAAGGGAATATTGTTTGAGAGCATACCTACAGGTATTACACCAGTAATTGTCCAATCAAAATGAACTTAGTCAATGGTAGTTCCATATATTTAAAGAAATGTTTTTTTCCTTGCGCGATTTTTCTCATTTCCTCTTCTTTTCTCTTAATTTGTGTACCCATGGTTAGGAAATTGTGTGTAATTTGTAGAAATAACCAAGTGTATACAAAGAAACTATTTGCTGTTGGTAGCTGAGGCTACTTCCTGAGGTGCACTCCGGCTGTTTACACACATGTGAAAAACACGTGAATTTGAGGGTAGTCTTGTTTGCGGGTAATTTATTTTCGAAAATGCCGCGTAGGGTGTTGTTTTTCTGGTGTCGGCAGACGAGATAGGTAAAATAGAGCGTGTCTGACTGCGTTATTCGGCATCAATTTTGTAAACTGATTTTTAATGATTTTTTTCCCCTCTATAGCAATAGATAGTGAAAATAAGTACCGGTGTGATACGTACAATGTGCGTTTCGTATAAACCGCCATTGCGTCGTATACACACACCTGGGAACGATGATTGCCGAACATAATCGAGTTGCTGAGACCGAGGTCATATACAAGACCACAGCGGCTAAGCCCGTTTTGGGCCCGAACTCTGTGATACCATAAATATAGAAAGGGGTCTAACTCTGACACAGATAAAAAAAAACTAACTACTCGCTTCAAATGCCTAAAAAATCTTAAACTAGGTATGCTATGAGTAGTTTGTCGTTTTCCTTGCATTGATTAATGTTGTAACTACTTGCATGCCAAATTTCAAGTCACTGGTTCTTAAAATAACAAAGATATACGTCATCGTTCTCCCGATTTCACTTGTTTATTTTTACTAGGACATTTACCGGTCCAGGTCACGGAGTCGTTTCTCGCCTATGACAGCAGCGAAATTCAGACTAGTATGGAAGATTTCGGACCTGTCAATTAAAATTTCACATCAATTATACGCTACTTACTACCTCATATTTTAATTATGTTCTTCGTGTAGACGTTACACGACTTATTTTTCCTCAGCAGCATCAACTGTTGACAAGAGCTGCCGTTTTAATGAACGCACTAAATACCCGATAGACTTAAAATCTCAAATACCTTAAAACTGATCACATTATTCTTGTGACATTGCACTTAGAGAGGGAAATTGAACATTATTTCTTGGCTTTTTTAATTTTTTGTTTATTCTATTTCATTTAGATTATTATTACCTATTTCCCCTTCTTTAAAGTTTTAGACATTTCGGGTATTTAGTGTATTCGTTAAAATGAACAGTTGTTGCTGCTGAGGAAAATTAAGTCGTGTAACGTCTACACGGAGAACATTAAATAAACTAGTCTGAATTTCGCTGCTGTCATAGGCGAAAAACGACTCCGTGACCTGGACCGGTAAATGTCCTAGTAAAAATAAACAAGTGAAATCGGGAGAACGATGACGTATATCTTTGTTATTTTAAGAACCAGTGACTTGAAATTTGGCATGCAAGTGATCAAAACATTAATCTATGCAAGTAAAACGACAAACTACTCATAGCATACCTAGTATAAGATTTTTTAGGCATTTAAAGCGAGTGGTTAGTTTTTTTATCTGTGTCAGAGTTAGACCCCTTTCTATATTTATGGTATCACAGAGTTCGGGCCCAAAACGGGCTTAGCCGGAAACTGACGAGAGTAATTACGTACACGTTTCGTTTGTTTTAAAATACTAATTTGTTTCATGAATGACAAGAAGTACTATAAGTGTAAGAAAGTAATAATTACGCAAATGAGCCACTCAAATGAAATTTTTATTGTGAATTTCTAAAAAAAAAAAAAAAAAAAAAAAAAAAAAAAAAAAAAATTGACAAGTTAAATTGTTTATAAATCTGACACGTGTCCACTGCCTCTCTTTCGCCTTTTTCCGAATAGGTGACCTCCGGGGTCAATACACATCGGAGATTACAAGTAGGAATGTTTGACAGAATGACGATGATTGTAATTGATTGTATATTGTTTAACATTCCTCTCGAGAATACTGTATTTCACTCATATGGAGACGTCACCATTACTGGTGAAGGGTTGAAAAATTTAGGTCTATGCTCTACGCTTACGGCCTTTGAGCTGGGAGGGATCTTTATCGTGCCACACCTGTTGTGACACGGGACCTCGGTTTCATCTGAAGGACCGCGCCCCAGTTAGTCGCCTCTTACGACAAGCAAGGGGTACTGAGGACCTATTCTAACCCGGATCTCCACGGGATTCATGAATCGAACGATCGATTGCATATTGTTTAACGTCCCTCTCGAGAATTTTTCACTCATAAGGAAACGTCACTGATGCCGATGAAGGGCTGCAAATTTAGGCCTATGCTTGGCGCTTATGGCCTTTGAGCAGGGAGGGATCTTCATCGTGCCACACCTGCTGTTACACGGGACCTCGTTTCTTAACGGTTTCATCCGAAGAACCACCCTAACAAGTCGCCTCTTACTACAAGCAAGGAGTACTGAGGACGTACTTAGTATTCTAACCAGGATCTCCACGGGAATATTCATGAATCGACATTTTCTGCTGATTTGACGGGTTTATTGCTTGAGATTCACTCTGATTCTATGATGTTATTTAATATCTTCAATCACAAATATGTTGAATACATGTATTTGTTCTTTTATTTATCACATTTACCGTCAGTTACAGCTTGTAGTGCTGATGAATGGGGGTGGGTGGGTCGGTTTCAGATTTGTTAACTTCACATACGAAATTGGTTGAAATTTTTAGGTCAAGAGCATGATGCCCTCATCTCTCCCTCCTATTGCTGGGGAGGTACGGAATCCATTTGCAGGAATCATTCTTGTTATCTGTGTCTTCGCCTTCCCCGCTCTCAAAGTATCCATTTTTGGCGTAGGACGGCGATATTTGCGCGAAAGATGGTTATTGTTTGTGCTATCTGAAAACAAAACATACACAATCATGGTAATGACCTTCTCTAATTTACAGTTATTGTTGCTGATTTTCAAATGATAACTGTGTTGTCATAACGACAAAGATTTAAACGTCATATCTCTCTGTTTTCATGAATTGTTTGGTAACCAACTCCACAGAAAACAATGGAATGGTGGAAGGAGTGTTAATATATTGTTTTTAATTTCAGCAGACCTACATTTGTGTTCACAGTTTACTACGTGCACTAGTAGGCGTCTTTGTAAATTTTATTAATGACTTCGCATGCGTGGTTAAAACAAATATTGTTTACTAATTGATTCGGGATATCTTGTTTAGAATTAAATTCTACTCAAATATTTTGCAGCATTAGCTTCACATATGTATATTTTACGTCAGTTTTCCTTACCGTGTTTTAACAACAACTGCTTCGTTTTCGACGAGCCAAATGCAAACAAACTATATACATGTATCTTTTAAAATAGTCCTATATTAACTGTGTATAGGAATTATTTAACATGTGTCTTCGTTAAAAATCCATGGAACATGAATGCTAGTAGTAGCTTGTAAAATGTCGCTACGATAGTACATGTACAGTACTTTGCTCATAGATTACGTGTACATAGATCTCGACTAGTTATGATTTATAAATTTTATCCATTTGTAGTTATTTTACGATTCTGCATTAGAAATTGTGAAAGGACAATGAATTCATCACATTGCCAAACAAATGAAAGGACAAAGTTTAATATTAGTACCGCACACAATCCACAACGTGAAAAATGTGCTCTTTTGCATTTTTTAAAATTCTCTCTCTCTCTCTCTCTCTCTCTCTCTCTCTCTCTCTCTCTCTCTCTCTCTCTCTATGTATGTATTTAATGCAATTTCTTTCCTTGATTTTAAAATTCACACAAAGGAAGAATAATGAAATTGATAATGGGAAAATTACTATCAATGATACGTCATCCAGATGTTCCTATAAGAAAGGTCTTTATTTAACAAAAAATAGCATAGGCCCCTTATCCCCATGAAAATTCACGAAAATGAAGATGCCCACAAAACCATTTTCTATTCCACATTTATTTAATGGGTGATTAAGAATTGAAGTGAATGAAGCTGAGATGTTCAGGGTTCTGTATAGGTAACTACATGGTCTGCATGGGTATTAGCTCTGCAAGAGGCAGTTGTATCAGAATACAAAACAAAATTTGACCGATGATAGTCTACATCTATATATAAATAAGGATACCAGACAAAAAAGTCTGAACTTGATTTTTGATGCCGAGACTAATATTGGGTCTGACGACACACTATTCCTGTTCACAAAAACACAGATCAGGACAGTTTCTTCTGAAAGAAAGAAAGAATGGTACATTAACCAATAAACTCAGAATCGGTGGAACCCCCTTCGTCTAATGAAATGACCTTGCAGTCATGTTTTAACAAGCAGTATATTGGTATCTCGAGCCTGATACTAATACTGGGGTTATTACAATGTTTGAAATTTCAGATTATCTGAACCATAGTCCCTAACACGCTTCATAAAGTAATATTCCAGCGTGAAGTGTCGTAGGTTATACTCTCATGCATTTTCAAAAATAAAATTTATATTCCTCCCCTGCCCCCCAAAAAATTTTCACTCGCGAGAAATTACCAGCGGGCAAATTTGGGAAAAGTTCTGTTATATTTCTATACCGAAGGTTTAGCATTTTGTATCATCAATCCTATAAATTTTACAGAGAGTATCCGGGTTTTTCCTGAAACTTAATAACCGCCACTACACAGGGGACTATCTGTGACGTCACATCTATCTAGAAATACCATTGGCGGACTTGCTGCTACCAAAATGTGTGATAAAAAGCTTATTACTTGAATACATGTATAGGGAATTATCCGCCTTAAACCAGTAGCTTAAAATTATTAGCGCATCAACACATAGAGGAATTATATATATCCTTTCAATTCCAAGAGTAGTGGTTAACTTCATTAAGGCTTAAGCTTTGATTACTGACCAGAGGATCTCGTAATTGAATCGCCCATTCCTCCGTTAATGTGGTAACTGCTGGGATATAATGTCATGTTATCAACTGGACTTGACAAGTCTTATTAACGCATTTCACGAACATTTGCAACATGAATTCGTGCATCAAACATACTTGTAGCTGTAATTACTTATAGATGTACACAGATTAATGGATTCAGTTGTATGTTTATGATCATAATATAGGCTCATACGACGAATTGTTGTTGTGCGACTCAAATATTTTCACTATCAATGCTTCATTGATACCAGTCAAGATACAGAACTGCATGTCTTTGAAGGTCACTAAAATCTGATTCAAATTAATTTCTGAAGCATTCCTAGTAAACACATTTCAGACAGAAATTTCCGGCATTTAGATCATATTTGGACCCAGAAGGATGATGGCTGACCTTAAGAGACAATTGACTGAAATATGGGGATGCATTTTGCCTGTATAATATGCATGATTAATCACATACTGATATCAAATTGACAGGTCGACTAAATGAATATTTTGAGAAATAGAATTATATGTAATTTACGATTTCATATCGGTAAAAAGGACGCAGTAGTGCCAAATCCAATCGATGACATCCTTGTTTGTCTTCGTTATCTAATCTCTGCTTATTGTGTGTACAAAGTAACGTACTTAGTGTCTGAGCAAGGGTGTTGCTCCTAAGTGTTGGAAACCAATAGTAAGTGTTTTAAGCACTCTTTCTTTTCTACTTAATCTTTCTCATCTTCGATACATTTGTTTTATATAACATTTAAGGCACTTATTACAAAAGAACGAGACGAGCAAACCAATCACCAAACTTGCATAGCATCTTCATCGAAATTTCAGGTTTCTCTGCTTTCAGGTTATGACGCCATGCACTTATGGGATTTCTTGAAACGTAGGAAACCAGATTGACTTACATGATGTACTTTATACAGTTTCAGTATATGATGATGAACGATTTACGCTTTGGTGGTCGGTAAATCATATTTTGAACTGAGTCCGTGTTTGATACAAGACCAAGTACATACATGTATCAGTTGCGGATTTAGAGGGGGCGCAGGCGGCGCCCCGCCCCCCCCTCCCTTAAAATTTTCAAATTTAAGGTAAATCGCTGTATCTTGTTTCTGAAAATGTACTAAACGATAAAAGAAGCAATATTTTTTTCCACTCAAGGAGAAATAAATGACAAAATCCTTTGATTTCTATTGGGAGAACTTAATTTTTTCCAAAAAACCCTTAAAATTTGGGTCATTTTATTAATTTCACCTTATTAAAATGATAGAAAATAGTACAAATGACTTAATAGGAGAAATATTTCAAGCCCCATAAAATCTGTAAAATCCAGGAGCTCCCAGGGGTTTCGATCCCTGGACCCCCACCAGGGCTTCGCCCTGCACCCACTGCTGCATAAAGTGGCGCCCCCGTAACCACAATTCCTGTGTATGTAGTATGAAAGGTGAAGATGACGAACAGTGATCAATCTCATAAATCCCATACGCAATACAAATTAGAAAGTTGGTCAAACACGGACCCCTGGACACACCAGAGGTTCGCTAATCGCTTGGTATTTTTGGGATATGGCCTTTAATTAAGTTTCTAGTAGGCACTGGTATTATTAGCCGAGTTGCAACGAAGTTGAACTCGGCTATTGGTTTGGTGATGCGGGCGGGCGGGTGATGCGGGTGGGCGTCAACAATTGGTTTCCGGATGGTAACTCGAAAAGTTTACAATCTAATCAAATGAAACTTTGATATATTGTTGGGTACCAGGTAAGGAAGACCCCTATTGATTTTGGAGAAAAAAGGTCAAAGGTCAAGTTCACAGTGACCGAAAATAGAATGAAAATTTCAGAAAAATTTGGTTTCCGGATGATAACTCCGAAAGTTTAAATCCGAATCAAATGAAACTTTGATATATTGTTGGGTACCAGGTAAGGAAGACCCCTATTGATTTTGGAGAAAATAGATCAAAGGTCAAGGTCACAGTGACCGAATATAGGATGAAATTTCAGAAATATTGGTTTCTGGATGATAACTCGGAAAGTTTAAATCCGAATCAAATGATACTTGGATATATTGTTAGATACCAGCAAAGCAAGGCCCCTATTGATTTTGGAGAACAAAGGTCAAAGTCACAGTGACCGAATATAGATTGAAAACCTCAGACAAATATGGTTTCTGGACAGTAACTCGAAAAGTTTAAAACTGAAATTAGTTCTTCACAATTATAAATATGCCACATCATTCCTGACTTTACAATGTATCCCATGCAACTCGGCTCATGCACCCCTGGGTGCATTTACTGATTTTTATGATCTAAATTAATAGTGATATCTCAAAAATACTAAAATATGCTCAACTGGAAACTAAACTACAACCAATGAAACAATCAGTGATTCAATATTATACATCATCATAATAATAGCGTTATGTCTCACGTGATCTATATCAACTATTCATCACTTTATATATACACATAATATGTAAATTTGAGTTACTTTCCTCTCTTATCTATCCTCGGTCTTTTCACCTCATAAAGCCATCATTATGGTCATCTAGAGTCTCTGCAGAAAATACCATAAGCATTCGTATTCTCCATATCAAGCAAAGGAATCATTTGTCATACATTTGCGTGTACATATAGCTGCGTGTTTTTAAATCGAAAAAAGGTAGGGTACACATAAATTCTATCATTGAATGGGAAGAATTTAGAAGCAGGCGATCAGTTCCTGTTTTTAATGTCTTTGCCACTGAATCTTGTAGGATGTATATTGCAGTTTCTTAAATGTCAATCAATCTTTCTTGTGATCTATTGCCCTCATACTCCACTGTTGATTTCTGCCCTGTGCCACACGAAGTGACGCGTTCTGTTTGGATACTCACAGTAAGGATTGATTTTCCGTGTTTTCCGGCAATAGTGTAAAAACGTCTGCATTTTATATCGAGTTCAAAATACCTCGTTCGTTTGAAACGGACGTTTTGCATATGATGTTCAGTGATCTTTTTTTTTTCTTTTTGTACAGTTAACACCATCTGTTGGATAGTTATGATTAACTGGGGAAAACTCTAAATGGTGCATATATGTGAGATGCATATAAATGGTGGTTGGATTATATATTTATTCGTTTGTTTCCACACAAAGTTCGGTAAGTTCTAAACCTTATTCATCTGAATGAAACTACACCTACCAACCCCCCCAAAAAACCGCCTTATATAGTGTTTTTTGTTGTTGTTTTTTTTGGGTTTTTTTGCATTAATCGATTCTTCGGGAACGATTGAGAGTGATTTTTTTTTAAATAATGCATGAAATTTCACGTTCCTTTCTATACATACATAAAATTGATGTCCTGGATGACAATCTTTAAATAATTTCTCAATTTGAGTATCCGTAGCATAGAACATCTCTGTACTGTGACGGTAAAATGTTGCGACGTAGTCCAGTATTCAAGACTTCTAGCAACACGTTAACAATTGCATTAGACCTTCGTTACAAATTATTCATATTCTTTAAACTAGAAATTTGGCATCTTCACGCCTTCATATATTATAGATGATAAGATCCCTTTGATAATATTCAGTGATTCAGAATATGCAAAAGTGGTTTTAAACAGTCACAGTGATTTTTCTAACGTTTAGTACGACGAGGCATGTCTTTTAAATTGGTATTGCCCAGATGTCATACAATATCATGTGTGTACTTCAAGATGATTATGTTAAAATCATCCTTAACAACGACCTTTGCTAGAGGCTATTCTCTTAATCTGAAGATAACTTTCTCTAATATGAGAATAGATTGGTTTCTGTATAAATTGCTACATATACAGCACATCTCTTCTATATAATAAACATTTAAAGAGTCATTCAGAAGCTCTAAATGCGTCTCTGAGAGACCATTTGTACAAATTACATGCATTATTAACAAAATTAATTTCTGGATTTGGAAAAAGGTGTAATTCGAAATTGCGATGGACATACCGGTATGAAGTTATGAAGGTATTAATCTTGTTTCAGCTGGATTTACACGCTTTCTTCTTTTCTGAAGTATTTTCTATGATATGTAAAACATTTATTTCAATTTTAAAACGATTGTAATCCATGCAAGGTGAAGATAACGAACAGTGATCAATCTCATAACTCCTACAAGCAATACAAATTAGATAGTTGGGCAAACACGGACCCCTGGACACACCAGAGGTGGGATTGTCTACCCAGCCTCGGTTCAGTGCAATATGTAAATCTGATCCATCGTATTCAGCATAGCGCTAGCTCATATTCCGTTTTATGACTACAGGGACATCGTCCGCATCTCTGACAATTGAATCCCGTCTTCTGTCATTACTATTTAAGTTTGCAGAAAATTACTGTAATCATTAAGAGAAATCAAGGACTGAATGAGACATGCAATGCATGTAAACCACCCATCTATTTGTAATCATGTATTGAAGGCATGTTCTGTCAGACCAAGGCAGTAACAGTGATCTAGCGAGTTACATGCGTAGTAAGGGTTTCTTCTTGTAATTTAATTTTTAAATTTAATTGAAATATAGATGTAACGAATCCCTTATATTTCACAAGTCCGAAATCAAGAACAGGGGAGCATATTATGTTCGACTTCTTATCTTGTCGTCCTCTGCAACTTTAACATTGGTCATATCTTTTGAATTTGATAGCTTTAGTGTATAATTAGTCATATTTAGCGACATGAAATGTCAAGGCTTTTTTCTTGGTTTATTTAAATATGCAACAGTTAGACTAAGGCACATTCAAAGCTTTAATGTATTGTAAGCAACATGTTAAATAATAAAGCTGTCTCTTCATTATAGGTCATACATATTGCTCTATATCTTATATTTACGTAGAGAAAATGAAATATGTATATATTAAGAATACGAAATCTTCCCAAAGCTTGGGTGTTTTTGCCACTTCTTGTATGTTCCTCGGACTTCTTGTGTTACAATATTTAGAAATGTGCAGAATTTCATTTTTAACACCAAAAAATAGGGGACGCTTACTCCTCCTAGACACCTGATCCCACCACTGGTGTTTTCATGTTTACCCTATATTTTAGGTTTTGTATTCTTTGTGATATTTATGATAATGATCACTGTTCGTTATCTTCGCTTTCTCTTGTAATGAATATAAATAACATATCCTAATAATTCAATGTTATTTAGGAAGTTGATATTGTTCAAAAGCTAAGATTTACACCAAAAATGATATCTACAGCTCTTTTTATCGATATCAGCAACACTAACCTATGTATCATATTCGTGATTGTATATTGTTGAGGTATTATGCTTATGAACATTCTAAGTACAGAGTTTGAAGTTGATACATGTATTGATAAAAGATTATATCGTTCAAAATCGTATCATAATTTATGTCATCGTGCAATGCCACTTTGCGGTAAACTTTGATTTCGTGTTTCAATTTTTCTAATATTTATAATCATGGCAAAGTAACAAATTAAAGGATTGTTGCAAAACGTCACATTGTATTTCCATGCTGACTGGCTAAAGCAACACAATGCTCCTTTTATACCTTTGTAATATTTATTTCGATATAAAAGATATATTTTGCAATAAAAGTTAAAAAGTATTTTCTTCTAGAAATACCATGTATAACCTATAGATTTAAACTGTTTGTTTTTCAGTTAATGCTTTGAAGTGTTTTCACTGTAATAATCTCGATAATCCAGCTTGCGGGATGTATTTCAAACCATACCAGTTCAATGCACAGCCATGTAATGGAAAGAGTGAAAATTTTAAGTGCGTCCTTCAAAGGGAGCCACCCAAAGGAAGAGGTAACAAATAATGTTAAACTCGAACGAGGTATAACTCTACTACGCTCTATCCCGCCTCTGTTAAGAATTGTCCATATTCATTGGACGAGAGGACTACTGTATATGTCAATGTTATGTTCAAGACCTATGAAATTTACATCCTCCTCCATTTCACCTATTGCTAGTATCTGATATCCATACCCCACTGCAAGTGACATGTAATCTTAAAATGATATTGGAAGCAAATAATTAGTTTATCAAGCATATTATATATCAATTTTTAATCACTAAAGGTGATACGTTTATATAAAAGATACTCAGAATACATCACGTGACCATCGATCTCCAACAGAGTGAAAAGGGTAAAAATCACAAACGTTGGTTATTGTTCGGAACCACTTGCCCAGAAGGAAGAAAATGCACATTCACGTCTAATGAGTTTATTTGGAATCCAAGATCAATATTCCAACGTGTTATGTCAGGAGAAAGGAGTTATACGAACTTACAGGAGGAAAGACAGACTAATTTGTCATTAACACCACAACGTAACACAAGATACTCTGGAGTTTTATCAATTATAAGAACAGAACATTTTATTATCATCCTTACTTACGGGGAATGGGGATGGAGGTGGTACACGTTTTTCCACACCATCACTGTTCGTTATTTTCACCTTTCATTTATCTTGCACCACATAACTTATCTTTAATTGTAATCGAAGATATCTACCGCTTGACCTTTCTCTGATCAGAAGAGAATTATTTTTACTACCGAAGACCCAACAACTAACACTGGCCCCAGGATCATGAAACATCTTAAGCTTAAGTCAAAATCTGAATATTGTGATGAAATGATTGAGAAGTCAATCATTCCAAAATAAAATTGCTATTCAATATTGTTTCATTGAATTTCTAATGTCTGCAAATTAAGAGTTTCAGTTCAAAAGTAATAAATATTTTACAGGTGATTGAAATTTTGACTTAAGTCTGAGTTTGTTACATGATCCTGGGGCCTGATCTATCAGTGACGTATGGTCTTTCATATCATCGGGGTTTTTGTGCTCGGATTCCAAGTTATCCTGTAATGCATCTCTATGACTACACTGAATTCATGATATTATAAAATTTACATTCAAATCACACGCCTCTTGGAGGACAACTCCATCAATCTCTCTCAATCAAGAGAGAGAGAGAGAGAGAGAGAGAGAGAGAGAGAGAGAGAATTCAATTAGAATTGTCCTTTGTTTGTTTTACGATCCTGGGACATCTCAGTTGGAAAGCGAACGTCCTAACCACTAGGTTACTACGGCCAACCACAACATACAATTCTTTAACGTGTGAACACTTGTTGTGACACAGGTCTTCCCTTACCACTAGGTTACCGCGCCCGGTTCTTTAACGTGTGAACACTTGTTGTGACACAGGTCCTTATTTACCACTAGGTTACCCCGACCGGTTCTATAACGTGTGAACACTTGTTGTGACACAGGTCCTTTCTTACCACTAGGTTACCGCGGCCGGTTCTATAACGTGTGAACACTTGTCGTGACACTGGTCCTTGCTTACCACTAGGTTACCGGGGCCGGTTCTATAACGTGTGAACACTTGTTGTGACACAGGTCCTTGCTTACCACTAGGTTACCGGGGCCGGTTCTATAACGTGTGAACACTTGTTGTGACACGGTCCTTTCGTACTTTTGATGCAGCCTAAGTACAGAACCCACGCCCCTAGAAATAGCTTGTTTTATGAAACTTTCCTCTTAATCCATTTGAGGTTCACTAATTCTTTTTTCGTCCATTCAAACTTAATCTAACACAAATCATGTTTGTACATGTAATGCAAATCATTCACATTCGATCATCAATATTTCGAAAACGAAACGAAAGCCAACATACAAGGTGAAGGCGGATAAGTTAACAATACAGAATTGAATTTAAAACAAGTTACAAAACGAAAATGGAACCCAGTTAAGGCAGGTGTGGCACGATAAAGATCCACCCCTGCTCAATGAGCATCGAGCATAGGCCTAAATTTGCAGCCCTTCACCTGCAGTGGTGGCGTCTCCATATGAGTGAAATATTCTCGAGAGGGACGTAAAACAATATTCAATCAATCAATCAGTTGAGGAAAGGGCATTTTCAGGAAAGTAACGATGGTAAAGATATCACTGAATTTCTTGGGCACAAGACAAATTTGAAACAATAATTTTTGATTTCATAAACAAAATTTAATGTTATTGCAACACTATAAGCAGTATTCTCGTTTTCTGGAAAATCCATCCGAAAAAAGTTTTTATGTCAAATCAAAACAAATCTTGTCTACCGATTCGAATGGGATTAAATACATAAGATGTTAGCATTCCCAAGGGATATTAGGGTTCAGCCGATTTGATAAAGGTTACTGACTTTTAATTACCAAGTGATGAATACACTGTACATTTGTGTCGATTCTTCCTTCCAAATTTTAGTCGGAACGAGCTCCTTGAAAAGTAAGAGTCCGGTGTATACAAGGAGCGTAGGGACATTAACCGAAGCTCTTACTTGTAGGAGTCTTGGTAATGAAGCGAATGCTGTAACCACTGATTACTAACGCGAATATACAGATACTTATGAGGCGGAATTTATTCAAAAACTTCTACGTGAGAAGGAAAAATATCTTGTTGTGGCCTTCAATGCGATATTTAGATATTTCGACGACGTTTTAATTATTAACAATAATAATTTTCATTCATATGTGATTTGATATATCCCTGTGGTTTCGAAATAAAAGACACCACAGAGTCGTCCACTTCTGCTTCATACTTAGATTTTTATTGAAAGTAGATATTAACGGCAAACTAACAACTCTACCTTATGATAAACGGGATGATTTAAGATTCTCCATCCTCAACGTCCAATATTTATGTAGCAATATCTCATTATCATCTGCATATGGTGTTTATATCTTTCAACTGATTCGATACGCAAGAGTTTGTTCTGCGTATGATCAGTTTTTAAATCCAGTCAAGCTATTAACAAACAAGTTGATGGTGCAGTGGTTTCAACAGTCTTGTTTAAAGTAAGCATTTCACAAATTCTATGGTCGTTATGACAATCTAGTTTGCCAATACAAGCTACCATTGGGTCAAATGGTGTCTGGCTTGTTTCATATCAATCCTTTTGCCGTTCTTAGCACACTGATTTTAACTACGGATAACTCCGTTTACTTGATCAAGACATAGGGCTCACGACAAGTGTGACCGGTCTACAGGGGATGCTTACTCCTCCTAGGCACCTGGTCCCACCTCTGGTAAATCCAGGGGTCCGTGCTTTGTATTTCTCTATTTTGTATTGCTTATATGAGTTATGAGATTGACAACTGTTAGTTATACGTCGCGGTGGGGGAGAGGTTAGAGCGTTCGCTCCGCATGCGAAAGGCTGGGGTTCGAATCCCGGCCGCGACAGACCTAAGTCGTTAAAACAGGTAGTGACAGTTCCATCGCCAACGCTCGACATCAGGTTTTTGGTCAAAGCAGGAAATTTGGTTTTCACAGAAATGGATAAAAGCCAAGTGATACAACTCTTGATACAAAGCTGGCCCTGTAATTCATGGACCGGCATTAAGTATACATACAATTACATTTATTGTATTGTTACGCCCACGGAATCGAAGATTCGAGGGCATCTAGTTTTCGGCATATTTACATTATGTACATGTATCTGTCTGTCGCTAAAAAACCTTTAACCTTAGTAATATATTTTACACCAGAAGGCGCAGACCTTTAATATTTAGTATGTGTGTTCCTTGTGCCCAGACCTTTCCATTGACACCAAAAACTTTCATTTGACGTAGTGAAATTAACATTGAATTTAGAAAATTCGAATATAAGCCATATCTTTAAAATCGAAAGAGGTATTTTATTATTTAGCAAGTGTATTTCTTGTGACCGTTCCAACGATACTAGATTTGTTGACCTGTGAACTTGATATTGACATAGAGATTGGAAATTTTCAAAAATTTTTTTTAACTTTGGTCATATCTTTTACATCAAAGAGGTAGGCCTTTTACATTTGGTATGTGTATTACTCTACCATTGACAAAGTTTCTGAAAATTTCTACACAAAAAAACCCTACCCAACTACAATGTCTTACATTTGCACTTTGTTGGGTATCAGTGTTTCACTAACACATCTTGTTATATCTTACAGAGGATTGGGTAGGAATAATTCGCAGCTGCTACAAGATTGGAAGTCTTTCTATGAACGAAACGAATGGATGCCACAGAATGAGAATAGCTGGGTTTACCACAACAGCCACACTGTGTTTCTGTGACACGGACTACTGCAATCACAGCAGTCATTCATGGCCGCCTTATGCCAGCATTACCACACTAACATCATTGGTTTTATCACTAGTGTGGAACACATAGTATTACGGACTTGACAATTTGGCGACATGAAATAATTAATTTCGATGAAATATGAATTAAATGTTTGTAGTGCTATTTCGTACACGGTAAAATAAGTAAAATAAGATCATTCTTGTTCTTAACGTAATAGTATCTACTACATTGATGATATGAATTCCAGATATGTTTAAATCTTTCTTCTCTGTCAGAAATCATAAAATGGGCATGACCCATAAATTAATGGCTGAAGTGATGTTAATGTATATGGAGCGTAAAGACATTAAACTTTATAATTAGATTAAAAATTTGCATTTTGTTATATTTTTATCCACGAAGCAAACACTTTTTAATCATTCTTTGGAGATGAATTTAGATATACTTTCCGTACATCTGGTATGATTATGTTACATAAAATGGCCACCTGGAATCATTCTTTGTAAATGTCTTTAACGCAGGTTGAAACAAGTTTTATATTATGCCAAAACTAGTATTTCTTTCGACCAAATCCAGAATGAACTAATTACCTCATATAATCAAATAAAATACCGAGGAGTGGAGAACATAACAGTTCCTGTTATTTTGACTGCGTTTTACTTGTCATCCGAGTCTGTTCTGTTACTGTGTCATGAATCACGTGACTAAATATCGATTGTTTACTTGGCGTGAGTCTCGTTTGGCACTGGACTGTTTAAAATGTTATACTGCATAAAAATTATTAATGTCACCTTAACAAAGCTACTGGAACATTGTAAGTGATATACATGTACCTTACATAAACTCAAAACTTGAGGGGGGGGGGGGGGGGGGGAAACCACACCAGGATTTAGACATGGGTAAGGAATATTGTATTTATTAAGATGAAACATCCACGCACTTCATTTGCTTCGTCATGCAAAACGGTTTTCATTCACGTGGGGGAGGGTTAGTACATATGCATGTAGCAGTCCAAGAATATCCAGTTTCTGACTATCTGAAAATTATTCCTATTCCTAAGTCAAAAATTTTAATTAAAAAAAATCAACCCAAAAATTCCAAATCACTACATGGAATCAATTCAGCGATTCAAAACGGTTTATTACATTTTACTTGCATATTGTAATCATTGTTTGTGTATTGTGCAAATTGTTTTATCAATAATTGCTAGGTATGTAATGTATTTTTTTCCAATTTAGATTTCTATAAATGCATTGTGATAAATACTGGTACATTACAAACTATATCTTCACCTTTCACGTAGTACTTTAGATATTAATGTGAAAGAATGTATATACTTCAGTTTAAAACGCATTTTTGGCATCTTGAAAACTTCATAAATTCATTAAGAGCACGCTATTCTAAAACCATCAGGTGTATATTAATCTGACGATGTCTATTTTAATAGTGTTTCTTAACCAACGATACAAGCGGGAAAATGGCAACATTACAAAATTCTTTAGTGGAATAGAATTAGAATAATATTATTTAAAGTCTAGTTTATGTCGCCTTGCAGGAAAATCAAATTATAACCTCCTTCTCCAATGACTTAGATTTACACCAGTTTGTTTACTTGCTGTTCTCTTATATTGAATATATAAATCATGTTTCTATCTTAAGCAATGAATTTTTAGAAGGCTGTTAACTAAATCTCATAATGATAGCAGATGAGAAAAAAATTGTGTTTCGAGATGCATTTAATTGATTTATATTTAGTCTATGTCGTATACATAAACTGAAGATGTTTTTCTGAAGTTATAAAATATGGCTGGATGTCTGGGAGAACACAGTTAGGTAGTCGTTTTGAGGTGTTAGAGAGAGAAGTTTATAGCCGATTAAGCAGTGGAACAATGGGGATGAGAACTGTCTGTTACTATTGTAATAACTCCTAGGAATCGAGGTTTACAAACTCATGAGACAGTTTTAACAGTGAATATGGAAGGAGAACTGTAAAAATTCTTAAGATTTAAGTTATCATAAATAAATGCCTATATCAAAATTTATTTGTCATTCCTCTTTGAACGACCAGAAAAATAGCCGCCTAAAATATAGTTCTATATTTATATCTCTTAAAAAAAAGTTCTTATGCGAAGTAACTATAGTTTCAGAATTTGCAGACTTGGAAAACATTATTCCTCTTTGAATCACTAATTTACATTTTAGCCCAAAAGATAAAATATTTTCTACCTACGTACCCATAGCTCAAAGGGGAAACAAGCAATATCTTAATCTAGGTCCATGACAAAGTTTTCCATATATATTGATAGGCGGATCTAGAGGGGGTTGCCATCCAACACCATCCCACCCCTTTGGTTGATCATTTCTAACAAAATTGGCAAATTGTCCCCCACTGCAGCACGGAAGGAGAAGTAGAAATACTGGTGTCCGTGCGTCCGTCACACTCGACTTTGTAGACGCAGCTCCTCGAAAACTGCTCAATGGATTTTGTTCAAATTTTGTAGGATTGTTAGTTAACATCCAGTTCATATTTTTTTCAAATCTATCGAATTGTAGGTACAGGTATAGTCACTATAGGTGCTAGTCGGCCATGTTGTCACTTCGAGAAAACTGTACTGTTGAAAAATCGCGCACTTGGATTAATTTCTTGTGTTTATTTGGTGATATTAGGCACTTACTAATAAAATTAATATTATAGGATTGAACTTATATTGGTGAATATTGGCACGAGTTGGCTGTCAAAATGTACGAGCTTGTCAATATTCATCAATATAAGTTCAATAACCCTTTTATTATATAGCTAAAGTATTTAGTTGTTAAATTATATCTCTTTTCACTCAAAATACTCCAAAATAGACGAGAATTCATCTAAGGTGAAGGTGTGCAATATCAGCATGCATTTCTTAACTGTTCAATATTAAAACCGTCATTAATGCATGAAGCAAACTAAGTTTGTGAATGGGGACATCATAATTTATGTACAGTAAAACATTTTGTTTAAATAAATGAATATGATATCAAATACCGGCTCTGTCAGATTCGGAAGACCGTCGTCTGCCATTTTGGCTTGTTTACGTCGTTACGGTAACGTCAATATTGAACGCTCATACTCTGAATGTTTCGGGCACACACAATTTACGCAATGCAAAGTTAGCGTTCAATAAATCCTCAGGATATTGAACGCTAACATTCTCTAGATTTTACGCAGATTTTATAATAGACTATTTATTAGCTATATGATAATACCCCTTATTAGGGGGTGGTATGGTATAGACCCCTACTATTATAATTACAGACAAAATTAACTTCGGGTTGCAGTTGCATGTATGGGGTGGGAATGCATCTTTAATGATGATGTGGGGACTGTGTGTCTTGTTGATGGCAACATGATTGCTCAAAAGTATACTGATATACTTAATGAACATTTGTGGCCAGTTATAGTGAGACATTTTCTCAATAAACCTTACCTATTTCAAGACGGCAACGCACCCATGCAAAGGACCAGGATCACTTGTGAATATAAACAAAATAACAACATTCCTTCCATTGCATGGCCGGCGCAGTCCTCGAACATTAATATAATTGAAAATATTTGGTTGAAAATAAAACGTTCATTTCCAAACACGGCTAAAGATATCACCAACCGAGATGAACCTTTTAACTCTATACTTGACATATTGCAAAACATCGCCCCTGATTATGTTAAAAACCTGTTCCTACCAATTCCCCGTCGGATTCAGGCTGTAGTAAGATCCAAAGGTCAACTCACAAAGTATAATAAGAATAGTAAGTCAGTTTTTCAGACGTTTTTATTGTTTGCAAAATATGAAGTGCGTCCTCGTTTACTTTTGCTATGGTGCTGTATTCACATGTTCCGAAATCAGTCAATATCAAATTGATCGTAACAATATACCGAGGAGTTGTAAAACTAAATTCAATAGGGGGGGGGGGGGGTGCGTCCCATATGTGTACCTTTTCCAACTCCCCAAAAAGAGGGGTAGTGGTAAGGACCTCTGAAAGGTAAATAATGACCATTTTATGAATTTGTTACAAATTGGGACACCCTGGAACCACAACTGGGTCAAAACCAGGGGCGTAACAAATGATAAATGGAAGTGTAGGCGGCAAGGGGTCTGGGGACCGCTTAAAGTTCCCAGCGGGTCCAGGGCACGGCCCTGGTAGAGTTCGCCACTGCCGAAAACGGATTTAAGCATTCTGAAATGCCATAAGATGGCTGTTTTATCTTCATATTGATTCAGACTTTAGGGTACAATGTACATTGTACGTTTTAATCCCGTTATTTAAGCGTAGTCGAAAATTTCAAATTCACGTTAAAGCCAAGATACAGAAAATTTTGAATATGCATGATTAATAATTGAACTTATATTTTTGTTGTGACTATGTACGTTTACATAGATGTTTTGTGAACGATTTTCTCGTGACATACGTGTTGAGACTGACAAAAACATTGCCAATCTGGGGTCATTTGTTACGTGAGGCTCGTGCAGATTGGCGGCGCCATTTTGTTGACTGACTTTGCTTTCCGGCAGCTCAACAAATGATGGAAACTCAGAGGATGCAACCAAGGACGGTTACTTTAATGTTATGGTGAATGGAAATAGCATACCAAATTGACACTAACCAGAAAGTGCGGAGACAGGCATAGACGACTTATGTTTTTCTTTAGGCTTAAATTTTGTTGTTGTTGTGAAAATTAACATGTAGGCCTGGATTCTTGTGCTATCGTTCATGTTACACCAATGTTTAGAATAATCAGTCGTAGACTCGCAGAATAGGAAGTAATGATTGAAAGTGAATCAGATGACATTGGAAAGAAATTCCTTAGTCGTGTAGCGGTCAGACGGGTTCGATCGGCGGTGGCCTGATAACTGGTAGATCACCCGACTAGACATCCAGGGGGCCCGGGTTCGAATCCATGCAGGCCTGGTCCGTTGCATTTTCTCCTCTCCTGTTGCGGTTGTAGATTTGTGATCATAATTGTGTTGAATTAAATGACGAAGATTGCTTGAACTAATTCTGTAACCATCAGAAAATGGCGTTTGTGATTTTAACCATATTGAGTCTACACTCGACGTCCGTTCCTCTCAAAGCGAAGCAATTGTTGCTGTCGTGTTATATGCATCTTTAATTAAAAGACTAATATCAATTGCAACTGTCGTAAAATGATTTGGATTGCATGAAATCCACTTAGAATCAGAAAACTACAAGCTAATATTATCACTGTTAAGAGACTAGAAGATAATCACCTTGCGATCATGAGGACAGACCTCATACTCACAAAATAATTTACTCAGGATTACGACTCGGTTTTCACGCAATTATACGAAATTAACACGTAGTTATTAGGTAGTAATCTCGTAATTACAAGAAACGATAACGTACATACAAACTATCGTGAAGTTGACGTCAATTTAATCTACAAATTGTACATGTGCCTAACCTCGGATGGTGTTACAGTATTGTATGTCATCATCCGTCACCGAGGAGAGGCTTGGTCCCATGAATCAAATCCTAGTTACGACGTAATCATGTTCCGTGGCGTAAAAAATACTCAATGATCAATCGGGGGAAATGAATGCTAATTAATTCAGTTTTAATCTTCTTAGTTGCATTATACCGCCATAAGCTGAAAATACTGAAATAAATGTTGATAAGAAATGACCCATTACAACTATATAAATGGGAGAAATGAAAATATATCGTTCAACTCTGAAAACGAGAAACATTATGCCGTTGCTTAAAAAGAATCTGATCTGTTTGTAGTGATAATCAGGGCGTTTAATTAAGTGTACGATGACAGTTTAAGTGGATTTATCTCAATACAATAATTTGCACCGGCATAGCTAACTAAAACATTGAACCGTAAGACTTTGAATTGATATGATACTGAAAAACTTTGATACTTGATTTATTGTAGTAAATCTTTAATAAATTGATTTTCTATGGAAAATAATTTGTCTAAATTTTGACTTATTTAAGTAAAACAATAATAATAATAATTTTGATGATAATTTGGAGAGTTTATCTTAGACATTTATTACATGTATGAAAGGTGAAGATAACGAACAGTCAAAAACTCTGATAATGCAAGTAAATATTGTAAACACTTTGATACAGTAAGTAAAAATTGTAAAATTTTTGATTTACTGCACTTCAATCTTTGATTTTAGTTTGACTCAATGAATGGGTCTGATATGCAATTAAATATGTATGCGCTTACGCATAGTTTATTACTTCCGAACATTGGCCATTTACACGATAGCACCCTGACAAAATACTCAAGGGTTATATTATCTGCAATAATGTAGCCCTCTCCGATTTGGGGGGGGGGGGGGGGGGGGGGGGGCTACAACTCCTTAGGATCTACGTAATGGTGCAAATGCGGGAGTTATTCACTCCCGCAACATTTTCGACCATTCTAAACATTTGCTGACTTTCTTTACGTAAATAAAATGATATTCTATGCTTCTTAGTCAATATTTATAGGTTATTATATACTTTCAATTTCATCTCTTCTTTTTTCTTTAAAAGTTTGCGGGCATATATCAATAAAATTATTGTTAGTTTCTAAATGAAATTGAAAGTATAACATAGGGTTATTGAACTTATATTGGTGAATATTGGCACGAGTTGGCTGTCAAAATGCACGAGCTTGTGAGTGCATTTTGACAGCCAACGAGTGCCAATATTCACCTATATAAGTTCAATAATCCTTTTATTATATAGTTAAAGTGTTTAGTTGTTAAATTATATCCCCTTTCACTCAAACTACTCCAAAATAGACAAGAAATTTTCAATATTGGCATCTAAGGTGAAGGTGTGCAATAACAGCATGCATTTCTTAACTGTTCAATATTTAACCCGTCATTTAATGCATGAAGCAAACTGATTTTGTAAATGGGGACATCATAATTTATGTACAGTAAAACATTCTGCTTAAGTAAATATCAAATACCGGCTCTGTCAGATTCGGAAGACCGTCGTCTGCTATTTTGGCTTGTTTACGTCGTTACGGTAACGTCAATATTGAACGTTCATACTCGGAATGTTTCGGGCGCATACAATTTACGCAATGCAAAGTTAGCGTTCAATAAATCCTCAGGATATTGAACGCTAACATTCTCTAGATTTTACGCAGATTTTATAATAGACTATTTATTAGTTATATAATAAATAAATTTACAACCCGCAACATACGATTTATGAGGCTCTATTCTACCGTTTTCAACAATTTTGATATATATATTCCAATTTCTCGATTCATATTTGTGCACAATGTTTGATGTACTGAAGTTTCAACGTCCGGTTGTCAAATTATTTGCATATGCCATATAAGGTAGTATTTACATCATATAGACAAGTACGGAGGCGAAAACTATTTTGTCGGTATTAAAAAGGTTTAGATTTAATATCAAGTTATAAAACGAACAGTAGAGTGTAAATTATTTCTGCAACCATATGCTTTTCCTTTCTTTGTCGGAATGGCTCGAATGACTACATCTGTACATGTACATTTTCGCGCAGATTGTCAATGTTTAGGTTTTTCAGTAGATCCACCCACGAGATGTCGTAATAACAAGCATGGCGGAGCATACGAAGAATTGTGCATGCTGCATATGATGTTTAATGAAAAACACCTTTATTAGACATGCCCGAGCACAAAGTTGGTACTCATTTTGGTATAAACAACATTTGGGACTAATATACTGAGCTTATTATCGGTTATCAAATTATTTTGCACCATTACGGAGATCCTTTGGAATTGTAGCCCTATCCCGAAAACGTCAGAATAAAAAAAATAGGATAGGGCTACATTATTGCAGCTAATATGATACATGCACATAATATGTATGCACAGTTATAATCAGGACAATAGGAATAACATATGGAAGGGACATGAAGCTAATCGAGTGTATAGGAGAGTTACGGGGGTGGGGGTCGTCAGTTTATCTAGACGCAGTTTAGTTCTACCTTGCGAACTGTGAAGTACATGTAACACCCTGTTTGTTGGGAGGGAGAGGGTATTATCGGTTATTCATCACATTATTTTGCACCATTACGGAGATCCTTTGGAATTGTAGCCCTATCCCGAAAACGTCAGAATAAAAAGAATCGGATAGGACTACATTATTGCAGCTAGGGTCTTATCAATTTCATCTGGGTTTTAGTATATATACGAATAAACAATAAGACAAAGATGAATATGTTATTTCTTACCAACAAGATCTTTTCTCGCAAAATCGATAAAATTATAATAATCTTTAATACGTTAATTCTTAATTTGCGTTGTTTTTACATGACGAATTAATCATATTCACGTGCAAAGTAAGAAATACCGGGTGACCACCCCCCCCCCCTACTTTTTTATGGTCGCATTCAATGGTAAAATTGTATGATCAGATATTTACATTTCAATGATCTCTATCAATTGAAATGGTAGTCATTTCCTCATGGACGCAAACAATATGCGTGTGAATCATGCTAACACACTTCATAAAGTATGCTGTCGTAAAGCGTCTTAGTGCATGCCCTCATGTGTTTGCCATAAAAAAGGAATTTATTTCGCAATTGTAGACCCCCCCCCCCTCCCATTAATTGGCACCAAAAGTGTTTCAAGTAGGTATTTATTTTTCATTTTAATATATTTTTCTGTACTTGTCAAGAATACTAGACAATTACGAAGTAGACCGCCTTCCCCCTACAACTTTGAAAAAACGATATTAGGTGCCTGTACAGCGAGATATTTATGTATTCACGTCACGGATATTACATGTACATGGACGATTTTCAGAATACAAACAGAGTGGAAAGGTTGAACGAAAATAACAGCTTTTACGAACAATCGCAATTTTAGCACAAATCTTAACTTTAATGGAGGTCTTTATTTGACATTACTAACGATATTGAATAGTGAGCTAAGGGGGATGTTTCATTTGCAGAGCGGAATTCGATTTGGTTGCTGTCTGATACAGTCTATTTCTCCGTAGTGTAGTCATGGGCTTGGTTATTTTGAATATCGCATGGAGAAACAGGACAGAATTAGCGAGGGCTGTCACAAACAATAAGGTTTGTTATCAAATTCACTATCTCAGAAGTGACAAAATTACAGGATTAATTTGAAATTATTATAGACTACTACACAGGGGTTCACTAAATAATTCCGTACATCACAACTACAGGAATACGTGTACAACATAAATATCAATACAGAGAGTAATCATAGCATACGTAACAATGAAAATTTACATTCTAAATGTCTTGTTTGCTTTTAGCTGTCGACAACTTGACCGAAAAATCATCTCGTTTATTTGAGATATTGCTTAATAAATTACATAGAAATAGAAAATATCGACTTTTATTCATTCATTATTAGTGCATGAGTATGCAACGACCAAAGTGGTATGTACAGGTTGTTCCAGAAAATACGCAAATATTTCATATGGCTATGTTTTTATAGCATTTTTGCAGATATCATAAACGCTAACCCACCTCCTTGGAAATTTCCTTTGGCTTTTTCGGAAGATGGAAAACGGTGCCCAGTCTGTTTACTATTCACTTTTTGTCTGCTACCTGTCTGAAACCTTTGATAAATAAGAGTTTCGAGTTACAGCCGGAGCTATGTTTTTCCTCTAATTTTATACACGCTTTTACCAATTAATCTACGAATTCTCGGTTTCATGCAAGTTTAGTGGATGAACATTTAAGACATGACAAACTTTTACACTTTAAATATACCAAAACTACCCTCTCCCTCCCAACAAACAGGGTGTTACATGTACTTCACAGTTCGCAAGGTAGAACTAAACTGCGTCTAGATAAAATACCAGCTGATGACCCCCCCCCCCCCCCCCGTAACTCGAAACTCTCCTATACATTCGATTAGCTTCATGTCCCTTCGACATGTTATTCCTATTGTACTTATTATAACTGTGCATACATATTATGTGCATGTATCATATTAGTTGCAATAATGTAGCCCTCTCCGATTTTTTAGCTCTTCTGAGCGGAAGGCTCAAAGAGCTAATCATATGGCCATAATTATGTCTGGCGTGCGGTGTGCGTCAACATTTTGGAAAAAGGGCTATATCTCAAGAACCCCTTGGCCAATTTTTGTCAAATTTGTGACAGGGTATACTTGACCCAAGGGCTTTCATTTGTACTAAAACTAGGGTTGTGACCCTTTAACAAGGGGATATAATTAGGAAAATGCAGACTGTGCGATATTTTGTTATCTTTGCAATTTTCCATTGATGTCATACATAACGTCATCATTAATTAACTGAATGCTAATTTCACTTAATTTTGTTATAACAAACTTGTTATGTATTCTATTGGCCTACACCACTTGTACTGGGAGCTGGTGGCGTGCTTTTAGTTGCGGTCCCAAGTTTCCCGTAAATACATGAGTATGCAACAGACGGTGTACATACTTACGTTATCAAAATAATACAATTTTGCAAAGGGTTTATTTGTATTCTTATTAAAAGGGTTGGCGAAACTCCGGACCTATGTTGTGTCCAGAGTTCAATATCTCATTGTTTATTTATTTATTTTTTTATATATCCTGAGTATTAACAGGCGGTATTATAAAACAAGGTTTAGTTTTGGTGTTCATTTCTACAAATTGTAGTAGGGGAGGGGGTATTACAGCCGTGTTTGATGTTCATTTCTGAGTTATGATACAGTTAATAGTGAGGATTTCAAAATAAAACAGACACCTGGAAAAAACAAACAATGAAAGCACGACAAAATATGAGAAGGCATGTGTAACTTTTTTTTTTTTTAAACGGGGGAGTGGGGGGAGGGCAGTCGAAGTTGACCTCACAATTGTCTGAGGATACTTGACAAGCCAAAGAAAACCAAACAAATACAAAACAATTTTAGAACAAAAATAACCCCAAAAACATCATATTTCCCCATCATATTTACCACTTGGACAGCCTCATGCATTTTTCATAAATTTAACGTAAAGGTAGAGGAAGTGTATGGTAACGTCACAATAAGTCCGAGTACTGTCATAGTTCGTAAGGCACAAATATGCGGGTCTCTGATACACAGTTGAATGCATGGTTTTGGTTTATACAAAAACGTGCAAGTAAATCAACATTCATGGAGAATGGAAATATGAAAACTGGTTATCATATCACTATATTTCGTTTTGTTTTTAATCTTTTATACGTTGACGGCGCGGTGTTACCGTTAGGGCAATCTCAGCTACATACAATGTATAGATGAGCGGACTCTAATTTCAAATGCACTTTTGTAGTTTTGCTTTGTTTCGGTATAATAAACAATTTATTGCATGATAGTGAGGGAGATATGAAGATTTATTCACCCAAGAAAAATCATATTCCCCGAGGGCAACATATATGATTTTTCTTGGGTGAATATTTTAAATCTTCATATCTCCCTCACTATCATGCAATAAATGTATAGTGTGATAATTTAATTTAAAAAAAAACACAACAAAACGAAATAAAAACCAATCCTTTAAACCATCACACGGGGTGGGGGGATGGGGTGGGGTTGAGAAGATAAGAGTTGATCATTTAGTTCAATAGTTAAATTTTATGTCTCCACTACAATTCACTACCGATATTAAAAGGTTGGGAACCAGCCTTTAAACCGAACTAACCTATGTCGCACGTAATACTTATACATGTAATCACGGAAAAAGTAAACTACGTTGTGGGAAAAAGTGGAGGCCGATACTCCTACCCCTGTTGCTACTTGCTTGATAATTATTTTTGTGAACTTTTGAGCAATTGCAATGCAGGTAAAGCTGTGTAATATAAGTTGATTGACACAAAATTTAATTTTCAAAAGATTGTATCACACATGAAAAAAGATTTCAACAAAAATATTACACTAGAAATCCGATTTGATATAATTCACATATTCCGATCATTGCCATTTGATGTACATTTAGCAACAAGTATTTTGTCCACAGCATGAAATGAAAACCAGTTAGTAATGCACATCAAAGTAGTGTTGTTTTGCACATATAATTTTGGGTATATCTATTTGTGTTGTGGTTCCCAAAAATATTGATAAGAATTGCTAATATGTAGAAGACGAGTAGAGGACTAACATTACATACTTTATTACATCATAATCCCACATTGCCTGCAGGGGGGAAAACCCCACTCAAGGGACATGTATATAATCAGTAGCTAAAATTATTGGCATAATATTGTTTAGTCCTTACACTCTTTACACACTTTTAAAATATATATTCCTAAAACTGACGCTATGAATTGAGGACTCAAGGTATCTCAATGATACGAAATATGCCCAATTTAGATGTTCGAAATAATTTTACTGGTAAAAATCGTTGCAAATTTCCTGAAACAGTCTGTACTTAGAAAACGCTGCCAAGAAGGCTGCAGATTTATTGATATCAAAAAGGTCTTACCGCAATCCATCTAAACACGACCCCCCTGTCAATTTCCCATACCGATATCTGATTATAAAAACATTAATCAGAATTGTGACATGGATAATAGCACTGATACCGTATCAAGTTAGCAGAATTTCCTCTTTTAACACAGCTTCGGATTAACATGCATTGTAAAACTACAATTCAAATGCGATGGCACAGCAGTGTATCGGATAATTGGTTTTCTGAGGTACGCTTTAAAATACAATTAATGTTGTTTATGGGTATAGTTTTTCTCATTGTTTCTCTTTAATCATGTTTTGCAATATGATATAAATACATATAAATTCAATGAAACCGGTAAAATGCTTTCAAAGCATGGTAGCTGTAGAAGAGCAAAGTAAAACCGCGGAATTTCATATACACCTGTACATGTATAACGTGTATATAGTCGACAGTTGTAAGTGAAGTGGCACAATTTTTTTTTACCAAAATATGGCGCTTTCGGTCACAGCGGGGAGGTTGTCTTTTGTTGTTTTTTTATTTTATTTTAATTGATTGTACATGTATATTGTTTAACGTACCTCTCGAAGCTCGAAGATTTTTCACTCGTATGGTTTGGTTTTATACCGTTTAACGTCTCTCTCTCTCTCTCGATCGATCGATCGAGAAAGAGAGAGAGAGAGAGAGAGAGAGAGAGAGAGAGTTTTTCACTCATGTGCATGGAGACGTCATTATCTCAGACACCTGAAGTGTGGATAGCTTGTATAGATCTTATGTACATACCCCACCACCCAACCCCCACCCCCTCCAGAATGAAATTACATTGTATTTTATACAGAACCAAAAATTTATCCAAAATATGTTATTTCCCCCACCGACCACCCTCATAAGTCGTTCTGAATAGTCAGTTTGTACCGTCTGTAAGCTTTTGAGATGACCACTTAGGAGATACTAAATATTAGTTATAGTTAACCATAATATAGCTATACCCCCCACCCCCATTTTACATTGTACATTTGTATGTCTAATTAATAACAATTATAGGCGTAAATGTTTGAATTGAAAGAGAAGAAGTAAGTTTAATGAAAAGTATAAATGAATTGCGTAATTATCGAATTATCATTCATGAAGATGAACGTATACTTGCAGTTACCGGGTTACTTTATACGACTGGATCTCCATCGACGCTTGAACCACTGCATTCCCAATGCACGTCTACTAGTACTTGTTAAATAGGGATATACAAAATGGTTGCGGTAGGCAACTAACTTTGATTTACACATAAGCTTTGGTTTTTCAAACGTGTAGTTGTCCCAATACTGTATCGGGTTTGTTTGTCACCGGTGATGCTTCACCGGAAGTGACAAGAAACGAGACTATTTATTTGACCGCTTCGTTGCCTATGTTAAACATTTTAGATTTGATGCGGAACCTGTTTTTATGTTCATACATGTTGGATGCAGAATTTATTAAAAAAAACTTCTATATAGAAGAAAAAATCTCCAGCTGTCGCCTTCAATTCAACATTTAGATATATCGACCACGTGTTATCTTTTAACAATACATGTAATAATTTTCATTCATATGTCAATTCGATGTATTCCCGTGAACTCGAAATAAAAGACACCGCAGAGTCGTCCACTTCTGCTTCATACTTAGATATTTTATTGAAAGTAGATATTAACGGCAAACTAACAACTCAACTTTATGACAAACGGGATGATTTCAGCTTCTCCATCGTCAACTTCCCATAATTTAGCAATACCTCATTATCATCAGCATATGGTATTTATATCTCTCAATTGATTCAATACGCAAGAGCTTGTTCTGTTTATGGTAAGTTTTTAAATCGAAGCAGGCTACTGACAAACAAGTTGATGATGCAGGGGTTCCAACAGTCTCGTTTAAAGTAAGCATGTCGCAAATTCTATTGTCATTATAACGATCTAGTTAGCCAATACAACCTATCATTGGGTCAAATCTCCGACTCTAATGCTGTCTGACGTGTTTCATACCGATTGTTAGGCCGTTCTTGGCACACTGATTTTGACTACGGATAACTTCGTTTACCTGATCGAGATATAGGGCTTACGGCGGGTGTGACCGGTCGACAGGGGATGCTTACTCCTCCTAGGCACTTGACCCCACCGCTGGTAAATCCAGGGGTCCATGTCAATCGTAACTACTCGGTTATTTCCGTAACCGCAAATGAACCTCGTATGTGGATCGACGCCATCACTCTGTCGCGATGTGTACACAAATGCAACTATGACGTCACAGGCGTACGTTACAATATGAAACGCAAGCATTCAAATGCATCTAAGATATCATGCATGTTTAAGGTATTCTACCACTATTATTTTTTTTTACTTTTATGTTTATGTATTAGAGTGACTAAAACGTTAAGGATACCAAAACTGAATCTGTGGTGAAAATCTAAATACTGTACATCGTACAAGGATTCGGTTCTTGCCTTTCAACCTCATCCACAGGCGCGCTTCCGGCGAAGAAATACATCAAGATTGATGCAATTCTTGCGCCGATTCACGTCCGAGTCTTCTTGTTGGTTACGGAAAAAGAGCGCGTGATCTGATTGGGGTCCATGTTTGCCCAACTCTCTATTTTGTATTGTTTATGGGAGTTATGAGATTGATCACTGTTCGTTATTGTAACGTGTAACGGTCACCCAGCTAAGTGCTGATCAAGCTCGCCGTTGCTGAACTTGCGTGATGATGAGACGCTCTACCACATCACTAGAAAAGCTAGTTCTCTAGCAAGGCAGTATAAATGCTCCCTTTACTGTCCGCTACGCTTCCCTTACTTGGGGATGCTTCGTCCCGAAGGTTGGCGTGAGTTCTCTCTGAGTGTTTGGCACCTGATCAGTAACGTCATCCACCGTTCCTGACGACAACCACCGTCATCCCTGGACGAATCCATGTCCGTTCTAGAGCTCCGAAGAGACTTTACCTGAAACAGGTATCCAACCTAACACCAGAGTCACTACGCTACCACCAATTTGTAACATGTAGCGGTCACCAAGCCAAGTGCTGATCACGCTCGTCGTTGCTTAACTTGCGTGATCGAAAGAGAGACTCGATCACCTCACCAGAAAAGCTAGCTCACCAGCGAGGCAGTGTTTAAGTCCCCCCTTATACGGGAGTTATGTCCAAGACATGATGTAGATACGATACCGACAAACCAACATGATATCGTACCGATATCGATATGTACCATTCAAATAATCACATACCTTTACTGATGATATCGTGTCGATATTGAATCATGATCGGTTTTGTAATGACTGTATGAGGACTAAACTAGAATTGATTTTTCTTTCTGTTAATAGCGAGCGCAGCGAGCCAGCGCGGAGCGCTGGCTCGTACTGCGAGCTCTAATGACTAGAGCGCGGGAAATAATCCGAGCTAAATCTCAACCTCTAACAAGAATGTTTTTTGACGCCAATCCCAGAAGTCCCTCGTACAAAATGGCGGATGGTTCGATTCGTAAAATAATAATTAAAAAAAATCTTTGAAGTATTACAAACCTTTCTTATTTGAATGGAAAGGATGACAATCATATTCTTCCCTCTTTCTTTTTCTTTTTAAAATATTGTCTAAAGAAATGTAAACAGTCACGTCACAACTACCAGGCTACGTCACAATACGCTCGTTGCTTTTCCCGCTAAACTGGTTCCTACATTGGCGAGAAGAGCAAGACAGTAATCCTACGTATTGACAGTGAACGAGATCAGTTTTCCTTGTTTTCAATATAAATTTTTTGAAAATGTATTCAGATATGCTGCGCTCGCCCCAACGGTCACACCGTAATCATATTATCGACAATATCGTGTCGATATCAAATCACGATCGCTTTGCTTAACGTAGTGTTACAACTGAAGTAGACATTATTAATATTTTCTATATCTGTCGATATCGAATCATAATAGTTTTTGTAATGGTTGCATGAGGACTAAATTAAGATTGATTTCTCATCCTATTGATACCGACTCACGATCTATTTACTTATCAGAGTGTTAGAACTGTAAAGAATTCAATTTTCTCTTCATGTCGATATCGACGATGTCGTATCTATATTGCATCAAACACATCTGAAATAGAAATTGACGATGTCGAAACGATATCATTGTAAGAATGTCGATATCGACATCGTAGGCAGACATTATTCCGTGTATACTAAGCCTATTAATTAAAACACATATAAAATAGAAATTGTCGATATTGATACGATATCGTTGTGAGGATGTCGTACACAACCATTACAAAAACTATCATGATTCGATATCGACGTGATATCGTTGTGTTAATGTCGATATCGAAATTGGATTAGATCTTGGACATGTATGTTATACTGTCCGCGACACTTTCCCCCACTCGGCGAAGCTTCGTTCCGAATCCTAGCGTGGGACCTCTCTGAATGTTTGGTATTTATTCACCAGTGGCATCCGCCGTTACCGACGACAACCGCCTGTCGTCCCCGTACGAAACCACGTCCGTACATGGACAGAAGTCCCAGAGTTCCGACGAAACTCTACCTGAAGAATTCCCACCAAACACCAGAGTCACTACGCTGCCACCAATTTGTAACGTGTAGCGGTCACTCAGCCAAGTGCTGATCACGCTCGCCGTTGCTTAACTTGCGTGATGAAGAGACACCCTACCACATCACTAGAAAAGGTAGCTCTCTAGCGAGGCAGTATAAGTTCCCCCTTATACTGTCCGCTACACTATCTTCACCTTTCAATTTATGTAAAGGTAAACACTGCAAGCAGGGGTTGTTAAAAGTAAGGTACATTATCAGGGCCGTAAATTACATGGAGGCGGAGGAGGCAGCTGCCTCCAGGGCCGTAAATTAACCTTCAATTTGGAGGAGGCAGGAAATTAGGCGGGGGTCTGGGGGCCGCCCAGGCCCCCAGACGCTGAGCACATTTTGTGCACACTGAACACGTTTCGTGCAAAATCCTTGATTCTAGGGCCTTCTAAGATGTTACTTGACTAACTCATTCTAAAAGAAAGATTTGGAATGCTTTTTAAGGGAGGTATCATGTTCTTAGTTATTGGAAACAACATAAATTCTAATGAACTTTAAATTTTAATTTTTTTTGGCTCAAAAGTTGGAGGAGGCAGCTGCCTCCTCCGCCTCCATGTAATTTACGCCCCCCCCCCCCCCCCCCGCCTAATTTCCTGCCTCCTCCAAATTGAAGGTTAATTTACGGCCCTGCATTATAGAGGGCGAAGCCCTCTCACGGCCCGAAGCGCGGTGAGAGCGGAGCTCTCCCTATAGGTAACACGTATATACATGTTAAAAGGGAAATATAGGAAAATAATGAAAAATTAAACCATACCTATGGAACTTGAAAAGTTTGGTACCAATGGCGTCGATTCGAATATTAGCGCGTGGACATGTATTCCACCATTTTGAATCTCGTCTACCCTAGTTCACGTCGTTCTGAGATGTTACATAAAATTCGTAAATGCATGTAAATCTTATTTTCTTAATCATATAATATGTATACGGTGTGACCGTTGGACCGAGCGAAGAATGTAATTGTCATTGGAGAGTCGCAAGTGGTAATCATAATTCCGTTAAGTACGGTAGATTATGATTCATTTTTAAAAAATATATATTTTGATTGAAATTTTCCTTGCGCTAAACACCCAGTAACATCTCAGTATTAAAGGGGTTTATATGGGGACAACAGTTTTACGGGATCCGCCTATTCATTGAACGCGGGAAATAAAACGCAAGGCGACGTAAACAGTGCATCGTGACGTCACATTTAGCCTCGACTTTTTTCTCGTTTTCAAAGCAAACAATTATAAACAACAATAATACAATGCGTATGCAATGAAAAAGGCCGTTAAAACTAAATAAAATTAACCAATGAATTCAAAATTGTAAAAAAGTAACCGTAATTTTATCGTATATTCTTATTCAAAGAAACTCATGAACTCGTTCATCTATTTAGTCGTATTACGGTTTTATATGTATTTATTTGCTGAAACCTGTTACAATGATAATTATACTATTCACTTTGAACAAACTGAGTGTTTAAATTACGAATTGCACGTCAGAGTTTTCTATTATTGGCATTCAAAATAAAACACGAATAACTGTTGAAGCAGGTAATGAAAAAATAAATGGCGGCGCACATATGGATCACGAAAATTTCAGTGAACGTATATAGAGATTATCTCTTTTTCTTTTGCTGATTTTGACTTTTTTCTTTTACATACGTGTTACCTTTAGAGCCTTGCTTCGCGGACGGGCCTTCGGCCCGTCCGAGCTTCGCTCGGTATAATCACTCCACGATTAACGCCATGTTTTTTGTTGTGGTTCAAATGCTATGTTTGTAAATTTGCTAAATAACGACGCTGAATATGACATCACAATGTACTGTTTACATCAATTGTGTTATATTTCCCGCGTTCAATATATAGGCGGATCAAATGTCCAAAATTAGGATGCTTTGATACAGCTCCGTCCGCGTGCTAACTTCGGGTTGTTTTTGTCCTGTTTTGGATATAGATACTAATGCCAAAATTTTTTTGCTTCGCCCTCAAACACGGACACGCCGTAAAACATATTATTTATAGCGAGCGAAGCTTGCTCCAATGATTACGCAATTGAGTCACGTGGTTTACTCTTCATCAGCTGAAAAATGATGGGGACTACCCATAATGCCTCCGGAAAAATGTCGCCGTCACTGCGGTATACTTCATTGACAATCCCGTAATTAAAATAATTAGATTGTTTAGAAAGTACAATTAACGTTTTTAAATTCCAGACAAGCTTTCTTATAGCTTCAAACGTTTTGTTTTTACTTGGTTTGAGAAAAGAAAAAACATTGCAGCTAATATGACGTCACAGTTTGTAACTGTTTACACCAAGCGCGTTATATTTCCCGCGTTAAATGAAGAGGCGGATAAAAGTCGTGTTGCAAGATGTTAATGGGCTTCACTCGTCTCAACGGTCACACCGTACAACATATTAGCTTAAAGACTTTGTGTGGGAAAATATGACGATCGAGTTTTTGGCGCGTAGAGGGACCAAGCTTGCGAGGTCCATCCACGACAAACAAAAAACAAAAAAAACGAGGTCGTCATATTTTCCCATACAAAGTCTATAACCTTTTTATTATATACTTTCAATTTCATTTAGAAACTAACAATAATTTTATTTTTAACAATTTCTTTATTGGTTTAACTGAATAAGAGATGAAAATTTTAAAATTAACGGCGTAGTTCCGGCTTGTGTATTGATTGTGACGTAATGATTGCGGGACGGAATGTTTCTGGGCATATATCGTGTGGTATATTTACTTAACAGAGTGTTAGAACTGTAAAGAATTTAATTTTCTCTTCATATCGATATCGAGCTTCCGGTTATGAGGTAAAAGAGAGCAATACGCCGTTTCGACAGGTAGGTAGATCAGAGTTTTTCATGTATATAATAATTTAAACACTGTTGACGAAAATCGGGGAATGTAGAAATGATTAAAGTACAAGAAATAACCACAATTACACATATCTAAAGCGGCAAGACGACACGAGATGATTTTCCGAGAGCAGAAGATTGAATTTTGAAAGATTTTCACGACTCTCGATTGTCAGGGTCAATATCGGCTCAATCAGCAGTCGAAAATAAGTTGACCACTCTAGGGACGATTTGTGCAAGTTAGAATTAAAATATTCCACTTTTTGAAGTTGGTGTTTGTATTTTGCCAAAATTTCTATCCAAATGGGTTAGATAATGCTTTAGGGGATAGGTTATGATGATTTAATGGATTGGTAATGATTTAGAGGAAAAGTTGGTCAATACCCACCCACCCACCCCACCCCCACCCCCTACATGACGTAATTATGTTCCCCAAACAAAGTTTGGGAACATATTGTATTTACTCTGTTTCTTATTATTATGTTCCCCAAACAAAGTTTGGGAACATATTGTTTTTACTCTGTTTCTTATTATTATTAAGGTCTTCCGTTTCCAACGGAAGACCTTCTAGTGATTCTACTGTTTTTTCTTATTAAGGTCTTCCGTTTCCAACGGAAGACCTTCTAGTGATTCTACTGTTTATTATGTTCCCCAAACAAAGTTTGGGAACATATTGTTTTTACTCTGTTTCTTATTATTATTATTATTCTTTTTCTCCGGTACTTTTTTGTCCGGTAGTGTTCTCAGAAACTACAGAAAGGATCGATATGAAACTTTCCAGGATGATAGTATAGCGTTTGTAGATGTGCATAGTGATAGTCATTTTGTCTGCACGTGCATGCACGCGCGCGCACGTGCATTGCAATTTTGGTACAAAAAATGGAAAATCAGAATATTAAAGGAAGCGATATAAAACCTAAATAGGATGATAGTATATCATTTGTACATATGAAAAATAATAGTTATTTTGTCAGCACGCGCACGCATGCGCGTGCACGCGCATTACAAAATTTGTACACTAACTTTGGAATCAGTCTAACTTTTTTGTTGTTCATTGAAATGGCTTGAAATTCATATCATAGGTAGATATTGAGACCCTTAACTGATTTGCATGGTCAAAATTACCAATTTGCACGCGCATGCACGTGCGCTTCATTTTGATTGGATAATACTAAAACGTTTGTAACTATCTTATTTATGAAGCGAATGAGATGATATTCACAGCATACGTAGACAATATGAATATCTATATATTGGTGTAACAAAAAAATGCCAACGCACACGCGCATGCGCGTGCAACGGTTTTTAAATGTTCAAATTTTAAAGGACGATAACGTTTTTGTTTTTCATCAAATTCTATTGATATTAATGGTTTAGATGTGTCTTGGTACTCCTTACAAATTGCTGTGGTTAGAATTACTGCTCAGCACGTGCATGCACGTGTGCTGAATTCTGATTGGACGATTTTAAGATCGCTATAACTTCCTTATATTTGATGGAAACGTTATGAAATTTACACTGTGGGTATATGATACAAATGCCTGTTGAACAACATCAACAAAAATTCGGAATCATACACGCATGCGCGTGCAACGCTTTCTTTCATTTTTGGGTACTGAAATGACCATATTAAACGTACTACATGTAATTAAAGGCTAAAATAAAATGATATTTTGCTATAGATTCACAAAAACATCATTTTTTAATTGGGGGAGGTTTGGGGAACATATGTAACGGTCCCCGTTACAATTAGAACTAGTTATTTTTTTTTTTTTTCCCTTTCGTCTCCGAGACCGTTGGATGGATTTTCCTGAAACTTTCACAGGTTATAGAGAACGATGGTACCTCGAGGCATTTTTTTCATTTTCTCAAATTTCACTTCCGGTCGCAAGATATGTCCAATTTTTGTCTTTTTACAAGATATTTTGTCCAGCGTTTTTCTCAGAAACGGTAAAAGATAGAGTCACCAAATTTTCAGAGTTAATAGATCTCCCTTTGTAGGCGTGCAGTAGGGGGTTAAGAATGTCGGCCGTCACTTCCGGTCGTCACCGGAAGTGATTAAAGGAAACATGAATTTCAAACTTTTTTCTTTCAAATTGAAACCTATTTCGGTTTACTATATCTCGTTCTAATTCTCAAAAAATGTTGACCCCACCGGAAGTTGAATCTTCAACTTCCGGTTATATCAAAGAAAGCCTATTCTTTCTCTCATTTTTCAGTGCCATAAATCTCGGTCATGAAACTAGTTAATGAGTTGAGTTTTAAATATATAATAGTCACTATAAATGTCTAGAGTAACATCTAACATTTTTGTAAAATTTACTTCCGGTCGGCAAATACGGTTTATTAGCTGTTTTCGTTGTCCAGCATTTTTCTCAGAAACGGTAAAAGATAGAGTCACCAAATTTTCAGAGTTAATAGATCTCACTTTGTAGGCGTGCAGTAGGGGAATAAGAATGTCGACCGTCACTTCCGGTCGTCACCGGAAGTGATTAAATGAATCATATATTTCAAACTTTTTTCTTTCAAACTGAAACCTATATCGGTTTACTAGATCTGGTTCTAATTCTCAAAAAAATGTTGACCCCACCGGAAGTTGAAACTCCAACTTCCGGTTATATCAAAGAAAGACTATTCATTCTCTCATTTTTCAGTGCCATAAATCTCGGTCATAAAACAAGTTAATGATTTGAATTTTACATATGTTATAGACACTATAAATGTCTAGAGTAAATTTAAATATTTTTGAAAAAATTCACTTCCGGTCGTGAGATATAGGGTAGACATATTCAAACCTTGTTTTTTCAGTTTCTGAATAATGAATATAGATAGACGCTTGAAACTTGTAGAGTTCATCAACTAACATTAGTCCATTGTACCCATACATTCAATTTTTTTGTCCGTCACTTCCGGTCTATACCGGAAGTATTTGAAAAAATGTCGATTTTCCGATTTCTTCGAGTGATTTCTCAGAGATGGCTGAAATTTTCAGCAATAAAGTCTTATGAAATGACCTTGCTATAATTATTTTTGTTTTTACAACATTCACTTCCGGTCGGAAAATATGGCCGATTTTCTGTTTCTCAAAAGGAATTTTGCCCAGCATTTTTCTTGGAAAGGGTAAAATATAGGTTCATCAAATATTCAGGGATGATCAATCTCCGTTTGTAAGCGTGCAGCAGGGGGTTGAACATGTCGACCGTCACTTCCTGTCGTCACCGGAAGTGATGGAAAGAATCGCAAATTTCAAACTTTTTCCTTTAAATTGAAACTTATACTAGTTTATTAACTCTCTTTCAAAGTGTCAAAAGAATATTGACTCTTTCGGTAGTCAAAACGACTACTTCCGGTTTCTTGATAAAAATATCTTTTTACTTTTCCTCTCTTTGTCCCCATAAATCTCGCTTATATTTGAAGTCTTTCATATGATTTTCACATGTCTTATTAAAAGTATCAACTTCTAGAGTTTTGATAATTTTGTTTTTCAAAATTGACTTCCGGTCGGTAGTAACCTACTACTTTTTCTTTCTTTAGTCTACTTCTTTTTGTTGAGAACTCTTTTAGATAGAGACGTGAAATTTTCAGGGAATATAGACAGTAAAGAGTCGCTGTCATTTATAGGAAAACGCATCTGAATAGTACTTCCGGTCGTCACCGGAAGTTACGAGAAAGGAGTAAAAAATTCGATAATACATTTCTCATTCATTGTTAAGGCACATTTTCTGATACATTTAAATGGTTTTCGTAGGAATAGAAAGCTCTTAACCGGAAGTGGTCTAACGGAAGACCTACTCATTACTAGTAATGAGTGTCTAGTTATTATGTTCCCCAAACAAAGTTTGGGAACATATTGTTTTTACTCTGTTTCTTATTATTATTATTATTATTAAGGTCTTCCGTTTCCAACGGAAGACCTTCTAGTGATTCTACTGTTTATTAAGGTCTTCCGTCTCCTGCGGAAGACCTTACTATTATTGTTCGCGTTCTTCTTCTTCATTATTATTATTATTATTTTCCTTGGTAGTACACGCGTTTTTCTCAGCCATTTCTCGATCGATTTTCACGAAATTTTCTGGAAAGATGTCTTTTGGTGACGAGACGTAGCTTGCAAAATTTCGTGCTTGACGTCACTTCAGGTCACGAGTTATCTCTCTTTTAGTGACTTTTTGAAGGGCCTTGTTGTCCACACATCTCCTCCGTTAGTTTTGAAGCTAGAGTCTTGAAATTTCTACACAAGATAGAGTAAACATTTTAGAAGATTTGTGGGGGATTCGATTTTACCGGAGGCGATTTGCCTAAACGCTCGCCTGGACCTGAAAAATGGATGCCAAAATTTTTCGCCGATTTCGGCGATTTTTCATCTTTGATCTCCAATATCTTTTTTCTTGCAAATATTTTGTTAAGACATGTAGAACAAAAGTTGTGCACATTTACGAGATCTTTTCAATTAGGGATCTAGAAGGGCTCAAAGTCTAGATCAAATATCTCAAAAATCGTTAATATTTTGGTATAAGTCAAAGAACAAAAAATGTTCATCTTAACAATCCAAATCTATTCATATAAAAATTTAGGTCATATGTTACGTAATAAGGGATTTTAAGGGCCAAAACCATAAATTTTTTACCCCTTGTATCTCGAAAACGACAAATATTTTGAAAAGCAATAAAGAACAAAAGTTGTTCAGAATGATGATCTGAACAATATGCATATTTCGTTTTTACCCTATGTGGCCCCGTTAGGGAGCTACAGTTTGGCCCCTAAAAATTACTTCTAGAAATAACTCGAGAACGGTAAAGAATTTCTAAATACTTGTTGAACAAAAAATGTTTGAAATGTCATGACCTTTCTTACGATATCAAGCAAAACGGGCTGACCCTTTAAATTAGGGGCCCAGAAGGGTCCAAAGGTTTATGAGAATATCTCAGAAACTATTAATATTTTGTAATAAGTCATTGAAGCGGAAATGTTCATCTAAACGAGCTTGTTCTTATCAAATCAAAAAGTAGGTCATATGTTACGTAATAAGGGATTTTAAGGGCCAAAATCATAAATAATTGACGCCTCATATCTTGAAAACGACAAATATTTTGAAAAGCATTATTGAACAAAAGTTGTTCAGAATGATAATCTAAACAATATGTACATTTCGTTTTTTCCCTATGTGGCCCCGTTAGGGAGCTACAGTTTGGCCCGTAAATATTTCTTGTAGAGATAACTCGAGAACGGTAAAGAATTTCTAAATACTTGTTGAGCAAAAAATATTTAAAATGACAAGGCCTTTCTTACGATATCAAGCAAAACGGGCTGGCCCTTTAAATTAGGGGTTCAGAAGGGTCCAAATGTTTTTGAGAATATCTCAGAAACTAACAATATTTTATAATAAGTTGTAGACGCGAAAATGTTCATCTCAACGAGCTTGATCTTATCAAATCAAAAAGTAGGTCATATGTTACGTAATTAGAGATTTTAAGGGCCAAAATCGTAAATATATGACGCCTCATATCTTTAAAACGACATATTTTTTGAAAAGCATTATTGAACAAAAGTTGTTCAATGTGTCATAACCTATCGATCAATATCAAAAAATGGGTCTGTGGGCCTCATGGCTCGCCTGTAGAGTCGATTTTTGTCGATATCAGTCGATTTCAAAAACTTGTAACTGGTAAATATTTTGTAAGGACATATTGAACAAAAGTTGTTCAGTTTTACGAGATCTATCGATTGATATCAAGAAATAGGCCTATGGTCCTAATGGCTCGCCTGTAGAGTCGATTTTTTGTCAATATCGGTCGATCTCAATAACTTTTTACAGGTAAATATTTTGTAAAGACATATAGAACTAAAGTTGTTGAGTCTATAGAGGGCTAACAAATGACATCAAGAAATAGGCCCGCGGGCCTTATGGCTCGCCTGGAGAGTCGAATTTGAAACGAATTTCACCACAACTTTGCTTCAGAAGCTTATGATATGAAAAATTGATTATATCTAAAGTGTCTTAAAGTCGGAAACTAAATTGGGACTCATTTGTCTTTTTTTTTTTTTTAAACTCCGAGTGCATCAACAAATCGGACGGAAGACCTACTCGTTGCTCGCAACGAGATCGTGTCTAGTTCTTATTATTCTTTCTTTCTTCTTGGGACTTTTTTGTCCACGAGTGTTCTCAGAAACTACTCAAGGGATCAATATGAAACCTTTTTAGGATGATAGTATACCATATGTAGATGTGCGGAACGAATGTCATTTTGTCTGAAAATGCATGCATGTGCATGCACGTGCATTGAATTTTTTGTTGACAAACTTTGGAACAGTCTAACTTTTTTATTTTTCAATGAAATCGTTTGATATTTATATCGTAGTTATAACTTGGGACCATTAACTGTTTGGCATCGTCAAAATTTCAATTCTGCACGCGCATGCACGTGTGCTTCAATTTGATTGGATAATACAAAACCGTTTATAACATTCATACCAATTAAGGAAATTTAATGAGATTTACAGAATAGATAGACAGGCCAAATATCTATAGATCGATGTAATAAAAATTGCAAAAGCGCATGCGCACGCACGTGCATTGTCTTTTGAAGGTTCAATTCTTTCAATGACCACAACTTTTTTGTTTTTTGTCAAAATCTTTTCAAACTTCTATTGTATATGTATCTTGCTATTCTTAACAAAAGTGTATAGTCATAATTACCATCCGGCACGTGCATGCACGTGTGCTGAATTGTGATTGGACGATTTTGAAATCGCCATAACTTTCTTATAAATGATGGAAACAATATGAAATTTATACTGTAAGTATATCTATCAAATGTCTATTGAATGACATCAACATTGATGCTGAGTCATACTCACGTGCCCGTGTATGCACGTGCATAGCTTTTCTTTCATTTTTCGGGTACTAAAATGGTCATAACTATTGAATTAAAAACTGAAATGAATTCAAATTTACCCTGAGGATCTATGATATGAATGTCTGTGAAATGGTGTCAACAAATTTTCCATTATCAAAATCGCGTGCGCGTGAATGCGCGTGCATTGTAATTTTTGACGTCTAAATTTGAGTATTGGTCTATAACATTTTGAGATTGCAATGAATAGGTTTGAAAATTAGGTTGCAGCTATGTTTTGGGCCTGTCAATTTATTAATAGTCTCAAAATCACTTCCCTGCACGCTCATGCACGTGCGCTTAATTCTGATTGGACGATTTTGAAATCCCAATAACTTTCTTAAGAGTGAAGCGATCGATACCAAATTCATATAGTAAGTATATTGTTCAAATGTCTATTGATTAGCATCAACAAAATTGCTGTGTGGTACTCACGCACACGTGTATGCACGTGCATTGATTTCGGTCTTTGTAGTTTTGAGTTGCCGTTAATTTCTCGTTTTTCATTGAACAGTTGTGAAACTTCTCTTGTACTCATATAGTAAGACTTCTAATGTATCGAGATGGTCGAATTATTTATCTGCACGTGCATGCACGTACGTGCACGTGCACAAAACTCTCAGATCTTTATAACTGATTTGAACTAGTATGAAATGGACTGAACGTTATAAGATAGTTATATATTCACATGCTACACAGTTTGCAATGGTCAAAACCACTTGTACTGAAATAAATGTCACCACTTACTAAATGGGGGAATGTTTGGGGAACATCTGTAACGGTCCCCGTTACAATAAGTACTAGTTATGTTCCCCAAACAAAGTTTGGGAACATATTGGTTTTACTCGGTTTCTTCTTCTTATTATTATTATTCTTTCTTTCTTCTTGGGACTTTTTTGTCCACGAGTGTTCTCAGAAACTACTCAAGGGATCAATATGAAACCTTTTTAGGATGATAGTATAGCATATGTAGATGTGCGGAACGAATGTCATTTTGTCTGAAAATGCATGCATGTGCATGCACGTGCATTGGATTTTTTGTTTACAAACTTTGGAATGAGTCTAACTTTTTTATTTTTCAATGAAATCGTTTGCTATTTATATCGTAGGTATAACATGGGTCCCTTAACTGTTTGGCATCGTCAAAATTTCAATTCTGCACGCGCATGCACGTGTGCTTCAATTTGATTGGATAATACAAAACCGTTTATAACATTCATGCCAATCAAGGAAATTTAATGAGATTTACAGAATAGGTAGACATGCCAAATATCTACAGATCGATGTAATAAAAATTTCAAACGCGCATGCGCACGCACGTACATTGTCTTTTGAAGGTTCAATTCTTTCAATGACCATAACTTTTTTGTTTTTTGTCAAAATCTTTTCAAACTTGTATTGTATATCTATCTTGATATTCTTAACAAAAGTGTACAGTCATAATTACCATCCGGCACGTGCATGCACGTGTGCTTAATTCTGATTGGACGATTTTCAAATCGCCATAACTTTCTTATAAATGATGGAAACAATATGAAATTTATACTGTAAGTATATCTATCAAATGTCTATTGATTGATATCAACATTGATGCTGAGTCATACTCACCTGCCCGTGTATGCACGTGCATAGCTTTTCTTTCATTTTTCGGGTACTAAAATGGTCATAACTATTGAATTAAAAACTGAAATGAATTCAAATTTACCCTGAGGATCTATGATATGAATGTCTATGAAATGGTGTCAACAAATTTTCCATTATCAAAATTGCATGCGCGTGAATGCGCGTGCATTGTAATTTTTGACGTCTAAATTTAAGTATTGGTCTATAACATTTTGAGATTGCAATGAATAGGTTTGAAAATTAGGTTGCAGGTATGTTTTGGGCCTCTCAATTTATTAATAGTCTCGAAATCACTTCCCTGCACGTGCATGCACGTGCACTTAATTCTGATTGGACGATTTTGAAATCCCAATAACTTTCTTATGAGTGAAGCGATCGATACCAAATTCATATGGTAAGTATATTGTTCAAATGTCTATTGAATAACATCAACAAAATTGCTGTGTGGTACTCACGTGCACGTGTATGCACGTGCATTGATTTCGGTCTTTATAGTTTTGAGTTGCCGTTAATTTCTCGTTTTTCATTGAACAGTTGTGAAACTTCTCTTGTACTCATACAGTCAGACTTCTAATGTATCGAGATGGTCGAATTATTTATATGCACGTGCATGCACGTACGTGCACAAAACTCTCAGATCTTTATAACTGATTTGAACTAGTATGAAATGGACTGAACGTTATAAGATAGTTTTATATTCACATGCTACACAGTTTGCAATGGTGAAAATAACTTGTACTGAAATAAATGTCACCACTTACTAAATGGGGGAATGTTTGGGGAACATCTGTAACGGTCCCCGTTACAATAAGTACTAGTTATTATTATTATTCTTTCTTTCTTCTTGGGACTTTTATGTCCACGAGTGTTCTCAGAAACTACTCAAGGGATCAATCTGAAACCTTTTTAGGATCATAGTATAGCATATGTAGATGTGCGGAACGAATGTCATATTGTCTGAAAATGCATGCATGTGCATGCACGTGCATTGGATTTTTTTTTTACCAACTTTGAAATCAGTCTAACTTTTTTATTTTTCAATGAAATCGTTTGCTATTTATATCGTAGGTATAACAAGGGGCCCTTAACTGTTTGGCATCGTCAAAATTTCAATTCTGCACGCGCATGCACGTGTGCTTCAATTTGATTGGATAATACAAAACCGTTTATATCATTCATGCCAATCAAGGAAATTTAATGATATTTACAGGATAGGTAGATATGTCAAATATATACAGATCGATGTAATAAAAATTGCAAACGCGCATGCGCACGCACGTGCATTGTCTTTTGAAGGTTCAATTCTTTCAATGACCATAACTTTTTTGTTTTTTGTCAAAATCTTTTCAAACTTCTATTGTGTACGTATCTTGATATTCTTAACAAAAGTGTATAGTCATAATTACCATCCGGCACGTGCATGCACGTGTGCTAAATTGTGATTGGACGATTTTGAAATCGCCATAACTTTCTTATAAATGATGGAAACAATATGAAATTTATACTGTAAGTATATCTATCAAATGTCTATTGAATGACATCAACATTGATGCTGAGTCATACTCACGTGCCCGTGTATGCACGTGCATAGCTTTTCTTTCATTTTTCGGGTACTAAAATGGTCATAACTATTGAATTAAAAACTGAAATGAATTCAAATTTACCCTGAGGATCTATGATATGAATGTCTGTGAAATGGTGTCAACAAATTTTCCATTATCAAAATCACGTGCGCGTGAATGCGCGTGCAATGTAATTTTTGATATCTAAATTTGAGTATTGGTCTATAACATTTTGAGATTGCAATGAATAGGTTTGAAAATTAGGTTGTAGGTATGTTTTGGGCCTCTCAATTTATTAATAGTCTCAAAATCACTTCCATGCACGCAAATGCGCGTGCGTTTAATTCTGATTGGACGATTTTGAAATCCCAATAACTTTCTTATGAGTGAAGCAATCGATACCAAATTCATATAGCAAGTATATTGTTCAAATGTCTATTGAATAGCATCAACAAAATTGTTGTGTGGTACTCACGCGCACGTGTATGCACGTGCATTGATTTCGGTCTTTGTAGTTTTGAGTTGCCGTTAATTTCTCGGTTTTCATTGAACAGTTGTGAAACTTCTCTTGTACTCATATAGTAAGACTTGTAATGTATCGAGATGGTCGAATTATTTATATGCACGTGCATGCACGTACGTGCACGTGCACTAAACTCTCAGATCTTTATAACTGATTTGTATTAGCATGAAATGGACTGAACGTTATAAAAGAGTTCTATATTCACATGTTTCACAGTTTGCAATGGTCAAAACCACTTGTACTGAAATAAATGACACCACTTGCTAAATGGGGGAATGTTTGGGGAACATCTGTAACGGTCCCCGTTACAATTAGAACTAGTTATTATGTTCCCCAAACAAAGTTTGGGAACATATTGTTTTTACTCTGTTTCTTATTATTATGTTCCCCAAACAAAGTTTGGGAACATATTGTTTTTACTCTGTTTCTTATTATTATTATTATTATTCTTTTTCTCCGGTACTTTTTTGTCCGGTAGTGTTCTCAGAAACTACAAAAGGGATCGATATGAAACTTTCCAGGATGATAGTATATCGTTTGTAAATGTGCATAGTGATAGTCATTTTGTTTGCACGTGCATGCACGCGCGCGCACGTGCATTGCAATTTTGGTACAAAAAATGGAAAATCAGAATATTGAAGGAAGCGATATAAAACCTAAATAGGATGATAGTATATCATTTGTACATATGAAAAATAATAGTTATTTTGTCAGCACGCGCACGCATGCGCGTGCACGCGCATTACAAAATTTGTACGCTAACTTTGGAATCAGTCTAACTTTTTTATTGTTCATTGAAATGGCTTGAAATTCATATCATAGGTAGATATTGAGACCCTTAACTGATTTACATGGTCAAAATTACCAATTTGCACGCGCATGCACGTGCGCTTCATTTTGATTGGATAATGCTAAAACGTTTGTAACTATCTTATTTATGAAGCGAATGAGATGATATTCACAGCATACGTAGACAATATGTGTATCTATATGTTGGTGTAACAAAAAATGCCAACGCACACGCGCATGTGCGTGCAACGTTTTTTAAATATTCAATTTTTAAAGGACGATAACGTTTTTGTTTTTCATCAAATTCTATTGATATTAGGGGTTTAGATGTATCTTGGTACTCCTTACAAATTGCTGTGGTTAGAATTACTGCTCAGCACGTGCATGCACGTGTGCTGATTTCTGATTGGACGATTTTAAAATCGCTATAACTGCCTTATATTTGGTGGAAACGTTATGAAATTCATACTGTGGGTATATGATACAAATGCCTGTTGAACGACATCAACAAAAATTCGGAATCATACACGTGTGCGCGTGTATGCACGTGCAACGCTTTCTTTCATTTCTTGGTACTGAAATGACCATATTGAACGTACTACATGTAATTAAAGGCTAAAATAAAATGATTTTTTCCTATAGATTCACAAGGACATCACTTTTTAATTGGGGGAGGTTTGGGGAACATCTGTAACGGTCCCCGTTACAATTAGAACTAGTTATTATTATTATGTTCCCCAAACAAAGTTTGGGAACATATTGTTTTTACTCTGTTTCTTATTATTATGTTCCCCAAACAAAGTTTGGGAACATATTGTTTTTACTCTGTTTCTTATTATTATTATTATTATTATTATTATTCTTTTTCTCCGGTACTTTTTTGTCCGGTAGTGTTCTCAGAAACTACAAAAGGGATCGATATGAAACTTTCCAGGATGATAGTATAGCGTTTGTAGATGTGCATAGTGATAGTCATTTTGTTTGCACGTGCATGCACGCGCGCGCACGTGCATTGCAATTTTGGTACAAAAAATGGAAAATCAGAATATTGAAGGAAGCGATATAAAACCTAAATAGGATGATAGTATATCATTTGTACATATGAAAAATAATAGTTATTTTGTCAGCACGCGCACGCATGCGCGTGCACGCGCATTCCAAAATTTGTACACTAACTTTGGAATCAGTCTAACTTTTTTGTTGTTCATTGAAATGGCTTGAAATTCATATCATAGGTAGATATTGAGACCCTTAACTGATTTACATAGTCAAAATTACCAATTTGCACGCGCATGCACGTGCGCTTCATTTTGATTAGATAATACTAAAATGTTTGTAACTATCTTATTTATGAAGCGAATGAGATGATATTCACAGCATAAGTAGACAATATGTGTATCTATATATTGGTGTAATAAAAAAATGCCAACGTACACGCGCATGCGCGTGCAACGTTTTTTAAATGTTCAATTTTTAAAGGACGATAAGGTTTTTGTTTTTCATCAAATTCTATTGATATTAATGGTTTAGATGTGTCTTGGTACTCCTTACAAATTGCTGTGGTTAGAATTACTGCTAAGCACGTGTATGCACGTGTGCTGAATTCTGATTGGACGATTTTAAAATCGCTATAACTTTCTTATATTTGGTGGAAACGTTATGAAATTCATACTGTGGGTATATGATACAAATGCCTGTTGAACGACATCAACAAAAATTCGGAATCGTACACGCGTGCGCGTGCATGCACGTGCAACACTTTCTTTCATTTCTTGGTACTGAAATGACCATATTGAATGTACTACATGTAATTAAAGACTAAAATAAAATGATTTTTTGCTATAGATTTAAAAGGACATCACTTTTTAATTGGGGGAGGTTTGGGGAACATATGTAACGGTCCCCGTTACAATTAGAACTAGTTATTATTATTATTATTATTATTATTATTATTCTTTTTCTCCGGTACTTTTTTGTCCGGTAGTGTTCTCAGAAACTACAAAAGGGATCGATATGAAACTTTCCAGGATGATAGTATAGCGTTTGTAGATGTGCATAGTGATAGTCCTTTTGTCTGCATGTGCATGCACGCGCGCGCACGTGCATTGCAATTTTGGTACAAAAAATGGAAAATCAGAATATTGAAGGAAGCGATATAAAACCTAACTAGGATGATAGTATATCATTTGTACATATGAAAAATAATAGTTATTTTGTCAGCACGCGCACGCATGCGCGAGCACACGCATTACAAAATTTGTACACTAACTTTGGAATCAGTCTAACTTTTTTGTTGTTCATTGAAATGGCTTGAAATTCATATCATAGATAGATATTGAGACCCTTAACTGATTTGCATGGTCGAAATTACCAATTTGCACGCGCATGCACGTGCGCTTCATTTTGATTGGATAATACTAAAACCTTTGTAACTATCTTTTTTATGAAGCGAATGAGATGATATTCACAGCATACATAGACAATATGTGTATCTATATATTGGTGTAACAAAAATATGCCAACGCACACGAGCATGCGCGTGCAACGTTTTTTAAATGTTCAATATTTAAAGGACGATAACGTTTTTGTTTTTCTTCAAATTCTATTGATATTAATGGTTTAGATGTGTCTTGGTACTCCTTACAAATTGCTGTGGTTAGAATTACTGCTCAGCACGTGCATGCACGTGTGCTGAATTCTGATTGGACGATTTTTAAATCGCTATAACTTCCTTATATTTGGTGAAAATGTTATGAAATTCACACTGTGGGTATATGATACACATGCCTGTTGAATGACATCAACAAAAATTCGGAATCATACACGCGTGCGCGTGTATGCGCGTGCAACGCTTTCTTTCATTTTTTGGTACTGAAATGACCATATTGAACGTACTACATGTAATTAAAGGCTAAAATAAAATGATTTTTTCCTATAGATTCACAAGGACATCACTTTTTAATTGGGGGAGGTTTGGGGAACATCTGTAACGGTCCCCGTTACAATTAGAACTAGTTATTATGTTCCCCAAACAAAGTTTGGGAACATATTGTTTTTACTCTGTTTCTTATTATTATTATTATTATTATTATTATTATTCTTTTTCTCCGGTACTTTTTTGTCCGGTAGTGTTCTCAGAAACTACAAAAGGGATCGATATGAAACTTTCCAGGATGATAGTATAGCGTTTGTAGATGTGCATAGTGATAGTCATTTTGTTTGCACGTGCATGCACGCGCGCACACGTGCATTGCAATTTTGGTACAAAAAATGGAAAATCAGAATATTGAAGGAAGCGATATGAAACCTAACTAGGATGGTAGGATATCATTTGTAGATATGAAAAATAATAGTTCTTTTTTCTGTACGCGCACGCATGCACGCGCATTTCAAAATTTGTACGCTAACTTTGGAATCAGTCTAACTTTTTTGTTGTTCATTGAAATGGCTTGAAATTCATATCATAGGTAGATATTGAGACCCTTAACTGATTTACATGGTCAAAATTACCAATTTGCACGCGCATGCACGTGCGCTTCATTTTGATTGGATAATGCTAAAACGTTTGTAACTATCTTATTTATGAAGCGAATGAGATGATATTCACAGCATACGTAGACAATATGTGTATCTATATGTTGGTGTAACAAAAAATGCCAACGCACACACGCATGCGCGTGCAACGTTTTTTAAATGTTCAATTTTTAAAGGACGATAACGTTTTTGTTTTTCATCAAATTCTATTCATATTAGGGGTTTAGATGTATCTTGGTACTCCTTACAAATTGCTGTGGTTAGAATTACTGCTCAGCACGTGCATGCACGTGTCCTGATTTCTGATTGGACGATTTTAAAATCGCTATAACTTCCTTATATTTGGTGGAAACGTTATGAAATTCATACTGTGGGTATATGATACAAATGCCTGTTGAACGACATCAACAAAAATTCGGAATCATACACGCGTGCGCGTGTATGCACGTGCAACGCTTTCTTTCATTTCTTGGTACTGAAATGACCATATTGAACATACTACATGTAATTAAAGGCTAAAATAAAATGATTTTTTGCTATAGATTCACAAGGACATCACTTTTTAATTGGGGGAGGTTTGGGGAACATCTGTAACGGTCCCCGTTACAATTAGAACTAGTTATGTTCCCCAAACAAAGTTTGGGAACATATTGTTTTTACTCTGTTTCTTATTATTATTATTATTATTATTATTATTATTATTATTATTCTTTTTCTCCGGTACTTTTTTGTCCGGTAGTGTTCTCAGAAACTACAAAAGGGATCGATATGAAACTTTCCAGGATGATAGTATAGCGTTTGTAGATGTGCATAGTGATAGTCATTTTGTTTGCACGTGCATGCACGCGCGCGCACGTGCATTGCAATTTTGGTACAAAAAATGGAAAATCAGAATATTGAAGGAAGCGATATAAAACCTAAATAGGATGATAGTATATCATTTGTACATATGAAAAATAATAGTTATTTTGTCAGCACGCGCACGCATGCGCGTGCACGCGCATTCCAAAATTTGTACACTAACTTTGGAATCAGTCTAACTTTTTTGTTGTTCATTGAAATGGCTTGAAATTCATATCATAGGTAGATATTGAGACCCTTAACTGATTTACATAGTCAAAATTACCAATTTGCACGCGCATGCACGTGCGCTTCATTTTGATTGGATAATACTAAAATGTTTGTAACTATCTTATTTATGAAGCGAATGAGATGATATTCACAGCATAAGTAGACAATATGTGTATCTATATATTGGTGTAATAAAAAAATGCCAACGTACACGCGCATGCGCGTGCAACGTTTTTTAAATGTTCAATTTTTATAGGACGATAAGGTTTTTGTTTTTCATCAAATTCTATTGATATTAATGGTTTAGATGTGTCTTGGTACTCCTTACAAATTGCTGTGGTTAGAATTACTGCTAAGCACGTGTATGCACGTGTGCTGAATTCTGATTGGACGATTTTAAAATCGCTATAACTTTCTTATATTTGGTGGAAACGTTATGAAATTCATACTGTGGGTATATGATACAAATGCCTGTTGAACGACATCAACAAAAATTCGGAATCGTACACGCGTGCGCGTGCATGCACGTGCAACACTTTCTTTCATTTCTTGGTACTGAAATGACCATATTGAATGTACTACATGTAATTAAAGACTAAAATAAAATGATTTTTTGCTATAGATTTAAAAGGACATCACTTTTTAATTGGGGGAGGTTTGGGGAACATATGTAACGGTCCCCGTTACAATTAGAACTAGTTATTATTATTATTATTATTCTTTTTCTCCGGTACTTTTTTGTCCGGTAGTGTTCTCAGAAACTACAAAAGGGATCGATATGAAACTTTCCAGGATGATAGTATAGCGTTTGTAGATGTGCATAGTGATAGTCATTTTGTTTGCACGTGCATGCACGCGCGCGCACGTGCATTGCAATTTTGGTACAAAAAATGGAAAATCAGAATATTGAAGGAAGCGATATAAAACCTAAATAGGATGATAGTATATCATTTGTACATATGAAAAATAATAGTTATTTTGACAGCACGCGCACGCATGCGCGTGCACGCGCATTACAAAATTTGTACGCTAACTTTGGAATCAGTCTAACTTTTTTGTTGTTCATTGAAATGGCTTGAAATTCATATCATAGGTAGATATTGAGACCCTTAACTGATTTACATGGTCAAAATTACCAATTTGCACGCGCATGCACGTGCGCTTCATTTTGATTGGATAATGCTAAAACGTTTGTAACTATCTTATTTATGAAGCGAATGAGATGATATTCACAGCATATGTAGACAATATGGGTATCTATATGTTGGTGTAACAAAAAATGCCAACGCACACGCGCATGCGCGTGCAACGTTTTTTAAATGTTCAATTTTTAAAGGACGATAACGTTTTTGTTTTTCATCAAATTCTATTCATATTAGGGGTTTAGATGTATCTTGGTACTCCTTACAAATTGCTGTGGTTAGAATTACTGCTCAGCACGTGCATGCACGTGTGCTGATTTCTGATTGGACGATTTTAAAATCGCTATAACTTCCTTATATTTGGTGGAAACGTTATGAAATTCATACTGTGGGTATATGATACAAATGCCTGTTGAACGACATCAACAAAAATTCGGAATCATACACGTGTGCGCGTGTATGCACGTGCAACGCTTTCTTTCATTTCTTGGTACTGAAATGACCATATTGAACGTACTACATGTAATTAAAGGCTAAAATAAAATGATTTTTTCCTATAGATTCACAAGGACATCACTTTTTAATTGGGGGAGGTTTGGGGAACATCTGTAACGGTCCCCGTTACAATTAGAACTAGTTATTATTATTATTATTATTATTATTATTATTATTCTTTTTCTCCGGTACTTTTTTGTCCGGTAGTGTTCTCAGAAACTACAAAAGGGATCGATATGAAACTTTCCAGGATGATAGTATAGCGTTTGTAGATGTGCATAGTGATAGTCATTTTGTTTGCAGCTGCATGCACGCGCGCGCACGTGCATTGCAATTTTGGTACAAAAAATGGAAAATCAGAATATTGAAGGAAGCGATATAAAACCTAAATAGGATGATAGTATATCATTTGCACATATGAAAAAAAAATGGTTATTTTGACAGCACGCGCACGCATGCGCGTGCACGCGCATTACAAAATTTGTACGCTAACTTTGGAATCAGTTTAACTTTTTTGTTGTTCATTGAAATGGCTTGAAATTCATATCATAGGTAGATATTGATACCCTTAACTGATTTACATGGTCAAAATTACCAATTTGCACGCGCATGCACGTGCGCTTCATTTTGATTGGATAATGCTAAAACGTTTGTAACTATCTTATTTATGAAGCGAATGAGATGATATTCACAGCATATGTAGACATTATGTGTATCGATATGTTGGTGTAACAAAAAATGCCAACGCACACGCGCATGCGCGTGCAACGTTTTTTAAATGTTCAATTTTTAAAGGACGATAACGTTTTTGTTTTTCATCAAATTCTATTCATATTAAAGGTTTAGATGTATCTTGGTACTCCTTACAAATTGCTGTGGTTAGAATTACTGCTCAGCACGTGCATGCACGTGTGCTGATTTCTGATTGGACGATTTTAAAATCGCTATAACTTCCTTATATGTGGTGGAAACGTTATGAAATTCATACTGTGGGTATATGATACAAATGCCTGTTGAACGACATCAACAAAAATTCAGAATCATACACGCGTGCGCGTGTATACACGTGCAACGCTTTCTTTCATTTGCTGGTACTGAAATGACCATATTGAACGTATTACATGTAATTAAAGGCTAAAATAAAATGATTTTTTCCTATAGATTCACAAGGACATCACTTTTTAATTGGGGGAGGTTTGGGGAACATCTGTAACGGTCCCCGTTACAATTAGAACTAGTTATTATGTTCCCCAAACGAAGTTTGGGAACATATTGGTTTTACTCTGTTTCTTATTATTATTATGTTCCCCAAACAAAGTTTGGGAACATATTGGTTTTACTCTGTTTCTTCTTCTTCTTCTTCTTATTATTATTATTCTTTCTTTATTCTTGTCACCCTTTTTTGTCCACGAGTGTTCTCAGAAACTACTGAAGGGATCAAGACGAAACCTTTTTAGGATGATAGAATACTCTTTGTAGATGTGCGGAACGAACGTCATTTTGTCTGAAAATGCATGCATGTGCATGCACGTGCATTGGATTTTTTCTTTACAAACTTTGGAATGCGTCTAACTTTTTTTATTTTTCAATGAAATCGTTTGATATTTATATTGCAGGTATAAATTGAGACCCTTAACCGTTTCACATCGTCAAAATTTCAATTCTGCACGCGCATGCACGTGTGCTTCAATTTGATTGGATAATACAAAACCATTTATAACTTTCATGTAAATTAAGACAATTTGAAGATATTTATAGGATAGGTAAAGATTATAAATATCTACAAATCTATGTTAAAAAAATTGAAAACGGGCATGTGCACGCACGCACATTGACATTTGAACGTTCAATTCTTTCAATGACCATAACTTTTTTGTTTTTTGTCAAAATCTTTTCAAATTTGTCTTGTGTATGTATCTTGATATTCTTAACAAAAGTGTATAGTCATAATTACCATCCGGCACGTGCATGCACGTGTGCTAAATTCTGATTGGACGATTTTCAAATCGCCATAACTTTCTTATAAATGATGGAAGCAATATGAAATTTATACTGTAAGTATATCTATCAAATGTCTATTGAATGACATCAACATTGATGCTGAGTAATACTCACGTGCCCGTGTATGCACGTGCATATCTTTATTTCAATTTTCGGGTACTAAAATGGTCATAACTATTGAATTAAAAACTGAAACGAATTCAAATTTACCCTGAGGATCTATGATATGAATATCTATGAAATGGTGTCAACAAATTTTCCATTATCAAAATCGTGTGCATGTGAATGCGCGTGCATTGTAATTTTTGACGTCTAAATTTAAGTATTGGTCTATAACATTTTGAGATTGCAATGAATAGGTTTGAAAATTAGGTTGCAGGTATGTTTTTGGCCTCTCAATTTATTAATAGTTTCAAAATCACTTCCCTGCACGCGCATGCACGTGCGCTTAATTCTGATTGGACGATTTTGAAATCCCAATAACTTTCTTAAGAGTGAAGTAATCGATACCAAATTCATATAGTAAGTATATTGTTCAAATGTCTATTGAATAGCATCAACAAAATTGTTGTGTGGTACGCACGCGCACGTGTATGCACGTGCATTGATCTCGGTCTTTGTAGTTTTGAGTTGTTGTTAATTTCTCGATTTTCATTGAACTGTTGTGAAACTTCTCTTGTACTCATATTGTAAGATTTCTAATGTATCGAGATGGTCAAATTACTTATCAGCACGTGCATGCACGTACGTGCACGTGCACAAAATTCTCAGATTTTTATAACTGATATGTACTAGCATGAAATGGACTGTACGTTATGAAATAGTTATATATTCACATGCTAGACAGTTTGCCATGGTCAAAACCACTTGTACTGAAATAAATGGCACCGCTTGCTAAATGGGGGAATGTTTGGGGAACATGTGTAACGGTCCCCGTTACAATAAGTACTAGTTATTATGTTCCCCAAACAAAGTTTGGGAACATATTGGTTTTACTCTGTTTCTTATTATTAGGTCTTTCCATCTTTCTGTGGAAAGACCTATTGATATTCTTCTGTTTATTAGGTCTTTCCATCTTTCTGTGGAAAGACCTATTGATATTCTTCTGTTTATTATTAGGTCTTTCCATCTTTCTGTGGAAAGACCTATTGATATTCTTCTGTTTATTATTATTAGGTCTTTCCATCTTTCTGTGGAAAGACCTATTGATATTCTTCTGTTTATTATTAGGTCTTTCCACCTTTCTGTGGAAAGACCTATTGATATTCTTCTGTTTATTAGGTCTTTCCATCTTTCTGTGGAAAGACCTATTGATATTCTTCTGTTTATTATTATTAGGTCTTTCCATCTTTCTGTGGAAAGACCTATTGATATTCTTCTGTTTATTATTATTATTATTATTATTATTTTTCCTCCCCGTGATTTTGAGTTTCAAGATTTATCGAAAAGATTTATAGTCCATAAGAATGTACTCCTTAAAAGATTTTGGCAGTTCACCCTGCGTATATGAACTTTGACCCCTCAAGGAGTTATTGCCCCTTTTGCAATAAAAGCTTGTTATCGCTACTCCTCCGAAATCGTACACCGTAAAGATACCAAACCTTCACCAATGTCTTCGACTAGTCAAGGAGACTCTTCAATCTATTCATTGCGAAATGATTCTTCGACCCCTTTTATGAGTTATTGCCCCTGAAAGTTTTTGATTTTTACAAATAATTGAAAAAATTTAAAACCATTTATCCTAGAGACATGGGACTAACTGCATTAGAATCTTCATCCTTTGACCTTTTGATTTATATCAAGGTCAAAGGTCAAGGTCATTCAAAATATGAGAAATTTAGCTCTTTTTATATCTCATTTGTCTTTCAACATATACTACATATCATTGCATCTTTAGTATGTCCCTTTAAATCTATTTTAAAGATTTAATTCCTGTACCTTAAGACTGACCCCTTTAAAAGTTATTGCCCCTTAGAGTATTAACCTTGTTATCGCTACTCCTCCAAAACCGTACACCGTAAAGATACCAAACCTTCACCAATGTCTTCGACTAGTCAAGGAGACTCTTCAATCTATTCATTGCGAAAAAATTCTTCGACCTCTTTTATGAGTTATTGCCCCTGAAAGTTTTTGATTTTTACAAATAATTGAAAAAAATTAAAACCATTTATCCTAGAGACATGGGACCAACTGCATTACAATCTTCATCCTTTGACCTTTTAATTTATGTCAAGGTCAAAGGTCAAGGTCATTCAAAATATGAGAAATTTAGCTCTTTTTATATCTCTTTTGTCTTTCAACATATACTACATATCATTGCATCTTTAGTATGTCGTTTTAAATCTATTATAGAGATTTAATTCCTGTACCCTAAGATTGACCCCTTTAAAAGTTATTGCCCTTTACAGTATTAACCTTGTTATCGCTACTCCTCTGAAACCATAGACCGTAGAGACACCAAACCTTCACCAATGTCTTCAACTATTCAAGGAGACTCTTCAATCTATTCATTGCGATAATATTCTTCGACCCCTTTAGGAGTTATTGCCCCTGAAAGTTTTTCATTTTTACAAATAAGTGAAAAAAATTAAAACCATTTATCCTAGAGACATGGGACCAACTGCATTAGAATCTTCATCCTTTGACCTTTTAATTTATGTCAAGGTCAAAGGTCAAGGTCATTCAAAATATGAGAAATTTAGCTCTTTTTATATCTCTTTTGTCTTTCAACATATACTACATATAATTGAATCTTTAGTATGTCCTTTTAAATCCATTTTAAAGATTTAATTCCTGTACCCAAAGATTGACCCCTTTAAAAGTTATTGCCCTTTACAGTATTAACCTTGTTATCGCTACTCCTCTGAAACCATAGACCGTAGAGACACCAAACCTTCACCAATGTCTTCAACTATTCAAGGAGACTCTTCAATCTATTCATTGCGAAATGATTCTTCGACCCCTTTGATGAGTTATTGCCCCTGAAAGTTTTTAATTTTTACAAATAATTGAAAAAAATTAAAATCATTTATCCTAGAGACATGGGACCAACTGCATTAGAATCTTCATCATTTGACCTTTTAATTTATGTCAAGGTCAAAGGTCAAGGTCATTCAAAATATGAGAAATTTAGCTCGTTTTAGATCTCTTTTGTCTTTCAACATATACTACATATCATTGCATCTTTAGTGTGTCGTTTTAAATCTATTTTAAAGATTTAATTCCTGTACCCTAAGATTGACCCCTTTAAAAGTTATTGCCCTTTACAGTATTAACCTTGTTATCGCTACTCCTCTGAAACCATAGACCGTAGAGACACCAAACCTTCACCAACGTCTTCAACTATTCAAGGAGACTCTTCAATCTATTCATTGCGATAATATTCTTCGACCCCTTTTATGAGTTATTGCCCCTGAAAGTTTTTGATTTTTACAAATAATTGAAAATTTTTTAAAACCATTTATCCTAGAGACATGGGACTAACTGCATTAGAATCTTCATCCTTTGACCTTTTGAGTTATATCAAGGTCAAAGGTCAAGGTCATTCAAAATATGAGAAATTTAGCTCTTTTTATTTATCTTTTGTCTTTCAACATATACTACATATAATTGCATCTTTAGTATGTCCTTTTAAATCTATTTTAAAGATTTAATTCCTGTACCTTAAGACTGACCCCTTTAAAAGTTATTGCCCTTTACAGTATTAACCTTGTTATCGCTACTCCTCCGAAACCGTACACCGTAAAGATAGCAAACCTTCACTAATGTCTTCGACTAGTCAAGGAGACTCTTCAATATATTCATTGCGAAAAGATTCTTCGACCCCTTTTATGAGTTATTGCCCCTGAAAGTTTTTGATTTTTACAAATAATTGAAAACATTTAAAACCATTTATCCTAGAGACATGGGACTAACTGCATTATAATCTTCATCCTTTCACCTTTTGATTTATATCAAGGTCAAAGGTCAAGGTCATTCAAAATATGATAAATTTAGCTCTTTTTATATCTCGTTTGTCTTTCAACATATACTACATATCATTGCATCTTTAGTATGTCCTTTTAAATCTATTTTAAAGATTTAATTCCTGTACCTTAAGATTGACCCCTTTAAAAGTTATTGCCCCTTAGAGTATTAACCTTGTTATCGCTACTCCTCCGAAACCGTACACCGTAAAGATACCAAACCTTCACTAATGTCTTCGACTAGTGAAGGAGACTCTTCAATCTATTCATTGCGAAAAGATTCTTCGACCCCTTTTATGAGTTATTGCCCCTGAAAGTTTTTGATTTTTACAAACAATTTAAAAAAATTAAAACCATTTATCCTAGAGACATGGGACCAACTGCATTAGAATCTCCATTCTTTGACCTTTTAATTTATGTCAAGGTCAAAGGTCAAGGTCATTCAAAATATGAGAAATTTAGATCTTTGTAGATCTCTTTTGTCTTTCAACATATACTACATATAATTGAATCTTTAGTATGTCCTTTTAAATCCATTTTAAAGATTTGATACCTGTACCCTAAGACTGACCCCTTTAAAAGTTATTGCCCCTTACATTATTTACCTTGTTATCGCTACCCCTTTGAAACCATAGACCATAGAGACACCAAACCTTTACCAATGTCTTCGGTTTCTCAAAGCACAATTTCAACATATTCAGTGTGAAAGGATCCGCTGACCCCTTATGAGTTATTGCCCTTTTATGTGTTTGTGCTAATCGTTAACTTTTAAGCGGATAATCATAGAAACATGGGACCAACTGCAATGTGATCATTGACCTTGGATCAAGATTGAAGGTCAAGAAACAAATCCAGAAAAGGTGGAAAGACCTCTAATTGTTCGCGAACAATTAGGATTACTAGTTATTATTATTATTATTTTTCCTCCTCGTGATTTTGAGTTTCAAGATTTATCGAAAAGATTTATAGTCCATAAGAATGTACTCCTTAAAAGATTTTGGCAGTTCACCCTGCGTATATGAACTTTGACCCCTCAAGGAGTTATTGCCCCTTTTGCAATAAAAGCTTGTTATCGCTACTCCTCCGAAATCGTACACCGTAAAGATACCAAACCTTCACCAATGTCTTCGACTAATGAAGGAGACTCTTCAATCTATTCATTGCTAAATGATTCTTCAACCCCTTTTATGAGTTATTGCCCCTGAAAGTTTTTCATTTTTACAAATAATTGAAAAAAATTAAAACCATTTATCCTAGAGACATGGGATTAACTGCATTAGAATCTTCATCCTTTGACCTTTTAATTTATGTCAAAGTCAAAGGTCAAGGTCATTCAAAATATGAGAAATTTAGCTCTTTTTATATCTCTTTTGTCTTTCAACATATACTACATATCATTGCATCTTTAGTATGTCGTTTTAAATCTATTTTAAATATTTAATTCCTGTAGCCTAAGATTGACCCCTTTAAAAGTTATTGCCCTTTACAGTATTAACCTTGTTATCGCTACTCCTCTGAAACCATAGACCGTAGAGACACCAAACCTTCACCAATGTCTTCAACTATTCAAGGAGACTCTTCAATCTAGTCATTGCGAAAATATTCTTCGACCACTTTTATGAGTTATTGCCCCTGAAAGTTTTTGATTTTTACAAATAATTGAAAAAAATTAAAACCATTTATCCTAGAGACATGGGACCAACTGCATTAGAATCTTCATCCTTTGACCTTTTGATTTATATCAAGGTCAAAGGTCAAGGTCATTCAAAATATGAGAAATTTAGCTCTTTTTATATCTCTTTTGTCTTTCAACATATACTACATATCATTGCATCTTTAGTATGTCCTTTTAAATCTATTTTAAAGATTTAATTTCTGTACCTTAAGACTGACCAATTTAAAAGTTATTGCCCCTTAGAGTATTAACCTTGTTATCGCTACTCCTCCGAAACCGTACACCGTAAAGATACCAAACCTTCACCATTGTCTTCGACTAGTGAAGGAGACTCTTCAATCTATTCATTGCAAAAAGATTCTTCCACCCCTTTTATGAGTTATTGCCCCTGAAAGTTTTTAATTTTTACAAATAATTGAAAAAATTTAAAACCATTTATCCCAGAGACATGAGACCAACTGCATTAGAATCTTCATCCTTTGACCTTTTAATTTATGTCAAGGTCAAAGGTCAAGGTCATTCAAAATATGAGAAATTTAGCTCTTTTTATATCTCTTTTGTCTTTCAACATATACTACATATCATTGCATCTTTAGTATGTCGTTTTAAATCTATTTTAAAGATTTAATTCCTGTACCCTAAGATTGACCCCTTTAAAAGTTATTGCCCTTTACAGTATTAACCTTGTTATCGCTACTCCTCTGAAACCATATACCGTAGAGACACCAAATCTTCACCAATGTCTTCAACTATTCAAGGAGACTCTTCAATCTATTCATTGCAAAAAGATTTTTCGACCCCTTTTATGAGTTATTGCCCCTGAAAATTTTTGATTTTTACAAATAATTGAAAAAAATTAAAACCATTTATCCTAGAGACATGGGACCAACTGCATTAGGATCTTCATCCTTTGACCTTTTAATCTATGTCAAGGTCAAAGGTCAAGGTCATTCAAAATATGAGAAATTTAGCTCTTTTGATATCTCTTTTGTCTTTCAACATATACTACATATAATTGCATCTTTAGTATGTCCTTTTAAATCCATTATAAAGATTTAATACCTGTACCCTAAAACTGACCCCTTTAAAAGTTATTGCCCCTTACAGTATTAACCTTGTTATCGCTACTTCTTTGAAACCATAGACCATAGAGACACCAAACCTTCACCAATGTCTTCGGTTTCTCAAAGCACAACTTCAACCTATTCAGTGTGAAAGGATCCGCTGACCCCTTATGTGAGTTATTGCCCTTTTATGTGTTTGTGCTAATCGTTAACTTTTAAACGGATAATCATAGAAACATGGGACCAACTGCAATGTGATCATTGACCTTTGACCTTGAATATTAGGTAAAGGTCAAGGTCACTTCAAATATTGAGAATTTAGCTCTTTTTATACTCTTTTGTCTTTCAACATATATCATTTTTCATTGCATCATTAGTATGTTCTTTTAAAACCAATTAAAACTTCTTTCTTGGCCCTTAAGCCGGGCTACTTTAAAAATTATTGCCCATCTTACAAATAAAGCTTCTTATCACTAGTCCTTCGAAGCCGTTAACCCTGGAGATACCAAACCTTAATCATTAATGTTTTGTACTGATTTAGTAGACTCATCTATTTAGTGCGAAAGGATTCACCAACCCCTTTAAATAGTTATGGCCCCTGAAAGTTTTCCAAGTTTACATTGACTTGACATTTTTTTGGCCTCATTTAACCTACTGAAGAATGGATCAAGATTGAAGGTCAAGAAACAAATCCAGAAAAGGTGGAAAGACCTCTAATTGTTCGTGAACAATTAGGATTACTAGTTAGGTCTTTCCACCTTTCTGTGGAAAGACCTTTTGTTATTGTTCTGTTTTTTATTATTATTATTATTATTATTATTTGTCTTCTTTTCTTTCCGCCGCGAGAAGCTCTTGACGTTTTAAGACTTATCGAAAAACAATTTAGACCACCATATTTGACATCTCGAAACATGCTCAGATCTCACCCAGCATATTTGATCTTTGACCCCTAACGAACTTATGGGACTTTACGCAAAAAACCCTTGTTATCGGTTCACCTCGAAAACCGTAAATGATAAGAGCATGAAACTTTCACTAAATTCTTAAGTCGATCAAGCTGAAGCGTTGTAGTGTTTACTTTTAAGTTTTCAGTGATCCCTAAAGGGAGTTAATGGCCCTGAAAGTTTATGATTTTTACGGAAAAATTCAAAACTCCTAAAATATAAGTCGTAGAAAGACGGAACCAACTGGAATGGAATACTTGACATTTGACCTTGAAAATCAGGTCAAGGTCAAAGGTCAAGGTCATCTAGAAACTTTGAAAATAAGCAATTTTCATACCGTCTAAAGCATATAAAGTACAGATAAGGTATACTATGCACAAGTAGTCAAGAACCAACTTAAGTCAACGCATATCTGAACTTTGACCTTTGTTCGATTTACAGCGACTTGCGTAAAAACCATTGTTATCACTACAGTATGGAAACCGTAAATGGTACGAACACGAAATGTTCACTAAACTTATTGCCTGACCAATTGTAAAAGATGACTTCCTGTTTTTGATGATTCGTTGATCCCTAACGGGAATTAATGCCCTTGAAAGTTTTCGATTTCGCGTTGAAATTTACAACTCCTAAAGTATTTGTCGTAGGAAGACAGGACCAACTGAAGTGACATCCCTGACCTTTGACCTTGAAAATTAGGTCAAGGTCAAAGGTCAAGGTCATCTAGAAACTTTGAAAATAAGCAATTTTCACAGCGTCTAAAGCATATAAAGTACAGATTAGGTATAATATGCACAATAAGTCAAGAAGCAACTTAAGTCAATGCATTGCATTACGACTCTGAACTTTGACCTTTGTTCGATTTACAGCAACTTGCGTAAAAACCATTGTTATCACTACGGTATGGAAACCGTAAATGGGATGAACACGAAATGTTGACTAAACTTATTGCCTGATCAATTGTAAAAGATGACTTCCTGTTTTTGATGATTCGTTGATCCCTAACGGGAATTAATGCCCTTGAAAGTTTTTGATTTCGCGTAGAAATTTACAACTCCTAAAGTATTTGTCGTAGGAAGACAGGACCAACTGAAGTGACATCCCTGACCTTTGACCTTGAAAATTAGGTCAAGGTCAAAGGTCAAGGTCATCTAGAAACTTTGAAAATAAGCAATTTTCACAGCCTCTAAAGCATATAAAGTACAGATTAGGTATAATATGCACAATATGTCAAGAAGCAACTTAAGTCAATGCATTGCATTACGACTCTGAACTTTGACCTTTGTTCGATTTACAGCGACTTGCGTAAAAACCATTGTTTTCACTACAGTATTGAAACCGTAAATGGGACGAACACGAAATGTTCACTAAACTTATTGCCTGATCAATTGTAAAAGATGACTTCCTGTTTTTGATGATTCGTTGATCCCTAACAGGAATTAATGCCCTTAAAAATTTTAAATTTAGCGTAGAAATTTACAACTCCTAAAGTATTTGTTGTAGGAAGACAGAACCAACTGAAGTGACATCCCTGACCTTTGACCTTGAAAATTAGGTCAAGGTCAAAGGTCAAGGTCATCTAGAAACTTTGAAAATAAGCAATTTTTATACCGTCTACAGCATATAAAGTACACATTTTTTTGTATTCAGAGACATTGTTTGAATGTCTGAAAAGGTGGAAAGACCTCTAATTGTTCGCGAACAATTAGGATTACTAGTTATTAGGTCTTTCCATCTTTCTGTGGAAACACCTATTGATATTCTTCGGTTTATTAGGTCTTTCCATCTTTCTGTGGAAAGACCTATTGATATTCTTCTGTTTATTATTATTATTATTATTATTATTATTTTTCCTCCTCGTGATTTTGAGTTTCAAGATTTATCGAAAAGATTTATAGTCCATAAGAATGTACTCCTTAAAAGATTTTGGCAGTTCACCCTGCGTATATGAACTTTGACCCCTCAAGGAGTTATTGCCCCTTTTGCAATAAAAGCTTGTTATCGCTACTCCTCCGAAACCGTACACCGTGAAGATACCAAACCTTCACCAATGCCTTCGACTAGTCAAGGAGACTCTTCAATCTATTCATTGCGAAATGATTCTTCGACCCCTTTTATGAGTTATTGCCCCTGAAAGTTTTTCATTTTTACAAATAATTGAAAAAATTTAAAACCATATATCCTAGAGACATGGGACCAACTGCATTAGAATCTTCATCCTTTGACCTTTTGATTTATATCAAGGTCAAAGGTCAAGGTCATTCACAATATGAGAAATTTAGCTCTTTTTATTTCTCTTTTGTCTTTCAACATATACTACATATAATTGAATCTTTAGTATGTCCTTTTAAATCTATTTTAAAGATTTAATTCCTGTACCCTAAGATTGACCCCTTTAAAAGTTATTGCCCTTTACAGTATTAACCTTGTTATCGCTACTCCTCTGAAACCATAGACCGTAGAGACACCAAACCTTCACCAATGTCTTCAATTATTCAAGGAGACTCTTCAATCTATTCATTGCAAAAAGATTCTTCGACCCCTTTTATGAGTTATTGCCCCTGAAAGTTTTTGATTTTTACAAATAATTGAAAAAAATTAAAACCATTTATCCTAGAGACATGGGACCAACTGCATTAGAATCTTCATCCTTTGACCTTTTAATTTATGTCAAGGTCAAAGGTCAAGGTCATTCAAAATATGAGAAATTTAGCTCTTTTTAGATCTCTTTTGTCTTTCAACATATACTACATATAATTGAATCTTTAGTATGTCCTTTTAAATCCATTTTAAAGAGTTGATACCTGTACCCTAAGACTGACCCCTTTCAAAGTTATTGCCCCTTACATTATTAACCTTGTTATTGCTACCCCTTTGAAACCATAGACCATAGAGATACCAAACCTTTACCAATGTCTTCGGTTTCTCAAAGCACAACTTCAACATATTCAGTGTGAAAGAATCCGCTGACCCATTATATGAGTTATTGCCCTTTTATGTGTTTGTGCTAATCGTTAACTTTTAAACGGATAATCATAGAAACATTAGACCAGCTGCAATGTGATCATTAACCTTTGAACCTGAATATTAGGTAAAGGTCAAAGGTCAAAGTTACTTCAAATATTGAGAATTTAGCTCTTTTTATATCTCTTTTGTCTTTCAACATACATCATTTTTCATTGCATCATTAGTATGTTCTTTTAAAACCAATTAAAACATCTTTCTTGGCCCTTAAGCCGGGCTCCTTTAAAAATTATTGCCCATCTTACAAATAAAGCTTGTTATCACTAGTCCTTCGAAACCGTTAACCCTGGAGATACCAAACCTTAATCATTAAATGTTTTGTACTGATTTAGTAGACTCTTCAATCTATTCAGTGCGAAAAGATTCACCAACCCCATTTAAATAGTTATGGCCTCTGAAAGTTTTCCAAGTTTATATTGACTTGAAAGTTTTTTGGCCTCATTTAACCTACTGAAGAATGGATCCAGATTGAAGGTCAAGAAACAAATCCAGAAAAGGTGGAAAGACCTCTAATTGTTCGCGAACAATTAGGATTACTAGTTATTAGGTCTTTCCACCTTTCTGTGGAAAGACCTATTGATATTCTTCTGTTTATTATTATTATTATTATTATTATTTTTCCTCCCCGTGATTTTGAGTTTCAAGATTTATCGAAAAGATTTATAGTCCATAAGAATGTACTCCTTAAAAGATTTTGGCAGTTCACCCTGCGTATATGAACTTTGACCCCTCAAGGAGTTATTGCCCCTTTTGCAATAAAAGCTTGTTATCGCTACTCCTCCGAAATCGTACACCGTAAAGATACCAAACCTTCACCAATGTCTTCGACTAGTCAAGGAGACTCTTCAATCTATTCATTGCGAACAGATTCTTCGACCCCTTTTATGAGTTATTGCCCCTGAAAGTTTTTGATTTTTACAAATAATTGAAAACATTTAAAACCATTTATCCCAGAGACATGGGACTAACTGCATTAGAATCTTCATCCTTTGACCTTTTGATTTATATCAAGGTCAAAGGTCAAGGTCATTCAAAATATGAGAAATTTAGCTCTTTTATATCTCTTTTGTCTTTCAACATATACTAGATATCATTGCATCTTTAGTATGTCCTTTTAAATCTATTTTAAAGATTTAATTCCTGTACCTTAAGACTGACCCCTTTAAAAGTTATTGCCCCTTAGAGTATTAACCTTGTTATCGCTACTCCTCCGAAACCGTACACCGTAAAGATACCAAACCTTCACCAATGTCTTCGACTAGTCAAGGAGACTCTTCAATCTATTCATTGCGAAAAGATTCTTCGACCCCTTTTATGAGTTATTGCCCCTGAAAGTTTTTGATTTTTACAAATAATTGAAAAAAATTAAAACCATTTATCCTACAGACATGGGACCAACTGCATTATAATCTTCATCCTTTGACCTTTTAATTTATATCAAGGTCAAAGGTCAAGGTCATTCAAAATATGAGAAATTTAGCTCTTTTTATTTCTCTTTTGTCTTTCAACATATACTACATATCATTGCATCTTTAGTATGTCCTTTTAAATCTATTTTAAAGATTTAATTCCTGTACCCTAAGATTGACCCCTTTAAAAGTTATTGCCCTTTACAGTATTAACCTTGTTATCGCTACTCCTCTGAAACCATAGACCGTAGAGACACCAAACCTTCACCAATGTCTTCAACTATTCAAGGAGACTCTTCAATCTATTCATTGCGAAAATATTCTTCGACCCCTTTTATGAGTTATTGCCCCTGAAAGTTTTTGATTTTTACAAATAATTAAAAAAAATTAAAACCATTTATCCTAGAAACATGGGACCAACTGCATTAGAATCTCCATTCCTTGACCTTTTAATTTATGTCAAGGTCAAAGGTCAAGGTCATTCAAAATATGAGAAATTTAGCTCTTTTTAGATCTCTTTCCTCTTTCAACATATACTACATATAATTGAATCTTTAGTATGTCCTTTTAAATCCATTTTAAAGATTTGATACCTGTACCCTAAGACTGACCCCTTTAAAAGTTATTGCCCCTTACATTATTAACCTTGTTATCGCTACCCCTTTGAAACCATAGACCATAGAGACACCAAACCTTCACCAATGTCTTCGGTTTCTCAAAGCACAACTTCAACATATTCAGTGTGAAAGGATCCGCTGACCCCTTATATGAGTTATTGCCCTTTTATGTGTTTGTGCTAATCGTTAACTTTTAAACGGATAATCGTAGAAACATGGGACCAACTGCAATGTGACCATTGACCTTTGACCTTGAATATTAGGTAAAGGTCAAAGTTACTTCAAATATTGAGATTTTATCTCTTTTTATATCTCTTTTGTCTTTCAACATACATCATTTTTCATTGCATCATTAGAATGTTCTTTTAAAACCAATTAAAACATCTTTCTTGGCCCTTAAGCCGGGCTCCTTTAAAAATTATTGCCCATCTTACAAATAAAGCTTGTTATCACTAGTCCTTCGAAACCGTTAACCCTGGAGATACCAAACCTTAATCATTAATGTTTTGTACTGATTTAATAGACTCTTCAATCTATTCAGTGCGAAAAGATTCACCAACCCCTTTAAATAGTTATGGCCCCTGAAAGTTTTCCAAGTTTACATTGACTTGAAAGTTTTTTGGCCTCATTTGACCTACTGAAGAATGGATCAAGATTGAAGGTCAAGAAACAAATCCAGAAAAGGTGGAAAGACCTCTAATTGTTCGCGAACAATTAGGATTACTAGTTATTATTAGGTCTTTCCACCTTTCTGTGGAAAGACCTATTGATATTCTTCTGTTTATTATTAGGTCTTTCCATCTTTCTGTGGAAAGACCTATTGATATTCTTCTGTTTATTATTATTATTATTATTATTATTATTATTTTTCCTCCCCGTGATTTTGAGTTTCAAGATTTATCGAAAAGATTTATAGTCCATAAGAATGTACTCCTTAAAAGATTTTGGCAGTTCACCCTGCGTATATGAACTTTGACCCCTCAAGGAGTTATTGCCCCTTTTGCAATAAAAGCTTGTTATCGCTACTCCTCCGAAACCGTACACCGTAAAGATACCAAACCTTCACCAATGTCTTCAACTAATCAAGGAGACTCTTCAATCTATTCATTGCGAAAAGATTCTTCGACCCCTTTTATGAGTTATTGCCCCTGAAAGTTTTTGATTTTTACAAATAATTGAAAAAATTTAAAACCATTTATCCTAGAGACATGGAACCAACTGCTTTAGAATCTTCATCCTTTGACCTTTTAATTTATGTCAAGGTCAAAGGTCAAGGTCATTCAAAATATGAGAAATTTAGCTCTTTTTATATCTCTTTTGTCTTTCAATATATACTACATATAATTGAATCTTTAGTATGTCCTTTTAAATCCATTTTAAAGATTTGATACCTGTACCCTAAGACTGACCTCTTTAAAAGTTATTGCCCCTTACATTATTAACCTTGTTATTGTTACCCCTTTGAAACCATAGACCATAGAGACACCAAACCTTCACCAATGTCTTCGGTTTCTCAAAGCACAACTTCAACATATTCAGTGTGAAAGGATCCGCTGACCCCTTATATGAGTTATTGCCCTTTTATGTGTTTGTGCTAATCGTTAACTTTTAAACGGATAATCATAGAAACATGGGACCAACTGCAATGTGATCATTGATCTCTGACCCTGAATATTAGGTAAAGGTCAAAGGTCAAAGTTACTTCAAATATTGAGAATTTAGCTCTTTTTATATCTCTTTTGTCTTTCAACATACATCATTTTTCATTGCATCATTAGTATGTTCTTTTAAAACCAATTAAAACATCTTTCTTTAAGCCGGGCTCCTTTAAAAATTATTGCCCATCTTACAAATAAAACTTGTTATCACTAGTCCTTCAAAACCGTTAAACCTGGAGATACCAAACCTTAATCATTAATGTTTTGTACTGATTTAGTAAACTCTTCAATCTATTCAGTGCGAAAAGATTCACCAACCCCTTTAAATAGTTATGGCCCCTGAAAGTTTTCCAAGTTTACATTGACTTGAAACTTTTTTGGCCTCATTTGACCTACTGAAGAATGGATCAAGATTGAAGGTCAAGAAACAAATCCAGAAAAGGTGGAAAGACCTCTAATTGTTCGCGAACAATTAGGATTACTAGTTATTATTATTATTATTATTTTTCCTCCCCGTGATTTTGAGTTTCAAGATTTATCGAAAAGATTTATAGTCCATAAGAATGTACTCCTTAAAAGATTTTGGCAGTTCACCCTGCGTATATGAACTTTGACCCCTCAAGGAGTTATTGCCCCTTTTGCAATAAAAGCTTGTTATCGCTACTCCTCCGAAACCGAACACCGTAAAGATACCAAACCTTCACTAATGTCTTCGACTAGTCAAGGAGACTCTTCAATCTATTCATTGCGAAATGATTCTTCGACCCCTTTTATGAGTTATTGCCCCTGAAAGTTTTTGATTTTTACAAATAATTGAAAAAATTTAAAACCATTTATCCTAGAGACATGGGACTAACTGCATTAGAATCTTCATCCTTTGACCTTTTAATTTATGTCAAGGTCAAAGGTCAAGGTCATTCAAAATATGAGAAATTTAGCTCTTTTTATATCTCTTTTGTCTTTCAACATATACTACATATCATTGCATTTTTAGTATGTCCTTTTAAATCTATTTCAAAGATTTAATTTCTGTACCTTAAGACTGACCCTTTTAAAAGTTATTGCCCCTTAGAGTATTAACCTTGTTATCGCTACTCCTCCGAAACCGTACACCGTAAAGATACCAAACCTTCACCAATGTCTTCGACTAGTGAAGGAGACTCTTCAATCTATTCATTGCAAAAAGATTCTTCGACCCCTTTTATGAGTTATTGCCCCTGAAAGTTTTTAATTTTTACAAATAATTGAAAAAAATTAAAACCATTTATCTTAGAGACATGGGACCAACTGCATTAGAATCTTCATCCTTCGACCTTTTAATTTATGTCAAGGTCAAAGGTCAAGGTCATTCAAAATATGAGAAATTTAGCTCTTTTTATATCTCTTTTGTCTTTCAACATATACTACATGTCATTGCATCTTTAGTATGTCGTTTTAAATCTACTTTAAAGATTTAATTCCTGTACCCTAAGATTGACCCCTTTAAAAGTTATTGCCCTTTACAGTATTAACCTTGTTATCGCTACTCCTCTGAAACCATAGACCGTAGACACACCAAACCTTCACCAATGTCTTCAACTATTCAAGGAGACTCTTCAATCTAGTCATTGTGAAACTATTCTTCGACCCCTTTTATGAGTTATTGCCCCTGAAAGTTTTTGAGTTTTACAAATAATTGAAAAAAATTAAAACCATTTATCCTAGAGACATGGGACCAACTGCATTAGAATCTTCATCCTTTGACCTTTTAATTTATGTCAAGGTCAAAGGTCAAGGTCACTCAAAATATGAGAAATTTAGCTCTTTTTAGATCTCTTTTGTCTTTCAACATATACTACATATAATTGAATCTTTAGTATGTCCTTTTAAATCCATTTTAAAGAGTTGATACCTGTACCCTAAGACTGACCCCTTTAAAAGTTATTGCCCCTTACATTATTAACCTTGTTATCGCTACCCCTTTGAAACCATAGACCATAGAGACACCAAACCTTCACCAATGTCTTCGGTTTCTCAAAGCACAACTTCAACATATTCAGTGTGAAAGGATCCGCTGACCCCTTATATGAGTTATTGCCCTTTTATGTGTTTGTGCTAATCGTTAACTTTTAAACGGATAATCATAGAAACATGGGACCAACTGCAATGTGATCATTGACCTTTGACCCTGAATATTAGGTGAAAGTCAAAGGTCAAAGTTACTTCAAATATTGAGAATTTAGCTCTTTTTATATCTCTTTTGTCTTTCAACATACATCATTTTTCATTGCATCATTAGTATGTTCTTTTAAAACCGATTAAAACATCTTTCTTGGCCCTTAAGCCGGGCTCCTTTAAAAATTATTGCCCATCTTACAAATAAAGCTTGTTATCGCTAGTCCTTCGAAACCGTTAACCCTGGAGATACCAAACCTTAATCATTAATGTTTTGTACTGATTTAATAAACTCTTCAATCTATTCAGTGCGAAAAGATTCACCAACCCCTTTAAATAGTTATGGCCCCTGAAAGTTTTCCAAGTTTACATTGACTTGAAAGTTTTTTGGCCTCATTTGACCTACTGAAGAATGGATCAAGATTGAAGGTCAAGAAACAAATCCAGAAAAGGTGGAAAGACCTCTAATTGTTCGCGAACAATTAGGATTACTAGTTAGGTCTTTCCATCTTTCTGTGGAAAGACCTATTGATATTCTTCTGTTTATTATTATTATTATTATTATTATTATTATTATTATTTTTCCTCCCCGTGATTTTGAGTTTCAAGATTTATCGAAAAGATTTATAGTCCATAAGAATGTACTCCTTAAAAGATTTTGGCAGTTCACCCTGCGTATATGAACTTTGACCCCTCAAGGAGTTATTGCCCCTTTTGCAATAAAAGCTTGTTATCGCTACTCCTCCGAAACCGTACACCGTAAAGATACCAAACCTTCACCAATGTCTTCGACTAGTCAAGGAGACTCTTCAATCTATTCATTGCGAAATGATTCGTCAACCCCTTTTATGAGTTATTGCCCCTGAAAGTTTTTGATTTTTACAAAAAATTGAAAACATTTAAAACCATTTATCCTAGAGACATGGGACTAACTGCATTAGAATCTTCATCCTTTGACCTTTTGATTTATATCAAGGTCAAAGGTCAAGGTCATTCAAAATATGAGAAATTTAGCTCTTTTTATATCTCTTTTGTCTTTCAACATATACTACATATCATTGCATCTTTAGTATGTCCTTTTAAATCTATTTTAAAGATTTAATTCCTGTACCTTAAGACTGACCCTTTTAAAAGTTATTGCCCCTTAGAGTATTAACCTTGTTATCGCTACTCCTCCGAAACCGTACACCGTAAAGATACCAAACCTTCACCAATGTTTTCGACTAGTGAAGGAGACTCTTCAATCTATTCATTGCAAAAAGATTCTTCGACCCCTTTTATGAGTTATTGCCCCTGAAAGTTTTTAATTTTTACAAATAATTGAAAAAAATTAAAATCATTTATCCTAGAGACATGGGACCAACTGCATTAGAATCTTCATCCTTTGACCTTTTAATTTATGTCAAGGTCAAAGGTCAAGGTCATTCAAAATATCAGAATTTTAGCTTTTTTTATATCTCTTTTGTCTTTCAACATATACTACATATAATTGCATCTTTAGTATGTCCTTTTAAATCCATTATAAATATTTAATTCCTGTACCTTAAGACTGACCCCTTTAAAAGTTATTGCCCCTTACAGAATTAACCTTGTTATCGCTACTCCTCTGAAACCATAGACCGTAGAGACACCAAACCTTCACCAATGTCTTCGACTAGTCAAGGAGACTCTTCAATCTATTCATTGCGAAAAGATTCTTCGACCCCTTTTATGAGTTATTGCCCCTGAAAATTTTTGATTTTTACAAATAATTAAAAATTTTTAAAACCATTTATCCTAGAGACATGGGACTAACTGCATTAGAATCTTCATCCTTCGACCTTTTAATTTATGTCAAGGTCAAAGGTCAAGGTCATTCAAAATATCAGAATTTTAGCTTTTTTTTATATATCTCTTTTGTCTTTCAACATATACTACATATAATTGCATCTTTAGTATGTCCTTTTAAATCCATTTTAAAGATTTAATACCTGTACCCTAAAACTGACCCCTTTAAAAGTTATTGCCCCTTACAGTATTAACCATGTTATTGCTACTCCTTTGAAACCATAGACCATAGAGACACCAAACCTTCACCAATGTCTTCGGTCTCTTAAAGCACAACTTCAACCTATTCAGTGTGAAAGGATCCGCTGACCCCTTATGTGAGTTATTGCCCTTTTATGTGTTTGTGCTAATCGTTAACTTTTAAACGGATAATCATAGAAACATGGGACCAACAGCAATGTGATCATTGACCTTTGACCTTGAATATTAGGTAAAGGTCAAAGGTCAAGGTCACTTCAAATATTGAGAATTTAGCTCTTTTTATCTCTTTTGTCTTTCAACATACATCATTTTTCATTGCATCATTAGTATGTTCTTTTAAAACCAATTAAAACTTCTTTCTTCGCCCTTAAGCCGGGCTCCTTTAAAAATTATTGCCTATCTTACAAATAAAGCTTGTTATCACTAGTCCTTCGAAGCCGTTAACCCTGGAGATACCAAACCTTAATCATTAATGTTTTGTACTGATTTAGTAGACTCATCTATTTAGTGCGAAAGGATTCACCAACCCCTTTAAATAGTTATGGCCCCTGAAAGTTTTCCAAGTTTACATTGACTTGACATTTTTTTTGGCCTCATTTAACCTACTGAAGAATGGATCAAGATTGAAGGTCAAGAAACAAATCCAGAAAAGGTGGAAAGACCTCTAATTGTTCATGAACAATTAGGATTACTAGTTATTATTATTATTTTTCCTCCCCGTGATTTTGAGTTTCAAGATTTATCGAAAAGATTTATAGTCCATAAGAATGTACTCCTTAAAAGATTTTGGCAGTTCACCCTGCGTATATGAACTTTGACCCCTCAAGGAGTTATTGCCCCTTTTGCAATAAAAGCTTGTTATCGCTACTCCTCCGAAACCGAACACCGTAAAGATACCAAACCTTCACTAATGTCTTCGACTAGTCAAGGAGACTCTTCAATCTATTCATTGCGAAATGATTCTTCGACCCCTTTTATGAGTTATTGCCCCTGAAAATTTTTGATTTTTACAAATAATTGAAAAAATTTAAAACCATTTATCCTAGAGACATGGGACTAACTGCATTAGAATCTTCATCCTTTGACCTTTTAATTTATGTCAAGGTCAAAGGTCAAGGTCATTCAAAATATGAGAAATTTAGCTCTTTTTATATCTCTTTTGTCTTTCAACATATACTACATATCATTGCATCTTTAGTATGTCCTTTTAAATCTATTTCAAAGATTTAATTTCTGTACCTTAAGACTGACCCTTTTAAAAGTTATTGCCCCTTAGAGTATTAACCTTGTTATCGCTACTCCTCCGAAACCGTACACCGTAAAGATACCAAACCTTCACCAATGTCTTCGACTAGTGAAGGAGACTCTTCAATCTATTCATTGCAAAAAGATTCTTCGACCCCTTTTATGAGTTATTGCCCCTGAGAGTTTTTAATTTTTACAAATAATTGAAAAAAATTAAAACCATTTATCTTAGAGACATGGGACCAACTGCATTAGAATCTTCATCCTTTGACCTTTTAATTTATGTCAAGGTCAAAGGTCAAGGTCATTCACAATATGAGAAATTTAGCTCTTTTTATATCTCTTTTGTCTTTCAACATATACTACATATCATTGCATCTTTAGTATGTCCTTTTAAATCTATTTTAAAGATTTAATTCCTGTACCCAAAGATTGACCCCTTTAAAAGTTATTGCCCTTTACAGTATTAACCTTGTTATCGCTACTCCTCTGAAACCATAGACCGTAGACACACCAAACCTTCACCAATGTCTTCAACTATTCAAGGAGACTCTTCAATCTAGTCATTGTGAAACTATTCTTCGACCCCTTTTATGAGTTATTGCCCCTGAAAGTTTTTGATTTTTACAAATAATTTAAAAAAATTAAAACCATTTATCCTAGAGACATGGGACCAACTGCATTAGAATCTTCATCCTTTGACCTTTTAATTTATGTCAAGGTCAAAGGTCAAGGTCATTCAAAATATGAGAAATTTAGCTCTTTTTAGATCTCTTTTGTCTTTCAACATATACTACATATAATTGAATCTTTAGTATGTCCTTTTAAATCCATTTTAAAGAGTTGATACCTGTACCCTAAGACTGACCCCTTTAAAAGTTATTGCCCCTTACATTATTAACCTTGTTATCGCTACCCCTTTGAAACCATAGACCATAGAGACACCAAACCTTCACCAATGTCTTCGGTTTCTCAAAGCACAACTTCAACATATTCAGTGTGAAAGGATCCGCTGACCCCTTATATGAGTTATTGCCCTTTTATGTGTTTGTGCTAATCGTTAACTTTTAAACGGATAATCATAGAAACATGGGACCAACTGCAATGTGATCATTGACCTTTGACCCTGAATATTAGGTGAAGGTCAAAGGTCAAAGTTACTTCAAATATTGAGAATTTAGCTCTTTTTATATCTCTTTTGTCTTTCAACATACATCATTTTTCATTGCATCATTAGTATGTTCTTTTAAAACCGATTAAAACATCTTTCTTGGCCCTTAAGCCGGGCTCCTTTAAAAATTATTGCCCATCTTACAAATAAAGCTTGTTATCACTAGTCCTTCGAAACCGTTAACCCTGGAGATACCAAACCTTAATCATTAATGTTTTGTACTGATTTAGTAGACTCTTCAATCTATTCAGTGCGAAAAGATTCACCAACCCCTTTAAATAGTTATGGCCCCTGAAAGTTTTCCAAGTTTACATTGACTTGAAACTTTTTTCGCCTCATTTGACCTACTGAAGAATGGATCAAGATTGAAGGTCAAGAAACAAACCCAGAAAAGGTGGAAAGACCTCTAATTGTTCGCGAACAATTAGGATTACTAGTTATTATTATTATTATTTTTCCTCCCCGTGATTTTGTGTTTCAAGATTTTTCGAAAAGATTTATAGTCCATAAGAATGTACTCCTTAAAAGATTTTGGCAGTTCACCCTGCGTATATGAACTTTGACCCCTCAAGGAGTTATTTCCCCTTTTGCAATAAAAGCTTGTTATCGCTACTCCTCCGAAACCGTACACCGTAAAGATACCAAACCTTCACTAATGTCTTCGACTAGTCAAGGAGACTCTTCAATCTATTCATTGCGTAATGATTCTTCGACCCCTTTTATGAGTTATTGCCCCTGAAAGTTTTTGATTTTTACAAATAATTGAAAAAATTTAAAACCATTTATCTTAGAGACATGAGACCAACTGCATTAGAATCTTCATCCTTTGACCTTTTAATTTATGTCAAGGTCAAAGGTCAAGGTCATTCAAAATATGAGAAATTTAGCTCTTTTTATATCTCTTTTGTCTTTCAACATATACTACATATCATTGCATCTTTAGTATGTCGTTTTAAATCTATTTTAAAGATTTAATTCCTGTACTCTAAGATTGACCCCTTTAAAAGTTATTGCCCTTTACAGTATTAACCTTGTTATCGCTACTCCTCTGAAACCATAGACCGTAGAGACACCAAACCTTCACCAATGTCTTCAACTATTCAAGGAGACTCTTCAATCTATTCATTGCAAAAAGATTCTTCGAACCCTTTTATGAGTTATTGCCCCTGAAAATTTTTGATTTTTGCAAATAATTGAAAAAAATTAAAACCATTTATCCTAGAGACATGGGACCAACTGCATTAGAATCTTCATCCTTTGACCTTTTAATTTATGTCAAGGTCAAAGGTCAAGGTCATTCAAAATATGAGAAATTTAGCTGTTTTTATATCTCTTTTGTCTTTCAACATATACTACATATAATTGAATCTTTAGTATGTCCTTTTAAATCCATTTTAAAGATTTGATACCTGTACCCTAAGACTGACCCCTTTCAAAGTTATTGCCCCTTACATTATTAACCTTGTTATCGCTACTCCTTTGAAACCATTGACCATAGAGACACCAAACCTTCATCAATGTCTTCGGTTTCTCAAAGCACAACTTCAACATACTCAGTGTGAAAGGATCCGCTGACCCCTTATATGAGTTATTGCCCTTTTATGTGTTTGTGCTAATCGTTAACTTTTAAACGTATAATCATAGAAACATGGGACCAACTGCAATGTGATCATTGACCTTTGACCCTGAATATTAGGTAAAGGTCAAAGGTCAAAGTTACTTCAAATATTGAGAATTTAGCTCTTTTTATATCTCTTTTGTCTTTCAACATACATCATTTTTCATTGCATCATTAGTATGTTCTTTTAAAACCAATTAAAACATCTTTCTTGGCCCTTAAGCCGGGCTCCTTTAAAAATTATTGCCCATCTTACAAATAAAGCTTGTTATCACTAGTCCTTCGAAACCGTTAACCCTGGAGATACCAAACCTTAATCATTAATGTTTTGTAATGATTTAGTAGACTCTTCAATCTATTCAGTGCAAAAAGATTCACCAACCCCTTTAAATAGTTATGGCCCCTGAAAGTTTTCCAAGTTTACATTGACTTGAAAGTTTTTTGGCCTCATTTAACCTACTGAAGAATGGATCAAGATTGAAGGTCAAGAAACAAATCCAGAAAAGGTGGAAAGACCTCTAATTGTTCACGAACAATTAGGATTACTAGTTATTATTATTATTATGTTCCCCAAACAAAGTTTGGGAACATATTGGTTTTACTCTGTTTCTTATTATTATTATTATGTTCCCCAAACGAAGTTTGGGAACATATTGGTTTTACTCGGTTTCTTCTTCTTATTATTATTCTTTCTTTCTTCTTGGGACTTTTTTGTCCACGAGTGTTCTCAGAAACTACTCAAGGGATCAATATGAAACCTTTTTAGGATGATATTATAGCATATGTAGATGTGCGGAACGAATGTCATTTTGTCTGAAAATGCATGCATGTGCATGCACGTGCATTGAATTTTTTGTTTACAAACTTTGGAATAAGTCTACCTTTTTTATTTTTCAATGAAATCGCTTCCTATTGATATGGTAGGTATAACTTGGGACCCTTAACTGTTTGGCATCGTTAAAATTTCAATTCTGCACGTGCATGCACGTGTGCTTCAATTTGATTGGATAATACAAAACCGTTTATAACATTCATGCCAATTAAGGAAATTTAATGATTTTTACAGGATAGGTAGACATGTCAAATATCTACAGATCGATGTAATAAAAATTGCAAACGCGCATGCGCACGCACGTGCATCGTCTTTTGAAGGTTCAATTCTTTCAGTGACCATAACTTTTTGGTTTTTTGTCAAAATCTTTTCAAACTTGTATTGTGTATGTATCTTTATATTCTTAACAAAAGTGTACAGTCATAATTATCATCCGGCACGTGCATGCACGTGTGCTAAATTCTGATTGGACGATTTTCAAATCGCCATAAATTTCTTATAAATGATGGAAACAATATGAAATTTATACTGTAAGTATATCTATCAAATGTCTATTGAATGACATCAACATTGATGCTGAGTCATGCTCACGTGTCCGTGTATGCACGTGCATAGCTTTTCTTTCATTTTTCGGGTACTAAAATGGTCATAACTATTGAATTAAAAACTGAAATGAATTCAAATTTACCCTGAGGATCTATGATATGAATGTCTATGAAATGGTGTCAACAAATTTTCCATTATCAAAATCGCGTGCGCGTGAATGCGCGTGCATTGTAATTTTTGACGTCTAAATTCAAGTATTGGTCTATAACATTTTTAAATTGCAATGAATAGGATTGAAATTTAGGTTGCAGGTATGTTTTGGGCCTCTCAATTTATTAATGGTGTCAAAATCACTTCCCTGCACGCACATGCACGTGCGCTTAATTCTGATTGGACGATTTTGAAATCTCAATAACTTTCTTATGAGTGAATCAATCAATACCAAATTTATATAGTAAGTATATTGTTCAAATGTCTATTGATTAGCATCAACACAATTGCTGTGTCGTACTCACGCGCACGTGTATGCACGTGCATTGATTTCGGTCTTTGTAGTTTTGAGTTGCCGTTAATTTCTCGTTATTCATTGAACTGTTGTGAAACTTCTCTTGTACTCATATAGTAAGACTTGTAATGTATCGAGATGGTCAAATTATTTATCAACACGTGCATGCACGTACGTGCACGTGCACAAAACTCTCAGATCTTTATAACTGATTTGTATTAGCATGAAATGGACTGAACGTTATAAAATAGTTATATATTCACATGCTACACAGTTTGCAATGGTCAAAACCACTTATACTGAAATAAATGGCACCACTTCCTAAATGGGGGAATGTTTGGGGAACATGTGTAACGGTCCCCGTTACAATAAGTACTAGTTATTATTATTATTCTTTCTTTATTCTTGTCACACTTTTTTGTCCACGAGTGTTCTCAGAAACTACTGAAGGGATCAAGATGAAACCTTTTTAGGATGATAGAATACTCTTTGTAGATGTGCGAAACGAACGTCATTTTGTCTGAAAATGCATGCATGTGCATGCACGTGCATTGGATTTTTTGTTTACAAATTTTGGAATGCGTCTAACTTTTTTATTTTTCAATGAAATCGTTTGATATTTATATTGCAGTTATAACTTGAGACCCTTAACTGTTTGGCATCATCAAAATTTCAATTCTGCACGCGCATGCACGTGTGCTTCAATTTGATTGGATAATACAAAACCGTTTATAACATTCATACCAATAAAGGAAATTTAATGATATTTACAGGATAGGTAGACATGCCAAATATCTACAGACTGATGTAATAAAAATTGCAAACGCGCATGCGCACGCACGTGCATTGTCTTTTGAAGGTTCAATTTTTTCAATGACCATAACTTTTTTGTTTTTTGTCAAAATCTTTTCAAACTTGTATTGTGTATGTATCTTGATATTCTTAACAAAAGTGTATAGTCATAATTACCATCCGGCACGTGCATGCACGTTTGCTAAATTCTGATTGGACGATTTTCAAATCGCCATAACTTTCTTATAAATGATGGAAACAATATGAAATTTATACTGTAAGTATATCTATCAAATGTCTATTGAATGACATCAACATTGATGCTCAGTCATACTCACGTGCGCGTGTATGCACGTGCATAGTTTTTCTTTCATTTTTCGGGTACTAAAATGGTCATAACTATTGAATTAAAAACTGAAATGAATTCAAATTTACCCTGAGGATCTATGATATGAATGTCTATGAAATGGTGTCAACAAATTTTCCATTATCAAAATTGCATGCGCGTGAATGCGCGTGCATTGTAATTTTTGACGTCTAAATTTAAGTATTGGTCTATAACATTTTGAGATTGCAATGAATAGGTTTGAAAATTAGGTTGCAGGTATGTTTTGGGCCTGTCAATTTATTAATAGTCTTAAAATCACTTCCCTTCACGCACATGCAGGTGCACTTAAATCTGATTGGACGATTTTGAAATCCCAATAACTTTCTTATGAGTGAAGCAATCGATACCAAATTAATATAGAAAGTATATTGTTCAAATGTCTATTGAATAGCATCAACAAAATTGCTGTGTGGTACTCATGCGCACGTGTATGCACGTGCATTGATTTCGGTCTTTGTACTTTTGAGTTGCCGTTAATTTCTCGTTTTTCATTGAACAGTTGTGAAACTTCTCTTGTACTCATATAGTAAGACTTCTAATGTATCGAGATGGTGGAATTATTTATATCCACGTGCATGCACGTACGTGAACGTGCACAAAACTCTCAGATCTTTATAACTGATTTGAACTAGTATGAAATGGACTGAACGTTATAAGATAGTTATATATTCACATGCTACACAGTTTGCAATGGTCAAAACCATTTGTACTGAAATAAATGTCACCACTTACTAAATGAGGGAATGTTTGGGGAACATCTGTAACGGTCCCCGTTACAATAAGTACTAGTTATTATTATCATTCTTTCTTTATTCTTGTCACCCTTTTTTGTCCACGAGTGTTCTCAGAAACTACTGAAGGGATCAAGATGAAACCTTTTTAGGATGATAGAATACTCTATGTAGATGTGCGGAACGAACGTCATTTTGTCTGAAAATGCATGCATGTGCATGCACGTGCATTGGATTTTTTGTTTACAAACTTTGAAATTCGTCTAACTTTTTTATTTTTCAATGAAATCGTTTGATATTTATATTGCTGGTATAACTTCAGACCCTTAACCATTTGGCATCGTCAAAATTTCAATTCTGCACGCGCATGCACGTGTGCTTCAATTTGATTGGATAAGACAAAACCGTTTATAACTTTCATGTAAATTAAGACAATTTAAAGATATTTGCAGGATATGTAAAGATTGTAAATATCTACAAATCTTTGTTATAAAATTTGAAAACGCGCATGCGCACACACGTGCATTTACATTTGAATCTTCAATTCTTTCAATGACCATAACTTTTTTGTTTTTTGTCGAAATCTTTTCAAACTTCTATTGTGTATGTATCTTGATATTCTTAACAAAAGTGTACAGTCATAATTACCATTCGGCACGTGCATGCACGTGTTCTTAATTCTGATTGGACGATTTTCAAATCGCAATAACTTTCTTATAAATGATGGAAACAATATGAAATTTATACTGTAAGTATATCTATCAAATGTCTATTGAATGACATCAACATTGATGCTGAGTCATACTCACATGCCCGTGTATGCACGTGCATAGCTTTTCTTTCATTTTTCGGGCACTAAAATGGTCATAACTATTGAATTAAAAACTGAAATAAATTCAAATTTACCCTGAGGAACTATGATATGAATGTCTGTGAGATGGTGTCAACAAATTTTCCATTATCAAAATCGCATGCGCGTGAATGCACGTGCATTGTAATTTTTGACGTCGAAATTTGAGTATTGGTCTATAACATTTTGAGATTGCAATGAATAGATTTCAAAATTAGGTTGCAGGTATGTTTTGGGCCTCTCAATTTATTAATAGTCTCAAAATCACTTCCCTGCACGCGCATGCACGTGCACTTAATTATGATTGGACGATTTTGAAATCCCAATAACTTTCTTAAGAGTGAAGCGATCGATACCAAATTCATATAGTAAGTATATTGTTCAAATGTCTATTGATTAGCATCAACAAAATTGTTGTGTGGTACTCACGTGCACGTGTATGCACGTGCATTGATTTCGGTCTTTGTAGTTTTGAGTTCCCGTTAATTTCTCGTTTTTCATTGAACAGTTGTGAAGTAAGTATATTGTTCAAATGTCTATTGAATAGCATCAACAAAATTGCTGTGTGGTACTCACGCGCACGTGTATGCACGTGCATTGATTTCGGTCTTTGTACTTTTGAGTTGCTGTTAATTTCTCCTTTTTCATTGAACAGTTGTGAAACTTCTCTTGTACTCATATGGTAAGACTTGTGATGCATCGAGATGATCAAATTACTTATCAGCACGTGCATGCACGTACGTGCACGTGCACAAAATTCTCAGATCTTTATAACTGATTTGTATTAGCATGAAATGGACTAAATGTTATAAGATAGTTATATATTCACATGCTACACAGTTTGCAATGGTCAAAACCACTTGTACTAAAATAAATGGCACCACTTCCTAAATGGGGGAATGTTTGGGGAACATCTGTAACGGTCTCCGTTACAATAAGTACTAGTTATTATTATTATTCTTTCTTTGTTCTTGGGACTTTTTTGTCCACGAGTGTTCTCAGAAACTACTCAAGGGATCAATATGAAACCTTTTTAGAATGATAGTATAGCATATGTAGATGTGCGGAACGAATGTCATTTTGTCTGAAAATGCGTGCATGTGCATGCACGTGCATTGGATTTTTTGTTTACAAACTTTGGAATAAGTCTAACTTTTTTATTTTTCAATGAAATCGTTTGCTATTTATATCGTAGGTATAACTTGGGACCCTTAACTGTTTGGCATCGTCAAAATTTCAATTCTGCACGCGCATGCACGTGTGCTTCAATTTGATTGGATAATACAAAACCGTTTATAACATTTATACCAATTAAGGAAATTTAATGATATTTACAGGATAGGTAGACATGACAAATATCTACAGATCGATGTGATAAAAATTGCAAACGCGCATGCACACGCACGTGCATTGTCATTTGAAGGTTCAATTCTTTCAATGACCATAACTTTTTTGTTTTTTGTCAAAATCATTTCAAACTTGTATTGTATATGTATCTTGATATTCTTAAAAAATGTGTACAGTCATAATTACCATCCGGCACGTGCATGCACGTGTGCTAAATTCTGATTGGACGATTTTCAAATCGCCATAACTTTCTTATAAATGATGGAAACAATATGAAATTTATACTGTAAGTATATCTATCAAATGTCTATTGAATGACATCAACATTGATGCTGAGTCATTCTCACGTGCCCGTGTATGCACGTGCATAGTTTTTCTTTCATTTTTCGGGTACTAAAATGGTCATAACTATTGAATTAAAAACTCAAATGAATTCAAATTTACCCTGAGGATTTATGATATGAATGTCTATGAAATGGTATCAACAAATTTCCCATTATCAAAATTGCATGCGCGTGAATGCGCGTGCATTGTAATTTTTGATGTCTAAATTCAAGTTTTGGTCTATAACATTTTGAGATTGCAATGAATAGATTTGAAAATTAAGTTGCAGGTATGATTTGGGCCTCTCAATTTATTAATAGTCTCAAAATCACTTCCCTGCACGCGCATGCACGTGCGCTTAATTCTGATTGGATGATTTTGAAATCCCAATAACTTTCTTATGAGTGAAGCAATCGATACCAAATTCATATAGTGAGTATATTGTTCAAATGTCTATTGAATAGCATCAACAAAATTGCTGTGTGGTACTCACGCGCACGTGTATGCACGTGCATTGATTTCGGTCTTTGTACTTTTGAGTTGCCGTTAATTTCTCGTTTTTCATTGAACAGTTGTGAAACTTCTCTTGTACTCATATAGTAAGACTTGTAACGTATGGAGATGGTCGAATTATTGATATGCACGTGCATGCACGAACGTGCACGTGCACAAAACTCTCAGAACTTTATAACTGATTTGTATTAGCATGAAATGGACTGAACGTTATAAAATAGTTATATATTCAAGTGTTTCACAGCTTGCAATGGTCAAAACCACTTGTACTGAAATAAATGACACCACTTGCTAAATGCGGGAATGTTTGGGGAACAGCTGTAACGGTCCCCGTTACAATAAGTACTAGTTATTAAGGTCTTCCGTTTTCAACGGAAGACCTTCTAGTGATTCTACTGTTTATTAGGTCTTTCCACCTTTCTGTGGAAAGACCTATTGATATTCTTCTGTTTATTAGGTCTTTCCATCTTTCTGTGGAAAGACCTATTGATATTCTTCTGTTTATTATTATTATTATTATTATTATTATTATTATTATTATTATTTTTCCTCCCCGTGATTTTGAGTTTCAAGATTTATCGAAAAGATTTATAGTCCATAAGAATGTACTCCTTAAAAGATTTTGGCAGTTCACCCTGCGTATATGAACTTTGACCCCTCAAGGAGTTATTGCCCCTTTTGCAATAAAAGCTTGTTATCGCTACTCCTCCGAAACCGTACACCGTAAAGATACCAAACCTTCACCAATGTCTTCGACTAGTCAAGGAGACTCTTCAATCTATTCATTGCGAAATGATTCGTCAACCCCTTTTATGAGTTATTGCCCCTGAAAGTTTTTGATTTTTACAAATAATTGAAAAAATTTAAAACCATTTATCCTAGAGACATGGGACTAACTGCATTAGAATCTTCATCCTTTGACCTTTTGATTTATATCAAGGTCAAAGGTCAAGGTCATTCAAAATATGAGAAATTTAGCTCTTTTTAGATCTCTTTTGTCTTTCAACATATACTACATATCATTGCATCTTTAGTATGTCCTTTTAAATCTATTTTAAAGATTTAATTCCTGTACCTTAAGACTGACCCCTACAAAAGTTATTGCCCCTTAGAATATTAACCTTGTTATCGCTACTCCTCCGAAACCGTACACCGTAAAGATACCAAACCTTCACCAATGTCTTCGACTAGTCAAGGAGACTCTTCAATCTATTCATTGCGAAATGATTCTTCGACCCCTTTTATGAGTTATTGCCCCTGAAAGTTTTTAATTTTTACAAATAATTGAAAAAATTTAAAACCATTTATCCTAGAGACATGGGACTAACTGCATTAGAATCTTCATCCTTTGACCTTTTGATTTATATCAAGGTCAAAGGTCAAGGTCATTCAAAATATGAGAAATTTAGCTCTTTTTATATCTCTTTTGTCTTTCAACATATACTACATATCATTGCATCTTTAGTATGTCCTTTTAAATCTATTTTAAAGATTTAATTCCTGTACCTTAAGACTGACCCCTACAAAAGTTATTGCCCCTTAGAATATTAACCTTGTTATCGCTACTCCTCCGAAACCGTACACCGTAAAGATACCAAACCTTCACCAATGTCTTCGACTAGTCAAGGAGACTCTTCAATCTATTCATTGCGAAATGATTCTTCGACCCCTTTTATGAGTTATTGCCCCTGAAAGTTTTTAATTTTTACAAATAATTGAAAAAATTTAAAACCATTTATCCTAGAGACATGGGACTAACTGCATTAGAATCTTCATCCTTTGACCTTTTGATTTATATCAAGGTCAAAGGTCAAGGTCATTCAAAATATGAGAAATTTAGCTCTTTTTATATCTCTTTTGTCTTTCAACATATACTACATATCATTGCATCTTTAGTATGTCCTTTTAAATCTATTTTAAAGATTTAATTTCTGTACCTTAAGACTGACCCTTTTAAAAGTTATTGCCCCTTAGAGTATTAACCTTGTTATCGCTACTCCTCCGAAACCGTACACCGTAAAGATACCAAACCTTCACCAATGTCTTCGACTAGTGAAGGAAACTCTTCAATCTATTCATTGCAAAAAGATTCTTCGACCCCTTTTATGAGTTATTGCCCCTGAAAGTTTTTAATTTTTACAAATAATTGAAAAAAATTAAAATCATTTATCCTAGAGACATGGGACCAACTGCATTAGAATCTTCATCCTTTGACCTTTTAATTTATGTCAAGGTCAAAGGTCAAGGTCATTCAAAATATGAGAAATTTAGCTCTTTTTAGATCTCTTTTGTCTTTCAACATATACTACATATCATGGCATCTTTAGTATGTCGTTTTAAATCTATTTTAAAGATTTAATTCCTGTACCCAAAGATTGTCCCCTTTAAAAGTTATTGCCCTTTACAGTATTAACCTTGTTATCGCTACTCCTCTGAAACCATAGACCGTAGAGACACCAAACCTTCACCAATGTCTTCAACTATTCAAGGAGACTCTTCAATCTATTCATTGCGATAATATTCTTCGACCCCTTTTATGAGTTATTGCCCCTGAAAGTTTTTCATTTTTAGAAATAATTAAAAAAAATTAAAACCATTTATCCTAGAGACATGGGACCAACTGCATTAGAATCTTCATCCTTTGACCTTTTAATTTATGTCAAGGTCAAAGGTCAAGGTCATTCAAAATATGAGAAAGTTAGCTCTTTTTAGATCTCTTTTGTCTTTCAACATATACTACATATCATTGCATCTTTAGTATATCCTTTTAAATCTATTTTAAAGACTTAATTCCTGTACCTCAAGATTGACCCCTTTAAAAGTTATTGCCCTTTACAGTATTAACCTTGTTATCGCTACTCCTCTGAAACCATAGACCGTAAAGACACCAAACCTTCACCAATGTCTTCAACTATTCAAGGAGACTCTTCAATCTATCATTGCGAAAATATTCTTCGACCCCTTTTATGAGTTATTGCCCCTGAAAGGTTTTGATTTTTACAAATAATTAAAAAAAATTAAAACCATTTATCCTAGAGACATGGGACCAACTGCATTAGAATCTCCATTCTTTGACCTTTGAATTTATGTCAAGGTCAAAGGTCAAGGTCATTCAAAATATGAGAAATTTAGCTCTTTGTAGATCTCTTTTGTCTTTCAACATATACTACATATAATTGAATCTTTAGTATGTCCTTTTAAATCCATTTTAAAGATTTGATACCTGTACCCTAAGACTGACCCCTTTAAAAGTTATTGCCCCTTACATTATTAACCTTGTTATCGCTACCCCTTTGAAACCATAGACGATAGAGACACCCAACCTTCACCAATGTCTTCGGTTTCTCAAAGCACAACTTCAACATATTCAGTGTGAAAGGATCCGCTGACCCCTTATATGAGTTATTGCCCTTTTATGTGTTTGTGCTAATCATTAACTTTTAAACGGATAATCATAGAAACATGAGACCAACTGCAATGTGATCATTGACCTTTGACCCTGAATATTAGGTAAAGGTCAAAGGTCAAAGTTACTTCAAATATTGAGAATTTAGCTCTTTTTATATCTCTTTTGTCTTTCAACATACATCATTTTTCATTGCATCATTAGTATGTTCTTTTAAAACCAATTAAAACATCTTTCTTGGCCCTTAAACCGGGCTCCTTTAAAAATTATTACCCATCTTACAAATAAAGCTTGTTATCACTAGTCCTTCGAAACCGTTAACCCTGGAGATACCAAACCTTAATCATTAAATATTTTGTACTGATTTAGTAGACTCTTCAATCTATTCAGTGCGAAAAGATTCACCAACCCCTTTAAATAGTTATGGCCCCTGAAAGTTTTCCAAGTTTACATTGACTTGAAAGTTTTTTGGCCTCATTTGACCTACTGAAGAATGAATCAAGATTGAAGGTCAAGAAACATATCCAGAAAAGGTGGAAAGACTTCTAATTGTTCGCGAACAATTAGGATTACTAGTTATTATTATTATTATTATTATTGAGTCTTTCCATCTTTCTGTGGAAAGACCTATTGATATTCTTCTGTTTATTATTATTATTATTATTATTATTATTATTATTATTTTTCCTCCCCGTGATTTTGAGTTTCAAGATTTATCGAAAAGATTTATAGTCCATAAGAATGTACTCCTTAAAAGATTTTGGCACTTCACCCTGCGTATATGAACTTTGACCCCTCAAGGAGTTATTGCCCCTTTTGCAATAAAAGCTTGTTATCGCTACTCCTCCGAAACCGTACACCGTAAAGATACCAAACCTTCACTAATGTCTTCGACTAGTCAAGGAGACTCTTCAATCTATTCATTGCGAAATGATTCTTCGACCCCTTTTATGAGTTATTGCCCCTGAAAGTTTTTGATTTTTACAAATAATTGAAAAAATTTAAAACCATTTATCCTAGAGACATGGGACTAACTGCATTAGAATATTCATCCTTTGACCTTTTGATTTATATCAAGGTCAAAGGTCAAGGTCATTCAAAATATGAGAAATTTAGCTCTTTTTATATCTCTTTTGTCTTTCAACATATACTACATTTCATTGCATCTTTAGTATGTCCTTTTAAATCTATTTTAAAGATTTACTTCCTGTACCTTAAGACTGACCCTTTTAAAAGTTATTGCCCCTTAGAGTATTAACCTTGTTATCGCTACTCCTCCGAAACCGTACACCGTAAAGATACCAAACCTTCACCAATGTCTTCGACTGGTGAAGGAGACTCTTCAATCTATTCATTGCAAAAAGATTCTTCGACCCCTTTTATGAGTTATTGCCCCTGAAAGTTTTTAATTTTTACAAATAATTGAAAAAAATTAAAATCATTTATCCTAGAGAAATGGGACCAACTGCATTAGAATCTTCATCCTTTGACCTTTTAATTTATGTCAAGGTCAAAGGTCAAGGTCATTCAAAATATGAGAAATTTAGCTCTTTTTAGATCTCTTTTGTCTTTCAACATATACTACATATCATTGCATCTTTAGTATGTCGTTTTAAATCTATTTTAAAGATTTAATTCCTGTACCCTAAGATTGACCCCTTTAAAAGTTATTGCCCTTTACAGTATTAACCTTGTTATCGCTACTCCTCTGAAACCATAGACCGTAGAGACACCAAACCTTCACCAATGTCTTCAACTATTCAAGGAGACTCTTCAATCTATTCATTGCGAAAAGATTCTTCGACCCCTTTTATGAGTTATTGCCCCTGAAAGTTTTTAATTTTTACAAATAATTGAAAAAAATTAAAATCATTTATCCTAGAGACATGGGACCAACTGCATTAGAATCTTCATCCTTTGACCTTTTAATTTATGTCAAGGTCAAAGGTCAAGGTCATTCAAAATATGAGAAATTTAGCTCTTTTTAGATCTCTTTTGTCTTTCAACATATACTAGATATCATTGCATCTTTAGTATGTCGTTTTAAATCTGTTTTAAAGATTTAATTCCTGTACCCTAAGATTGACCCCTTTAAAAGTTATTGCTCTTTACAGTATTAACCTTGTTACCGCTACTCCTCTGAAACGATAGACCGTAGAGACACCAAACCTTCACCAATGTCTTCAACTATTCAAGGAGACTCTTCAATCTACTCATTGAGAAAAGATTCTTCGACCCCTTTTATGAGTTATTGCCCCTGAAAGTTTTTGATTTTTACAAATAATTGATAAAAATTAAAACCATTTATCCTAGAGACATGGGACTAACTGCATTAGAATCTTTATCCTTTGACATTTTACTTTATGTCAAGGTCAAAGGTCAAGGTCATTCAAAATATGAGAAATTTAGCTCTTTTTTGATCTCTTTTGTCTTTCAACATATACTACATATCATTGCATCTTTAGTATGTCGTTTTAAATCTATTTTAAAGATTTAATTCCTGTACCCTAAGATTGACCCCTTTAAAAGTTATTGCCCTTTACAGTATTAACCTTGTTATCGCTACTCCTCTGAAACCATAGACCGTAGAGACACCAAACCTTCACCAATGTCTTCAACTATTCAAGGAGACTCTTCAATCTATTCATTGCGATAATATTCTTCGACCCCTTTTATGAGTTATTGCCCCTGAAAGTTTTTCATTTTTAGAAATAATTAAAAAAAATTAAAACCATTTATCCTAGAGACATGGGACCAACTGCATTAGAATCTTCATCCTTTGACCTTTTAATTTATGTCAAGGTCAAAGGTCAAGGTCATTCAAAATATGAGAAAGTTAGCTCTTTTTAGATCTCTTTTGTCTTTCAACATATACTACATATCATTGCATCTTTAGTATATCCTTTTAAATCTATTTTAAAGACTTAATTCCTGTACCTTAAGATTGACCCCTTTAAAAGTTATTGCCCTTTACAGTATTAACCTTGTTATCGCTACTCCTCTGAAACCATAGACCGTAAAGACACCAAACCTTCACCAATGTCTTCAACTATTCAAGGAGACTCTTCAATCTATCATTGCGAAAATATTCTTCGACCCCTTTTATGAGTTATTGCCCCTGAAAGGTTTTGATTTTTACAAATAATTAAAAAAAATTAAAACCATTTATCCTAGAGACATGGGACCAACTGCATTAGAATCTCCATTCTTTGACCTTTGAATTTATGTCAAGGTCAAAGGTCAAGGTCATTCAAAATATGAGAAATTTAGCTCTTTGTAGATCTCTTTTGTCTTTCAACATATACTACATATAATTGAATCTTTAGTATGTCCTTTTAAATCCATTTTAAAGATTTGATACCTGTACCCTAAGACTGACCCCTTTAAAAGTTATTGCCCCTTACATTATTAACCTTGTTATCGCTACCCCTTTGAAACCATAGACGATAGAGACACCCAACCTTCACCAATGTCTTCGGTTTCTCAAAGCACAACTTCAACATATTCAGTGTGAAAGGATCCGCTGACCCCTTATATGAGTTATTGCCCTTTTATGTGTTTGTGCTAATCATTAACTTTTAAACGGATAATCATAGAAACATGAGACCAACTGCAATGTGATCATTGACCTTTGACCCTGAATATTAGGTAAAGGTCAAAGGTCAAAGTTACTTCAAATATTGAGAATTTAGCTCTTTTTATATCTCTTTTGTCTTTCAACATACATCATTTTTCATTGCATCATTAGTATGTTCTTTTAAAACCAATTAAAACATCTTTCTTGGCCCTTAAACCGGGCTCCTTTAAAAATTATTACCCATCTTACAAATAAAGCTTGTTATCACTAGTCCTTCGAAACCGTTAACCCTGGAGATACCAAACCTTAATCATTAAATATTTTGTACTGATTTAGTAGACTCTTCAATCTATTCAGTGCGAAAAGATTCACCAACCCCTTTAAATAGTTATGGCCCCTGAAAGTTTTCCAAGTTTACATTGACTTGAAAGTTTTTTGGCCTCATTTGACCTACTGAAGAATGAATCAAGATTGAAGGTCAAGAAACATATCCAGAAAAGGTGGAAAGACTTCTAATTGTTCGCGAACAATTAGGATTACTAGTTATTATTATTATTATTATTATTGAGTCTTTCCATCTTTCTGTGGAAAGACCTATTGATATTCTTCTGTTTGTTATTATTATTATTATTATTATTATTATTATTTTTCCTCCCCGTGATTTTGAGTTTCAAGATTTATCGAAAAGATTTATAGTCCATAAGAATGTACTCCTTAAAAGATTTTGGCACTTCACCCTGCGTATATGAACTTTGACCCCTCAAGGAGTTATTGCCCCTTTTGCAATAAAAGCTTGTTATCGCTACTCCTCCGAAACCGTACACCGTAAAGATACCAAACCTTCACTAATGTCTTCGACTAGTCAAGGAGACTCTTCAATCTATTCATTGCGAAATGATTCTTCGACCCCTTTTATGAGTTATTGCCCCTGAAAGTTTTTGATTTTTACAAATAATTGAAAAAATTTAAAACCATTTATCCTAGAGACATGGGACTAACTGCATTAGAATATTCATCCTTTGACCTTTTGATTTATATCAAGGTCAAAGGTCAAGGTCATTCAAAATATGAGAAATTTAGCTCTTTTTATATCTCTTTTGTCTTTCAACATATACTACATTTCATTGCATCTTTAGTATGTCCTTTTAAATCTATTTTAAAGATTTACTTCCTGTACCTTAAGACTGACCCTTTTAAAAGTTATTGCCCCTTAGAGTATTAACCTTGTTATCGCTACTCCTCCGAAACCGTACACCGTAAAGATACCAAACCTTCACCAATGTCTTCGACTGGTGAAGGAGACTCTTCAATCTATTCATTGCAAAAAGATTCTTCGACCCCTTTTATGAGTTATTGCCCCTGAAAGTTTTTAATTTTTACAAATAATTGAAAAAAATTAAAATCATTTATCCTAGAGAAATGGGACCAACTGCATTAGAATCTTCATCCTTTGACCTTTTAATTTATGTCAAGGTCAAAGGTCAAGGTCATTCAAAATATGAGAAATTTAGCTCTTTTTAGATCTCTTTTGTCTTTCAACATATACTACATATCATTGCATCTTTAGTATGTCGTTTTAAATCTATTTTAAAGATTTAATTCCTGTACCCTAAGATTGACCCCTTTAAAAGTTATTGCCCTTTACAGTATTAACCTTGTTATCGCTACTCCTCTGAAACCATAGACCGTAGAGACACCAAACCTTCACCAATGTCTTCAACTATTCAAGGAGACTCTTCAATCTATTCATTGCGAAAAGATTCTTCGACCCCTTTTATGAGTTATTGCCCCTGAAAGTTTTTAATTTTTACAAATAATTGAAAAAAATTAAAATCATTTATCCTAGAGACATGGGACCAACTGCATTAGAATCTTCATCCTTTGACCTTTTAATTTATGTCAAGGTCAAAGGTCAAGGTCATTCAAAATATGAGAAATTTAGCTCTTTTTAGATCTCTTTTGTCTTTCAACATATACTAGATATCATTGCATCTTTAGTATGTCCTTTTAAATCTATTTTAAAGATTTAATTCCTGTACCCTAAGATTGACCCCTTTAAAAGTTATTGCCCTTTACAGTATTAACCTTGTTATCGCTACTCCTCTGAAACCATAGACCGTAGAGACACCAAACCTTCACCAATGTCTTCAACTATTCAAGGAGACTCTTCAATCTATTCATTGCGAAAAGATTCTTCGACCCCTTTTATGAGTTATTGCCCCTGAAAGTTTTTGATTTTTACAAATAATTGAAAAAAATTAAAACCATTTATCCTAGAGACATGGGACCAACTGCATTAGAATCTTCATCCTTTGACCTTTTAATTTATGTCAAGGTCAAAGGTCAAGGTCATTCAAAATATGAGAAATTTAGCTCTTTTTATATCTCTTTTGTCTTTCAACATATACTACATATCATTGCATCTTTAGTATGTCGTTTTAAATCTGTTTTAAAGATTTAATTCCTGTACCCTAAGATTGACCCCTTTAAAAGTTATTGCTCTTTACAGTATTAACCTTGTTACCGCTACTCCTCTGAAACGATAGACCGTAGAGACACCAAACCTTCACCAATGTCTTCAACTATTCAAGGAGACTCTTCAATCTACTCATTGAGAAAAGATTCTTCGACCCCTTTTATGAGTTATTGCCCCTGAAAGTTTTTGATTTTTACAAATAATTGATAAAAATTAAAACCATTTATCCTAGAGACATGGGACTAACTGCATTAGAATCTTTATCCTTTGACATTTTACTTTATGTCAAGGTCAAAGGTCAAGGTCATTCAAAATATGAGAAATTTAGCTCTTTTTTGATCTCTTTTGTCTTTCAACATATACTACATATCATTGCATCTTTAGTATGTCGTTTTAAATCTATTTTAAAGATTTAATTCCTGTACCCTAAGATTGACCCCTTTAAAAGTTATTGCCCTTTACAGTATTAACCTTGTTATCGCTACTCCTCTGAAACCATAGACCGTAGAGACACCAAACCTTCACCAATGTCTTCAACTATTCAAGGAGACTCTTCAATCTATTCATTGCGAAAAGATTCTTCGACCCCTTTTATGAGTTATTGCCCCTGAAAGTTTTTAATTTTTACAAATAATTGAAAAAAATTAAAATCATTTATCCTAGAGACATGGGACCAACTGCATTAGAATCTTCATCCTTTGACCTTTTAATTTATGTCAAGGTCAAAGGTCAAGGTCATTCAAAATATGAGAAATTTAGCTCTTTTTAGATCTCTTTTGTCTTTCAACATATACTAGATATCATTGCATCTTTAGTATGTCCTTTTAAATCTATTTTAAAGATTTAATTCCTGTACCCTAAGATTGACCCCTTTAAAAGTTATTACCCTTTACAGTATTAACCTTGTTATCGCTACTCCTCTGAAACCATAGACCGTAGAGACACCAAACCTTCACCAATGTCTTCAACTATTCAAGGAGACTCTTCAATTTATTCATTGCGAAAAGATTCTTCGACCCCTTTTATGAGTTATTGCCCCTGAAAGTTTTTGATTTTTACAAATAATTGAAAAAAATTAAAACCATTTATCCTAGAGACATGGGACCAACTGCATTAGAATCTTCATCCTTTGACCTTTTAATTTATGTCAAGGTCAAAGGTCAAGGTCATTCAAAATATGAGAAATTTAGCTCTTTTTATATCTCTTTTGTCTTTCAACATATACTACATATCATTGCATCTTTAGTATGTCGTTTTAAATCTGTTTTAAAGATTTAATTCCTGTACCCTAAGATTGACCCCTTTAAAAGTTATTGCTCTTTACAGTATTAACCTTGTTACCGCTACTCCTCTGAAACGATAGACCGTAGAGACACCAAACCTTCACCAATGTCTTCAACTATTCAAGGAGACTCTTCAATCTACTCATTGAGAAAAGATTCTTCGACCCCTTTTATGAGTTATTGCCCCTGAAAGTTTTTGATTTTTACAAATAATTGATAAAAATTAAAACCATTTATCCTAGAGACATGGGACTAACTGCATTAGAATCTTTATCCTTTGACATTTTACTTTATGTCAAGGTCAAAGGTCAAGGTCATTCAAAATATGAGAAATTTAGCTCTTTTTATATCTCTTTTCTCTTTCAACATATACTACATATCATTGCATCTTTAGTATGTCCTTTTAAATCTATTTTAAAGATTTAATTCCTGTACCCTAAGATTGACCCCTTTAAAAGTTATTGCCCTTTACAGTATTAACCTTGTTATCGCTACTCCTCTGAAACCATAGACCATAGAGACACCAAACCTTCACCAATGTCTTCGGTTTCTCAAAGCACAACTTCAACATATTCAGTGTGAAAGGATCCGCTGACCCCTTATATGAGTTATTGCCCTTTTATGTGTTTGTGCTAATCGTTAACTTTTAAACGGATAATCATAGAAACATGGGACCAACTGCAATGTGATCATTGACCTTTGACCCTGAATATTAGGTAAAGGTCAAAGGTCAAAGTTACTTCAAATATTGAGAATTTAGCTCTTTTTATATCTCTTTTGTCTTTCAACATACATCATTTTTCATTGCATCATTAGTATGTTCTTTTAAAACCAATTAAAACATCTTTCTTGGCCCTTAAGCCGGGCTTCTTTAAAAATTATTGCCCATCTTACAAATAAAGCTTGTTATCACTAGTCCTTCGAAACCGTTAACCCTGGAGATACAAAACTTTAATCATTAATGTTTTGTAATGATTTAGTAGACTCTTCAATCTATTCAGTGCGAAAAGATTCACCAACCCCTTTAAATAGTTATGGCCCCTGAAAGTTTTCCAAGTTTACATTGACTTGAAAGTTTTTTGGCCTCATTTGACCTACTGAAGAATGGATCAAGATTGAAGGTCAAGAAACAAATCCAGAAAAGGTGGAAAGACCTCTAATTGTTCACGAACAATTAGGATTACTAGTTATTATTATTATTATTATTTTTCCTCCCCGTGATTTTGAGTTTCAAGATTTATCGAAAAGATTTATAGTCCATAAGAATGTACTCCTTAAAAGATTTTGGCAGTTCACCCTGCGTATATGAACTTTGACCCCTCAAGGAGTTATTTCCCCTTTTGCAATAAAAGCTTGTTATCGCTACTCCTCCGAAATCGTACACCATAAAGATACCAAACCTTCACCAATGTCTTCGACTAGTCAAGGAGACTCTTCAATCTATTCATTGCGAAATGATTCTTCGACCCCTTTTATGAGTTATTGCCCCTGAAAGTTTTTGATTTTTACAAATAATTGAAAAAATTTAAAACCATTTATCATAGAGACATGGGACTAACTGCATTAGAATTTTCATCCTTTGACCTTTTGATTTATATCAAGGTCAAAGGTCAAGGTCATTCAAAATATGAGAAATTTAGCTCTTTTTATATCTCTTTTGTCTTTCAACATATACTACATATCATTGCATCTTTAGTATGTCCTTTTAAATCTATTTTAAAGATTTAATTCCTGTACCTCAAGACTGACCCCTTTAAAAGTTATTGCCCTTTACAGTATTAACCTTGTTATCGCTACTCCTCCGAAACCGTACACCGTAAAGATACCAAACCTTCACCAATGTCTTCGACTAGTCAAGGAGACTCTTCAATCTATTCATTGCGAAAAGATTCTTCGACCCCTTTTATGAGTTATTGCCCCTGAAAGTTTTTGATTTTTACAAATAATTGAAAAAAATTAAAACCATTAATCCTAGAGACATGGGACTAACTGCATTAGAATCTTCATCCTTTGACCTTTTAATTTATGTCAAGGTCAAAGGTCAAGGTCATTCAACATATGAGAAATTTAGCTCTTTTTATATCTCTTTTGTCTTTCAACATATACTACATATCATTGCATCTTTAGTATGTCGTTTTAAATCTATTTTAAAGATTTAATTCCTGTACCCAAAGATTGACCCCTTTAAAAGTTATTGCCCTTTACAGAATTAACCTTGTTATCGCTACTCCTCTGAAACGATAGACCGTAGAGACATCAAACCTTCACCAATGTCTTCAACTATTCAAGGAGACTCTTCAGTCTATCATTGCGAAAATATTCTTCGACCCCTTTTATGAGTTATTGCCCCTGAAAGTTTTTGATTTTTACAAATAATTTAAAAAAAATTAAAACCATTTATCCTAGAGACATGGGACCAACTGCATTAGAATCTCCATTCTTTGACCTTTTAATTAATGTCAAGGTCAAAGGTCAAGGTCATTCAAAATATGAGAAATTTAGCTCTTTGTAGATCTCTTTTGTCTTTCAACATATACTACATATAATTGAATCTTTAGTATGTCCTTTTAAATCCATTTTAAAGATTTGATACCTGTACCCTAAGACTGACCCCTTTAAAAGTTATTGCCCCTTACATTATTAACCTTGTTATCGCTACCCCTTTGAAACCATAGACCATAGAGACACCAAACCTTTACCAATGTCTTCGGTTTTTCAAAGCACAACTTCAACATATTCAGTGTGAAAGGATCCGCTGACCCCTTATATGAGTTATTGCCCTTTTATGTGTTTGTGCTAATCGTTAACTTTTAAACGGATAATCATAGAAACATGGGACCAACTGCAATGTGATCATTGACCTTTGACCCTGAATATTAGGTAAAGGTCAAAGGTCAAAGTTACTTCAAATATTGAGAATTTAGCTCTTTTTATATCTCTTTTGTCTTTCAACATACATCATTTTTCATTGCATCATTAGTATGTTCTTTTAAAACCAATTAAAACATCTTTCTTGGCCCTTAAGCCGGGCTCCTTTAAAAATTATTGCCCATCTTACAAATAAAGCTTGTTATCACTAGTCCTTCGAAACCGTTAACCCTGGAGATACCAAACCTTAATCATTAATGTTTTGTACTGATTTAGTAGACTCTTCAATCTATTCAGTGCGAAAAGATTCACCAACCCCTTTAAATAGTTATGGCCCCTGAAAGTTTTCCAAGTTTACATTGACTTGAAAGTTTTTTGGCCTCATTTGACCTACTGAAGAATGGATCAAGATTGAAGGTCAAGAAACAAATCCAGAAAAGGTGGAAAGACCTCTAATTGTTCGCGAACAATTAGGATTACTAGTTATTATTATTATTTTTTTTTTTTTTTCCCTTTCGTCTCCGAGACCGTTGGATGGATTTTCCTGAAACTTTCACAGGTTATAGAGAACGGTGGTACCTCGAGGCATTTTTTTCATTTTTTCAAAATTCACTTCCGGTCGCAAGATATGTCGAATTTTCGTCTTTTTACAAGATATTTTGTCCAGCGTTTTTCTCAGAAACGGTAGAAGATAGAGTCACCAAATTTTCAGAGATAATAGATCTCACTTTGTAGGCGTGCAGTAGGGGGTTAAGAATGTCGGCCGTCACTTCCGGTCGTCACCGGAAGTGATTAAAGGAAACATGAATTTCAAACTTTTTTCTTTCACATTGAAACCTATTTCGGTTTAATATATTTCGTTCTAATTCTCAAAAAATGTTGACCCCACCGGAAGTTCAATCTTCAACTTCCGGTTATATCAAAGAAAGCCTATTCATTCTCTCATATTTCAGTGCCATAAATCTCGGTCATGAAACTAGTTAATGAGTTGAGTTTTAAATATATAATAGTCACTATAAATGTCTAGAGTAACTTCAAATATTTTTGTAAAATTTACTTCCGGTCGGCAAATACGGCGTATTAGCTGTTTTCGTTGTCCAGCGTTTTTCTCAGAAACGGTAAAAGATAGAGTCACCAAATTTTCAGAGTTAATAGATCTCACTTTGTAGGCGTGCAGTAGGGGGTTAAGAATGTCGGCCGTCACTTCCGGTCGTCACCGGAAGTGATTAAATGAATCATATATTTCAAACTTTTTTCTTTCAAACTGAAACCTATATCGGTTTACTAGGTCTGGTTCTAATTCTCAAAAAAATGTTGACCCCACCGGAAGTTGAAACTCCAACTTCCGGTTATATCAAAGAAAGACTATTCATTCTCTCATTTTTCAGTGCCATAAATCTCGGTCATAAAACAAGTTAATGATTTGAATTTTACATATGTTATAGACACTATAAATGTCTAGTGTAAATTTAAATATTTTTGAAAAAATTCACTTCCGGTCGTGAGATATGGGGTGGACATATTCAAACCTTGTTTTTTCAGTTTCTCAATAATGAATATAGATAGACGCTTGAAACTTGTAGAGCTGATCAACTAACATTAGTCCATTGTACACATACATTCAATTTTTTTGTCCGTCACTTCCGGTCTATACTGGAAGTATTTGAAAAAATGTCGATTTTCCGATTTCTTCAAGTGATTTCTTAGAGATGGCTGAAATTTTCAGGAATAATTTCTTATGAAATGACCTAGCTACAATTATTTTTGTTTTTTACAAAATTCACTTCCGGTCGGAAAATATGGCCGATTTTCTGTTTCTCAAAAGGAATTTTGTCCAGCATTTTTCTTGGAAAAGGTAAAATATAGGTTCATCAAATATTCAGGGATGATCAATCTCCGTTTGTAGGTGTGCAGTAGTGGGTTGAACATGTCGACCGTCACTTCCTGTCGTCACCGGAAGTGATGGAAAGAATCGCAAATTTCAAACTTTTTCCTTTAAATTGAAACCTATACTAGTTTATTAAGTCTCTTTCAAAGTGTCAAAAGAATATTGACTCTGTCGGTAGTCAAAACAACTTCTTCCGGTTTCTTGATCAAATACCTTTTTAATTTTCGTCTGTTTGTCCCCATAAATCTCGCTTATATTTGAAGTCTTTCATATGATTTTCACATGTCTTAATAAAAGTATCAACTTCTAAAGTTGTGATAATTTTGTTTTTCAAAATTGACTTCCGGTCGGTAGTAACCTACTACTTTTTCTTTCTTGGGTTTACTTCTTTTTTTGAGAACTCTTTCAGATAGAGACGTGAAATTGTCAGGGAATATAGAGAGTAAAGAGTGGCTGTCATTTATAGGAAAACGCATCTGAATAGTACTTCCGGTCGTCACCGGAAGTTACGAGAAAGGAGTAAAAAATTCGATAATACATTTCTCATTTAATATTCAAGTACATTCTCTGATATATTTGAATGGTTTTCGTAGGATCAGAAAACTCTTTACCGGAAGTGAACAAACGGAAGACCTACTCATTACTATAATGAGTGTCTAGTTATTATTATTATTATTCTTTTTCTCCGGTACTTTTTTGTCCGGTAGTGTTCTCAGAAACTACAAAAGGGATCGATATGAAACTTTCCAGGATGATAGTATAGCGTTTGTAGCTGTGCATAGTGATAGTCATTTTGTCTGCACGTGCATGCACGCGCGCGCACGTGCACTGCAATTTTGGTACAAAAAATGGAAAATCAGAATATTGAAGGAAGCGATATAAAACCTAACTAGGATGATAGTATATCATTTGTAGATATGAAAAAAAATATTTATTTTGTCATCACGTGCACGCATGCGCGTGCACGCGCATTTCAAAATTTGTACGCTAACTTTGGAATCAGTCTAACTTTTTTGTTGTTCATTGAAATGGCTTGAAATTCATATCATAGGTAGATATTGAGACTCTTAACTGATTTGCATGGTCAAAATTACCAATTTGCACGCGCATGCACGTGCGCTTCATTTTGATTGGATAATACTAAAACGTTTGTAACTATCTTGTTTATGAAGCGAATGAGATGATATTCACAGCATATGTAGACAATATGTGTATCTATATATTGGTGTATGAAAAAAATGCCAACGCACACGCGCATGCGCGTGCAACGTTTTTAAATTTTCAATTTTTAAAGGACGATAACGTTTTTGTTTTTCATCAAATTCTATTGATATTAATGGTCTAGATGTGTCTTGTTACTCCTTACAAATTGTTGTGGTTAGAATTACTGCTCAGCACGTGCATGCACGTGTGCTGAATTCTGATTGGACGATTTTAAAATCGCTATAACTTCCTTGTATTTGGTGGAAACGTTATGAAATTCACACTGTGGGTATATGATACACATGCCTGTTGAACGACATCAACAAAAATCCGGAATCATACACGCGTGCGCGTGTATGCGCGTGCAACGCTTTCTTTCATTTTTTTTTGGTACTGAAATGACCATATTGAACGTACTACATGTAATTAAAGGCTAAAATAAAATGATTTTTTGCTATAGATTCACAAGGACATCACTTTTTAATTGGGGGAGGTTTGGGGAACATATGTAACGGTCCCCGTTACAATTAGAACTAGTTATTATTCTTTTTCTCCGGTACTTTTTTGTCCGGTAGTGTTCTTAGAAACTACAAAAGGGATCGATATGAAACTTTCCAGGATGATAGTATAGCGTTTGTAGATGTGCATAGTGATAGTCATTTTGTCTGCACGTGCATGCACGCGCGCGCACGTGCACTGCAATTTTGGTACAAAAAATGGAAAATCAGAATATTAAAGGGATCGATATGAAACCTAAATAGAATGGTAGTATATCATTTGTAGATATCAAAAATGATATTTATTTTGTCTACACGCGCACACATGTGCGTGCACGTGCATTACAAAATTTGTACTCTAACTTTGGAATCAGTCTAACTTTTTTGTTCTTCATTGAAATGGCTTGATATTCATATCATAGGTAGATATTGAGACCCTTAACTGATTTGCATGGTCAAAATTACCAATTTGCACGCGCATGCACGTGCGCTTAATTTTGATTGGATAGTACTAAAACGTCTGTAACTATCTTATTTATGAAGCGAATGAGATGATATTCACAGCATACGTAGACAATATGTGTATATATATTTTGGTGTAACAAAAAATGCCAACGTACACGCGCATGCGCGTGTAACGTTTTTCAAATGTTCAATATTTAAAGAACGATAACGTTTTTGTTTTTCATCAAATTCTATTGATATTAGGGATTTAGATGTGTCTTGGTACTCCTTACAAATTGTTGTGGTTAGAATTACTGCTCAGCACGTGCATGCACGTGTGCTAAATTCTGATTGGATGATTTTGAAATCGCTATAACTTCCTTATATGTGGTGGAAACGTTATGAAATTCATACTGTGGGTATATGATACAAATGCCTGTTGAACGACATAAGCAAAAATTCGGAATCATACACGCGTGCGCGTGTATGCACGTGCAACGCTTTCTGTCATTTCTTGGTACTGAAATGACCATATTGAACGTACTACATGTAATTAAAGGATAAAATAAAATGATTTTTTCCTATAGATTCACAAGGACATCACTTTTTAATTGGGGGAGGTTTGGGGAACATCTGTAACGGTCCCCGTTACAATTAGAACTAGTTATTATTCTTTTTCTCCGGTACTTTTTTGTCCGGTAGTGTTCTCAGAAACTACAAAAGGGATCGATATGAAACTTTCCAGGATGATAGTATAGCGTTTGTAGATGTGCATAGTGATAGTTATTTTGTCTGCACGTGTATGCACGCGCGCGCACGTGCATTGCAATTTTGGTACAAAAAATGGAAAATCAGAATATTGAAGGAAGCGATATAAAACCTAAATAAGATGATAGTATATAATTTGTAGATATGAAAAATAATAGTTATTTTGTCAGCACGCGCACGCATGCGCGTGCACGCGCATTACAAAATTTGTACACTAACTTTGGAATCAGTCTAACTTTTTTGTTGTTCATTGAAATGGCTTGAAATTCATATCATAGGTAGATATTGAGACCCTTAACTGATTTACATGGTCAAAATTACCAATTTGCACGCGCATGCACGTGCACTTCATTTTGATTGGATATTACTAAAACGTTTGTAACTATCTTATTTATGAAGCGAATGAGATGATATTCGCAGCATACGTAGACAATATGTGTATCTATATATTGGTGTAATAAAAAATGCCAACTAACACGCGCATGCGCGTGTAACGTTTTTCAAATGTTCAGTTTTTAAAGGACAATAACGTTTTTGTTGTTCATCAAATTCTATTGATATTAGGGGTTTAGATGTGTCTTGGTACTCCTTACAAATTGCTGTGGTTAGAATTACTGCTCATCACGTGCATGCACGTGTGCGGAATTCTGATTGGACGATTTTAAAATCGCTATAACTTCCTTATATGTGGTGGAAATGTTATGAAATTCATACTGTAGGTATATGATACGAATGCATGTTGAACGACATCAACAAAAATTCGGAATCATACACGCGTGCACGTGTATGCACGTGCAACGCTTTCTTTCATTTCTTGGTACTGAAATGACCATATTGAACGTACTATATGTAATTAAAGGCTAAAATAAAATGATTTTTTGCTATAGATTCACAAAGACATCACTTTTTAATTGGGGGAGGTTTGGGGAACATATGTAACGGTCCCCGTTACAATTAGAACTAGTTTAGATTAGTATGTACGATTCTGGATCTGCAATAACCATTAATGGATGGCTTAGAATTGATTGAAATTGATTTTTTTTTATTTGTAACGAAGGTATTTGAAAATATTAGTCGCGTTAGGGAGAAATGGATTGATACCGTTTTCGATTTGTGGATTCACTTCTACTCTTTCCCATGCAAAAAAAAAATGTATGAGCTTTATATATTTTTCTTCAATGTACATGCATTGTACTCGTTTATGTATATTTATTCAGGAACATATTTACCAAAACTAAATAAAGATGCTGCTTATCCAGAACCAAAGACGTGCCAATCAAGACTAGACCCAGATGGATGCTTACTCCTCCTAGGCACCTGATCCCACCTCTGGTGTGTCCAGGGGTCCGTGTTTGCCCAACTATATATTTTGTATTGCTTGTAGGAGTTATGAGATTGATCACTGTTCGTTATCTTCACCTTGCATAGTATGTCAACTGTATGTCTAGTAGGTGCAGAGAATTGAAGAAGATAGTGTATTATTTCAAGGTGTGTATAAGCAACTTATTTATGACTATGTAGAAAATTAACGGATGATGTAAATGTCGAATACTTATACATGACGTTTAATACGCAATTTCCGACTTGCCCAAAAATACTTTCCCTTTGTGGAATTCTTACGCACAGTGAGACGCAAAACATACTATCGTCCACACGCGGTGGGTACAAATGCTTATCTCTGCCTTCATATATTGCCTTAAAGGATACATCTCGTGTTTTCAAAGTATACAGAATTATATGCACTTTGTCTTCCTTATGCTTATAGAAATTAATTGTAATAGTTCGTTCGCTGAAGTATTGCGATAATTAGCCACAATACGGACTTAAATCTAAGCCCCGATTTCAAAAAGCCTAGTTAATACGCAACTTCCGAGATATCAGCTCTTCTGTGATAGAGGTACGTTCAGCATTCTGTTGAACGCTAGGGTGGGTACAAGATGTATACTTATACTATAGACTAGCTATGTTAATACAGATAAAAGTAATGAAAATTTCGTTTATACGTTGGTATACATTAAACTGACCATATCAAGAATAATATTTTTTTAATTAGGCCATTAAATTAAATATGAAATCATTTTTTATTTCCTTATCTGTACGAGTTATATGTTGACAAAAGAAAAATTGTGATTATCGATTTTTGTTTGAGCTAATTCATTATTAAATACTAATACACTTACAAATATTGTGTGTCCCTGCAGTGGTGGTTGCATGATGTCTGATAATCGGCTAATTACAGTTGTTGAAAGACATGGCATTACCAAATAGTGTTTAAACAGCGATCCCATGTAAACATTATTTACTCGCAAATTTCATACTCGCTTTCCTCGTTACATTTGGGTCGCTATTTGTATGCACTGGTGGCTAAAAGATATAAGACTCGGAAATTTGTCAACATCGAAATAAATGTTACTTGTGGTAAATAAATTAGGCCCCTAAAACCGGAGTTTTTAAAAATATCTAACACTACTTTTACAACAAGTTGATCGACGAAGGTCGCGTATGACGTCACTACCACGTGACTACCTATATAATCCGCAATTTCCGAGTTGCCCAATAGTTTTTTCCCTTTGTGGAACTCTTACGCACAGTGAGACGCAAATCATACCATCGTCCGCTTTAGATATGTGTAATTGTGGTTATTTCGTATAATTTAATCATTATAAACATGAAAAAACTCGGATCTACCTACCTGTCGAAGCGGCGTGTTGTTCTCTTTTAACTCATAACCGGAAACACTCCAAACGAATTTTCTTGCAATATAACCGTTACATTATGATTTAGGACATGGGTAGTCGTGAATACGTGACATCCATTGGCTACTAAAACTCCGCCTTATGTTGATTAATGGAGTAAGAGACGTAACTCTTGCCGTATCACAGACCATCTTCAAACTTTTCCAGCAGCTCGAATGATCAGTGTGTTTAGACCATCAACAATGCATGTGAGTTAAGCACCCTGGCGTCTCATCACGAGCATAAATACATGAATATTGCGTGGGAGCCAATGAATAACGGCATCACCACATCTGACATGAGGCTCCAACCACTGGGTCACCAGAGTCAGTGTGTACTCTAGTTCGGGATAAGATTTTAATCACACCTTGCATGTGAAAATAATCATGGGATTCATCTGCATATCTACCTAGTAATCGAAACGTAGCTTCCATTTTAAAATGGAATTTTTAATTTACTTCTCTACTGATGAGAGTATTCGAAGTATAATCAATAACGGCAGGTTCGAATCACTTACCACAGTTGCGCATTAAAAAAAAAGGAACACGCCAAAGGATGTTTTATTGATAAAACATCGATCTTTTTATAAAGAGAACCAAATTATCATTTTCATCATACTGACCAAACAAAGAGAAAGGACAAGCCTACGTACGTTTTTACTAAACAAACAATTATTTCTTATTCTATACCGCCATAAAATGGCTGAAATATTGCCAAAACGGCATAAAACCGAATTCAATCAATCAATCTTTTTCTGGATACATGCAAAGTGGAGACAACGAACAGTGATCAATTTCAAAACTCCCACACGTAATACAAAGTAGAGAGTTGGATAAACATGAACCCCTGGATATACCAGATCAGGTGCCTAGAAGAGGTAATCATTCCCTGTCGACTGGTCACACCTGCCGTGAGTCAAAATCAGTGTGCCAAGAACGGCCTAACAATCGGTATAGAAAACGTCAGACAGCATCTGACCCAATGATAGGTTGTATTGGCACACTAGATCATGTGAATTTGTCAAGTAGGAAGTTTAACCCATCAGCTGGAGTCTAGCACAAGAAGGGCAAAATCTATATATATATATATATATATATATATATATATATATATATATATATATAATCCAACTCCTATATGCTCATAAATTCATCCTCGGGCATTTCTTGTAATGCCCGCACAGTGCACTGTTTACAGTTGCTTAGGTCAATAATTTCCCCAGCATTTATGTCATAATGACATGGTATAACAACTCCACCTCAGGCAGGCCGGCCAAGGTGAAAAACGTCCATAGGAGCTCTTGCTGGTTCACACAAAATACATTCCCCTTTATCTATTTTTGTTCTAAATCACCCAGCTATTTCTCTGTGGACATGTCCAACAGGAAGTTCAGCAGTATCTGTTAGAAAAAGATGTATTTTGTTATTAAGGCATGGATACGATTTGAAATGTAAATTTACAGTTTTTGAACTGAAAGTTTACATAAAGAATCGTGAGCTCTGGTAAGCAAGCTACATGCTCACGTTCTTAGTTTCGTATATATAATTAAAAGAATGACAAGTGAGCTTTGAATTTATTGTATCCCACGCAACGAAGTTGCGGAGGGTATACTGTTTTTGATCTGTCCGTCAGTCCCTTTCTTGTCAGGGCAACTCCTCTGAGACCGCTCATCAGAATTTCATGAAACTTTGTAGTTAATAAGAACACACTGTGTAGATATGCATATTCCCAGGAAATTCTTATTCAATAATTTGTCTTGCAGTTATGCCCCCTTTGAACTTACAATTTCGATCCCCTCTGCCTTGTTCTTGTCAACGAACTCCTCTGAGACCGCTCAGCAGGATTTTCTGAAACTTTGTGGTAAATAAGGACACACTATGTAAATGTGCATATTCCCAGGAAATTCTGATTTATTAATTATCCTGGGAATTATGATCCCTTTGAACTTATAATTTCGAGCCCGTCTGTCCTGTTCTTGCAGTAATGCATAGCATTACCATTCATGATGTGAGGCATTGTCAAGCAATTTTGGAGCGTGGGGTATGTGAGCTTTCTCACTTTCTCTTTCATATGAGATAAAAATGCCAGTCTTTTTGCATCAAATTCTATTGTACAACTTTTTTCAGATGGAGTTGAGATATGAAGCATTAACTAAATTGAATGAACTTAAAATTAAAAGGGAGAAAAAATACTGAAAAGCTTAGAAGATGGAGAGAAAGGCAAGAGCTTGATCCTTAAGCCAGTGAAACTTTGAAGAAAATTAACACATAAAAAAGAAAAACCGTCGAATGAAACGACGACTGGAAGCAAAGAAGAGTAAATAAAAATAAGAGGCCCATGACCCACATTGCTCACCTGAGTCACCTTAGCTCATATTTAAAGATTTTCCCTATATATTCACGTGCAAAACTTTTATCCCTATTGTGGCATCAACCTACTCCTGGGGGCCATGGTTTTTACAAAGTTGAATTTGCACTATGTCAGGAAGCATCTTCCCATGCTGCAGGCATAATGTGAACTGTTGCTCATCTCATAATTTAACAAAGCAATTTACTTCGCAGTAAAATATATACAATCATGCATATGTAAGAAACTAGTTAAAAGTATGCACAGTATGAACTGTACAATACATTTCTCAGTGCAAATATTCAGTAGTGCTTCATGGGTTTATGAGTGAAAGATCATACTATAGTGCTATTTAATAATAATAGTATTTATTTATAGAGCACCTTATATGACTATAATTAACCACTTTAAAGCTCTACATACAATAAAAATGATACAGCGTGTTATAAAAGTAGTAAAAGGAAATTACAAAAGCATTACGACAGATAATATCAAAACATTGCTAGCAAAACATCAATAATGTGAAGTGAAGTAAAATTACTAAAATCTAAAACATAGGAATAGATGTAAAAAAAAAAATCAGCTAACACTTAAAGCCCTTATAAATGATTGGAAACAATTGTATCAAATCAACCTGGATAGTTATAAGGAAAGAAATGAATTAGATAAATTTAAAATGGACTGGGAAAAATGGTCTCCATTAGTCAATTGACTCTCTCTCTCTCTCTCTCTCTCTCTCTCTCTCTCTCTCTCTCTCTCTCGTGCAAATGTATGTCGATTGAGTGAAATAAAAAATAAAATAAAAAAATCTAAAACATGCTGTGCATTAAGAAAGTTCCACGCCGTACAATCAAATGAATTAAAATACAATTATAGTTGAAATGAATATACAAATATACACTTGAAAAAGTCATGTTAAAACTGGAGATAAAGAAACCATAAAGATTAAACCACCTATAATACTAAGAATATGCAAGTCTAAAAGGGTGTTTTTAAATGTTTTTTAAAAATGTTCAAATTCTGACAACGGGGTAGAGAGTTCAAAAGTGTAGCTGCTGCCACATCAAAGCGCCTGTTTCCATATGTGGAGGTTCGACATATACATAATGTAGGTCTAATTAATGTCAGTGAATTTTCAGATTTTAGGGAACGATTTGATTGGTAAACAGTGATCACTTCTTCCAAATATTTTGGTGCCATTTTATGAATCACCTTATATGAGTATTTGGGGGGCCTCCGTGGCCAAGTGGTTAGAGCATCGCGCTCAAAATCACCTCTGTCGGCGCGGGTTCAAATCCCGCTCGTGCCGGTAAGTGAGAAAGTTTTCCAGTTTACTTTCGGAAGGTCGGTGGTCTCTTCCCAGGTACATTGTATCTTGGTTCTCTCTTCCACCAATAAAAAGTGGGCGCCACCAGATAACTGAAAAATTGTTGAGTGTGTCGGATTACATCAATCAATCAATATATGAGTATTTTGTATTGGATGCGCTTATCAATAGGAAGCCAATGTAAAGAAATCAGCACTGGAGTTATGTGATAATTTCTCTTGGTACGAGTGATGATTCGTGCTGCCATATTCTATATCCGCTGTAGTTTTGCCATGTCGGTAGTGTTAATACCGGAAAGAAGAGCATTGGTATAGTTGAGCCGAGATGTCACGAGGGCACATACTAGGGTCTTGCACGCATCTTCTGTGATGAGCGACCATATTTGTCCGATGTTACGTAGTTGATGATAGCAAGCACGAGACACAGATGAGATTTGCTTTTGCATGCAAAGTGACTAGATGTTTCGGTGAAAAAACAAGGAACTCTGTTTTGTCCTGATTTAATTTTAGTACGTTAGCGGACATCCACATCTTGATCTCGTCCATACAAGTCTCAAGGCAGCTAGTGGTATTTTGCCAATCATCTTTAGGTTTGAAGACTAGATGGGCTTGTGTGTCATCATTATATCCAGGGTAGTTGACCCCTGATTTACCAGTATACAAAGTTTGATGTTTATCCAGCAAAGGTATTACAAGATATTGAGCAGACAATAATTTCGTATGTATTGAGTATTTGTATCATAACCTTTGACCATGTAACTTCAAAATATGTACTCCTGATTTACTTTTAGGGGTTATACACATAGTTTAATGGTTTTACATTTAGGCAAAGGGTTCTCAATGTATCAAGCTGTCTACCAACAGACATACAGGTACACACAGATGTTACCTCTTCTTCCAAAAGGGACAGAGTAGAAGTTCAAATTGATATTCAAAATGCTAGAGTACAGGGTGACACTGTATTCTAAACCCGATTCCATGGAAATATAATACAATATTAAAACCTAATTACAGAGGATCAGTATACTATAAATGTAATTATTGGGTAATTTCATGTTATAAATGTGATTATTGGGCAACACTATGTTGTAATGTAATTATTGGGTAACTCTATGTTATAAATGTAATTATTGGGTAGCACAATGTTGTAATACAATTATTGGGTAACACTATGTTGTAAATGTAATTATTGGGTAACACTATGTTGTAAATGTAATTATTGGGTAATGCGATGTTGTAATGTGATTATTGGGTAACTCTATGTTGTAATGTAATTATTGGATAACACTGCTGTAATGTAATTATTGGGTAACACGATATTGTAATGTAGTTATTGGGTAAAACTATGTTGTAATGTGATTATTGGGTAACACTATATTGTAATGTAGTTACTGGGTAACACTGTTGTAATGTAATTATTGGATAACACTATGTTGTAAATGTAATTATTGGGTAACACTGTTGTAATGTAATTATTGGGTAACACTATGTTGTAAATGTAATTATTGGATAACACTATGTTGTAAATGTAATTATTGGGTAACACTGTTGTAATGTAATTATTGGGTAACACTATGTTGTAAATGTAATTATTGGGTAACACGATGTTGTAATGTAATTATTGGGTAACACGATGTTGTAATGTAATTATTGGGTAACACTGTTGTAATGTAATTATTGGATAACACTATGTTGTAAATGTAATTATTGGGTAACACGATGTTGTAATGTAATTATTGGGTAACACTATGTTGTAAATGTAATTATTGGGTAACACGATGTTGTAAATGTAATTATTGGGTAACACTGTTGTAATGTAATTATTGGGTAATGCGATGTTGTAATGTTATTATTGGGTAACACTATGTTGTAATGTAATTATTGGGTAACACTGTTGTAATGTAATTATTGGGTAACACGATATTGTAATATAATTATTGGGTAAAACTATGTTGTAATGTAATTATTGGGTAACTCTATGTTGTAAATGTAATTATTGGGTAACGTGATGTTGTAATGTAATTATTGGATAACACTATATTGTATTTTGTAATTATTGGGTAACACTGTTGTAATGTAATTGTTGGGTAACACTATGTTGTAATGCAATTATTGAGTAATAGTATGTTGTTAATGTAATTATTGGGTAACGCGATGTTGTAATGTGATTATTGGGTAACTATGTTGTAATGTAATTATTGGGTAACACTGTTGTATTGTGAATATTGGGTAACACGAGGTTGTAATGTAATTATTGGGTAACACGATGTTGTAATGCAAATATTGGGTAACACTATGGTGTAAGTATGTTGTAAACCTGAATACATGTACAGGGCAATGCTATACTAAATATTTAACATGCATACCGAGCCTGTCATTCAACAAAGACAGCTTTACTTCGCGTCCATCATGACCTTGTAGCAGCATTAGATATTGGTTCCAGCGTTGCATTAATTATGTTAGATCTCTCTGCGGATTTTGATGTCATTGATCATCCTATCCTGATAAGACGTCTTGAGTTTGCTTTTGATATTTCTGGCTCAACTTCGATTGGATTAAGTCATATCTTTCAGATAGGACCCAAAAAGTTAACATTTGATCCACTTTCTCTAATGATTTCCATCTCACTCAGTTGTGGCGTACCACAAGAATGTATACTAGGACCTCAGCTCTATGCAATTTTTTCCAAACCAATGGGTGAAATCTGTCGGGGAAACAATGTGTACATCACTGTTATGCAGATGACATCCAAGCCCATCTTCAAACCAGGATACGACTGGCAAAACACCACTAGCCGCCTCAAGGCTTGTATGGATGAGATTACAATGTGGAGGTCCGGTAATATGCTAAAACTGAATCAGGACAAAACAAGAGTTCCTTGTTTTTTCACCGAAACATCTAGTCACTGATTTACCATCGTACCATCTGGACTTTGGCGACACCATTATCAGTGAATCACCGTTTGTGAAGAACTTAGGTGTATAGTTTGATAAAACTCTATGCATGCAAAAGCAAATATCATCTGTGTCCCGTACTTGCTATCATCAACTACGTAATATCGGACGAATACGGTCGCTCATTACAGAAGATGCGTGTAAGACCTTAGTATGTGCTCTCGTGACATCTCGGCTCGATTATGCCAACCTCAACATTCCTTAAGATATGAAAATTCACTGACATTAATTAGACCAAGAAAACGAACCTCCACATATAGGATAAGGCGTTTGGACGTGGCAGCAGCTACTCTCGGGAACTCTCTACCTGATAACCCCCGCTTTGTCAGAGTTTGAACACTTAAAAAGCATTTAAAAGTACATCTTTTTAGACTCGATTATTATAATATGTCGGTGGTTAATTTTTTGATTTCATGAACAATTTTTTTTATGACTTTTTATGCATAAAATATTTATTTCAACTATTGTATTTTAAATCGGTTATGCATGCAAGTATGGCGTGGAACTTTCCTACAAGCACAGCCTGAATCAATCTTAATAAATTTAATTTACATTTATTTATTGATGTTTTGCTAATATAGTTTTGATAATATCTGTCAAATAGCCATCATAATTTACTTTTATTACTTTTATAACATGCCATATAATTTTTATTGTATACAGCGCTTTATAATGAGTATTCATAATCATATAATGCGCTATATAAATATTATTATTATTATGACTTCGTTCGCAGAAGAAAGCGTGGAAAAGGTTCACCCTTCGAGAACTATTTATGTATCTATGGTGATATCAATACACCCATAAAGGAAGACCAAGCTCCTCCATATATCTTTACATCGTTGTACCCAACAATTTTTATCCATACATCGTCGTTTGTAGAAAGGTCAAGAAGAACCGACTTGGCTCCATTAGAATGTGTGGAACTGTCGCCGCTAAATATATAAGCAATAGCATCACAATTTTTAACAAAGGCACATCGAACTTCCTGACCACGTTCACTAAGTATAGATGCGCTGAAAAGATATAAACCGGAAGTGGGTGCTCGAAAAACACTGGTAAATGGATCAAGTCCATTGCCGTCATTGGTGATAACGCTTGGGAAATGAACTGTGTGATCTATCCCCATGTGTTCCTGGTGGTCCGTTGTAACTGCTGTAAATCCAATTCCATGTTTGATAGAGGGCGCTGTGGTGGTGTGGTTTGTCCCCATGAGGAGTCGTTTTTCTACAAAATGTAAACAGACAATGTTATGAAATCAATGAAGCAATTAAAAATCAAAGAGTATCTAAGGCCCTATAGATTAATTGTACTACAAACAAGTTCATCTATTTTTTAGCAATCAAAACTATTAATAGCAAAAACACTGGTATAAATGGAATTTCCCCCAAACTTTCGTAAATTGCTAAACCTATTATCAAGAGACCTTTACCTCAAATACAAACGGTAATTAACGTTACCGAAAAAGTCACAATAGTTCAGTTTACTCCACAGCGTAGGAAGAATAGAACATTAGGGAAAGATAATCATAGACCAGTAAGCTTTCTTCCAGCATCTCCAAAATCTTTGGAAGGACAACTGAAACACAGCTACCATTTTTTCAGTGATGTCTTCTATCGAAATTTAGCAGTCTGTCGGTCAGAGACAACTTTACTACGAGTAATTTACGACTTAGATATAAACTTTGGATAAAAATGAACTCATAGCAGCCATTTTAAAGGATCTCTCTAAGGGCTTGACTCGCTTCCTCATGAACTACTTCTAAAGCTCAAGTCCTATGGTCTCTCCAAACCAGCACAGGACATGCTTAATCATTACCTTCCACAAAGAAAACAATGTACATGTATTAAAGTAGGCCAGTACATCAGTGTTATGCCACACATCATTAATAGCGCTCCACAAGGATCTATACTTAAACCTTTACTTTTTAATATATTCATAAATGATTACTTCCTTTTCGTACATAAACGCAATCTCTTCAATTACGCAGATGATAATAATTCATCAACATCTGACAGACAAATCTTTAGAACAGGTTTCAGTAGCTCTACGAGATGACAGTAGATCTATTAAACGATGGTAAACTTCCAACTATTTTCATTGGCAATAAAACGCAAAACAAAATAAAATAAAAGCATTGGAATTGATTTAGATGGAATGAAAATTTCTTGTGGTGATTCGGTAAAATTACTAGGTCTCAAAATTGATTTCATGCACAACACACACGTTACAAATATATAAAACAGAACATAAGAGAAGGCAGAAAGACAATTAAATGTTCTAAAACGGCCAGGAAAGCATCCCACTAAATTAGGCAAACTTGCAATATACAAAGCATTCATAACTCATATTCCAGCTGTTGTCCATTACCATGACACTCCTGCTTTGAGCAAAATACCCACAAATTCGGGAAAAACATCTAGATACATCTATGACGATTGCAAAAGCAGATACATGTATGTATGTATGTTTACTAAACCAGTCAAAATTACTTTCAATAAAAACTAAATGAATGTGTAAAATAGCACTTGAAACATTTAGAATCATTCAAATTATTTTTGTCTTTCTGCAAGATATGTTTGTTTTAAAACAGATCAAACAATTTCAGATATACAAATGCAGCAGAAGTTCCAAGACCAAGAACAACTCCGTAATTAATTAAATATTTCAGGTAGGAGGCGACAAAGCTCTGGAACTCTCTGTCAAAGTTCGAAAATTTTCTTCATACAACCAATTCTATTTCTTTTAAACATGGTGTGGGGAATTGTAAATGTAGCTCCTGCAGACTCGGGACTTTCCTGCCTCAACTTTATTACTGTCCTCTTCTGCCAAAATATCTTTCATTTCCCACTGCATTTATGTTGTTTATTTTCTCATACAGATTTAAATTATTTCCTTCTATGCCTCCGTTTGACTTACGTACATAATCCACAAAACACATTGTTTTGTGCTGTCAGTTTGTGTTTTAGTTTATGATGTCCGTGTGTACATATGCGTTTAAAAGTGTGCTATCTGCCTTATGTGAGGTTCATAATATCCTAAGCTCATGTGTCCTGTAGTACAACCCCCAATGCATATTTGCATGGCTTGGGCTGTCAATATATATATATATATATATATATATATATATATGATATCAACTCTTTCTATTTGGATTATATATATATATATATATATATATATATATATATTCATTTTATAACTGTCTGAAGAGGCATTAAAGCCGAAAGCGCTAACAATGAAATGTTATTCGAGTTTTGTGATTCTTGACTTTTATTATTGGATGTATTTACTGTATCAAATACCGAATTCTTTTTACAAACTATCTATCTATCTATCTATCTATCTATCTATCTATCTATCTATATATATATATATATATATATATATTGTGCTTTATTTTGTTTTATGTACATGTGTACGTTTTAAGTGTGGTATTTCTTTTATGCCAAATGTCTTGTGTGTTCTATTGCCAGATCAAGAGCTTTTCAGCTGATGTTTCTTTTAATTGTATTATAGTCCGACTTTAAATAAAAATAACTTACAAATATATTTTCAAACGATTGAAAACAGAAATCTTGCAAGGTAAGTATGTTGTGTGGTCGGATTTTGGAAACAAGTGCTAAACCGTGACTATCAATCAAAATGTACCATGCGGGATTTTCTTATCTACAGCAAATTAATTTTAAAAAGATGTGATATTGTAAAATGCGGGAAATTGCATGTTATTCGATTTGTTCAAAGATTAAGAAGGCTGTGGACAAAGAGTGTGTGAGATGTCATTCATAATACTCTGGATATTTCGATATGTCTCTGTTTTGATTCCGGAAATCCATATTAGCTGAACCAATTAAATAATACTCACCTTGTGAAGGCGGTGACCCTCGTCTTTTCTCCTGCATTGTGGGCTTATTAATGGTTCCCTCTGCATTTGCATCTGGCTCACTAGCATTTTCTATGGGAATATTTGTCACTTCTTTAAATCCTCTCAGTGCCTCTCGTAACTGTTCTTTAATATCAATGTTTTCATTTGTTAAATCTTCAATGGTAAGCGTTGCATGCTCCAAATTTTTCCTCGTTTCGCCCAATGTTTTTACAGTCTCTTCCAACTTAAGGGCGAGTTTAGTGGTAACACGTTCCAGGTCAGCCAGCTTATTTTCAAACACTATCAGTTTCTCGTCACACGTTTTATCAAGATACGCAAACGAAAACTGTAACAGTAACAGGGCAACTGTTATCCACATATTGTGAGCTGCAAACTACGTCTGTAAAGATAACTAAAGGTGTATCCAATCCTTTTGTAGAATATGTTCAAATCAAAGATAATAGAGTTCAGCAATTGTCCTACATACGTCTTGTGTACTAGTGACATATCGTAGGTTACATTCTTATCTATTCGAAGCCCATCAGACGAAGGGGTTACATCCCTCATTCTGAAAATTTGTTTCTTTGTTATAAAATGTTTCCAACGTATGTCATTAAATGTTTTCTACTTATGTAAAATATCTTATATCATTCCAAAGTACAAAGGCGTACATGATCCATTGACCTCCGTTGAAGAATGTCCAACATCTATTCGAGTTTCACATTTGTTAAAAAGCTTTTAAAAGCTTGACAACATATATACAAGGATGCCGCTACATCTGTTTGGAAATATTAGTGTGGACATGCTACCATTGGACGAACATTTTAAAAAAATCCGATTTCGTTTGTAAATTTGTTTTACATCCGATTCGACAAATCACACATGTAGAGACGTCGTCAATTTGAGGTAAGGTGCCAATTTTTTAAAACTGTATGACACTCAAAATCAGAATGAAGATAACATATTTAGTAAGTTCAGATCTCCGTATTTAAGGTCAGATCCGAAAGGCTTGTTAGTACCTGTGCTAAATGTCGTAGGTGTGACGAGGTATCGGTATCAAGGATCAAACTCAGAAACCCCGGTTACAACGCGTGCTCTTCAAACACACTCTCTTGCATGGAAAGACCAAATGGTCTTTATCGCTATGAATTGCTTGCAAGTTCTTTTGCGTATCATCCAAGAATGTTGAGGTAGGGACGTCATCAGCTATAGGCATTGTGCCACAGATTTTTAATCAGTGTATGGTGTTCAAGGCCGAGTGTTTCCTAATACAATGCAATAAAAGACACTACAACTTCTATGGCCTTATTGGCTGCTGGTTAGTGGCTGCTAACTTCAGCCTAGTTATTGTAAGGTTTGTATTTGCACCCTTCCAGTAATTTGAAAAATTACAATATGGAAGATAAATCCTTTGGCAATCATACCTGTTATAACCCACATCTATAAACAAGATGCCAGTACTTATCTGTATACAAAGGTTGTGAACTACTGACACCTTGCAATACAAAAACACTGAAATTTTTAGAAAAAATGCATGTTGTAGCCAGTTCTCTCAACGATATCTCTATATGTAATTGTATTGTGAATTTATCTTCACCCATTGTCTTTTATATGCACGTGCATCTGTTGTAATCGATCGATGATTATTGTAAAATATGTTTTGGACCTCGTATAGCACTAAATGTGGTCTGAGCGAATAGTAAATTTGAACGTGGTAAGTAGTGACAGCTATGGTTCGAAACACATCAAACGTTCATCTTAGAAAGCTCTGTCATCCGTGATGTCTGCATGCTTTTGTCCTGTTTTTCCTAATTACTCCAATCCGGAATGCCACGGATGTCACGTGTGTGAACCATGTATCACAACATCTCCAAGTAATGTGTGTCGCACATAACTGAATCTAGATGTTATTACTCTGCAATGTTTTTATCATACATTAATTTTCAAGTCATGCCATTTAATAAGAACTATTCTTTATGTCTTTTAGAACTGCAACAGTTGGCCCAATGTCCATCAAAAATGCATTTTCTTTTGTTTGCTGCACTGCTTTATGTACCAATTGAGAATTTTCTCACTCATTGTCAAGGCATAAAATCTAATGGAAGCATCGAGCATTCCGCCGAATGTACAGAAATTACCTATGCATCTATTGTTATTATATTCCCTGTAATACAAGTAAACTAGACATTCTTTATCTATTTGTCCATGAGTTAAATACTTCTTAAATTTTGCTTTTCTTACAGTCACATGCATACATCACCAGCTGTATTTGAATTGGCACATTTTGTTTTATCTATGCATGATGCTTAACGTCGTACATGTAGCAATAATTATTGTTTTTATCTTTCGAACAATAATCGTTGTGATTATTCTTTCACCACGCGCCTAGTCTGGATTATCCCGACGTTTGTGTAAACGTCTGAACATGCGTATACACAAAGGGCAGGATGATTCAGACTACCAGACTGGCTTTAGAAGAAGTTTGACGAGGCCGTCAAGAATAAAACCAGGAACCGGTTGGGAAGCGATCACCCAAACCACACTACTAGTATGACCGTACATTTCAGGGTTACCGTGTTCAATGACTAATATCTAAAAAAAAAAATTCACTCAAATAAAGATAATATGTCTTACGGCGTGACCTTGTTTGAGGGTGAAGCAAAAATGTTGGCATTAGTATCTAGATCCATAACAGGACAAAAACTATCCCGAAATATTAGCATCTACCGTGTGAGGACAGAGCTCAATCAAAGTATTCTAACTTTAGACATTTTTGATCCGCATATTCATTGAACGCGGGAAACGCTATGCAACTGATGTAAACAGTGCATTATGACGTCATATTCAGCGTCGGTGTTTAACAAATATACAAACCTAGGAAGCGTTGTACAATCGCGTTGATCGAGGAGTGATTATATATTATTAAGAAAATAAGATTTACATGCTTTTACGGATTTATGTAACATCTCAAAACGACGTGAACTTGGGTACACGAGATTCAAAATGGAGAAATGCATGTCCAAGCTATAGTATTCGAATTGACGCCATTGGGACCAAAATTTTCAAGTTCCCAAGGTATGGTTTAATTTTTCATTAGTTTTTTATATTTTCCTTTTAAACATGTATATACGTGTTACCTATAGGGAGAGCTCCGCTCTCACGGCCCTTCGGGCTGTGAGAGGGCTTCGCCCTCTATTACTAGTTGTAGGTGAAGTACTGCATATTTTCATTATTTTGACCTTTACATGACACGCAAGGTCGTATCGGTGAAGGCTACGTATCGTGCCAACGCTTACCGTAATGTGGGACCTCTGTTTTGAAGGTCCTACCCGAAAGGCTGGCCACCTTTGCTTTTAATGTCGGGTGCTTGGCAAAGGAACAATCACTATTTTAACGCGAATCGAACTTAGGACCTCCCAGTAGCGAAGCGAGAGTTCTAACCACTAGGGTACCGCCACCGGTACTCTGATAGCTTTATAAACTTGCCTTTTACCTAGATACTAGTAGTCCATATACTAAGTGTTACAATGCACCAAAATAAACGATACATGAAATTCCAAATGGATTGACTCCCTCTCTTAAGAAAGTCCAAAAACACACACACACTATATCATACATGTATTAATTACATCACTAGAAGGTAAACGTATAAATGTTGCTACAGACACTGAATGATTAAGTATTGAGCATAAGGAATCTTTGATGAGCGTCAAATACTTGGACATATAACTGCGATATGTATTTCCTTGTACTTTAACAATAGATAATAATAACGAATTGCCATAAAAAGAGTGGACGGGACCTGTAATTAGTATAATTGATCATTTACTGTTGATACATCGATGGACAGTACACCATATATAGGGTCAGGTAATTGGAGAAATAAGAAATGGGGAAAATAATTGTCTTGCCTTTGACTTTATTGAATTTTCTATTAGATAAAGCAATATGCCAGTTTCGAGATACGAACTCTTCTGTATAGGAGGTGCATTTAGTGGAACTTTGAATGCCTAAGTGGGACAGAGTGGATATACAGCCAACGAGGAAGACGATGAAATGTATTAAAAGCGGCTTCTCTCTAAATATGTAAATATGGGAAATACTAAATACTATCGAAAGAAATGTTTTACCGAAGTGGAAACATACAAACAATGTCATATTTGTAAGAAATATCTTGGATATGGTACTTATGACGAACGAAATAACGTGATAGGATAAGAATTCTATGTATTTAATTACTTCCTAAATACTTATCACTTACTTAGTTTGTGTATCAGTCGAATTCGGGTTATCAAACAGCGTATGATAAACTTACTGAGTACATTCACTTACGCTGTGATGAATATCTGTCCCACTCCCGCGTGTAAACAAATTCTTTAGCGCCTTACTATGTACGAGAGTTCTCCAAAGGGAAATAACTCGGACGTATCTCGAAACCGGCGTATTGTGAAAACCATGTACATATACATATTTAACATTTGAGTATAGCTGTACTCTTAGGTTGACCAAATGGGCTTTTTTGTCACTTGAACAAGAATTCAACGTGCAATGTAAAATCATAAGTTGATTGATTGAATATTGTTTATTCACTCGAGAATATTTCACTCATATGGAGACGTCACCACTGCCGGTGAAGGGCTGCAAAATCTAGGCCTATGCTCGACGCTTATGGCCATTGAACAGGGAGGGATCTTTATCGTGCCACATCTGCTGTGACACGGGACCTCGGTTTTTGCGGTATCACCCGAAGGACCGCCCCATTTAGTCGCCTCTTACAACAAGCAAGGGGTACCGAGGATCTCTTCTAACCCGGATCCCCATGGGATTCATAAGCTGATATTGAATCTATAAATACTTATGATATTTAAAACAATATTCATCAATAAATATTTACACTTCCAATGTTTTTGCCTTTGATACCGCTACCAATTGTAATGATAGTAATTTCCCCCCAGACCGTGCAGCACTAATTAACGTGTTTCATGAAGCATGCCGGCGTGAAACGTCGCACTTCATACGTTTAGTAATTTCGAAAATGAAATTTATTTCTAAAATAAAAATTGTTAGATGTTCAATATAGCAAAATGCACGCGTTTTCATTTCATTTTCATTTTTTATAACAAGATATGATATGGTCACCTTGCACACACTTATGAACATGTTTTAAGACCACCACCATGCCTGTTTAAACACTCCACAAAAAGAACAAGCAAAAAAATCCTACCAATTTAATATTCATTTGTTAATCATGTATGTTGTCGATATGATGTAAAATGCAAAAGGTAGTCATGTTCACGTCATTTAGGGGAAATAGTGTACGTCGTTGTTTATATTGCCGGTCAGCAGAATGAGATTACTGGATTCTAAATATTTAACCTTGAACTGATATCATCTTGTTCTTAATAATAAAAAAAAGAATTAATAACTTTCTATGAATAAATTTCCTCTTTTTTAATAATAAAAAAAGGGGAGTGGTGTAATTTGGAGTTTTGGAAGTGGTTTTAAATATTTCACAAATAGCTAAACACAAATAATGTGATTCTCATGAATACGAACCTACGATTCCTAAATAAAACTATCGGTTTGCAACTCATTGGGAGGGACTGTTCATAGCTTACCATTCTTTTCAGTGTCATTCCTTTACGACTGTCACCTGTCAGACGGCAGGGCAGAGCGAGGGAAAGGGTGTGCGATTGACAATACTGTCCAAGTCGACTGCACGCTAACCGACACCTTGCTTGACATTTTTGTGGATTTTTGTAGGATTAATTAATGAAGCGTAGCCAAGACAAATTACCGTTTCCTTGCGGTGGACGAATTTCTCCTATAAGCTACGCCAATTACACACCGACATGGATTCCTTTTCCAACATGGGACCCACCTCAAAAGTGTTGGTGTTCTTCCGACTTATCAATCTACATCGATTAACTGGAGTCTGGTGTTCGAAATTTAATTCAAATAAATAATGGAACTTTATTCTAACACGGATTATTTTCGATGTGAGCCATGGCATTCCCAATCTTACAAGTCGGCGCTGTTTTAACGAACATAATTTGCACTAAAGTGTCCATTCCAACGCGACCTAACTGTTATAAGGAAAATTTTGGTCAATTTCCACACAAATTTAAGTGCTGTTCTTTCAATAATGTTTTTGTCAACCATGGTCGGATTTGTGCTTGTGTCCCTCCACAATACGGTAGGAAATTGTTTGATATTATTAAATTTTCTGGAGGTCATGTAAACTTTGTATTATACGTGTAGACTTATGTACATGTATGTATGTGTATGTACAAATGTGTGTATATAAGACTTCATCATCTGAAGAAGAAGAATGTGCGGAGCAAACATTTTAAAATCACATGTCATTTAGCTGTGATATTCCGGAATTTAACAAACATGTGACTAAATTAAGACAATTTCAATTCCAAGTACCGGAGTAGATATTCAAACAACTAATTAACTGTGTTTAACTATAGAACTTTTATTCTTAGATATTGGGTTAGTGACAAAAACCGTCATAATAATTTGTAAAATGACTGAATTTCTAAATTCATTCTTATGACATATGCATATCAGGTATTTTTGATTGTTTACAACACACTATAATATTTGTACATTTGAGTACGTATGATAAACTCGTTAATATATCATTTGTACCGCGTTTGAATGGGCATGGAACAGAAACTATACCTGCATATATAGCGTACAGGAAAATGGTCAAATACGGTTGTAAAAGGTTTTATGAAGCCAAGAAATTCACCAGAATATTTGACCTGTACCTTAAACTATCCTTTTCCTAGCTAATTTGAAGTGTAAAAGTATGATAAATGTAGTTGGTACATGTAGGATTTTGACAACTTCACAATAATTATAAATTACAAGGGTTTGTAAATGCGTGGACTCGTTGATAAAATAAAACTGATATTTTGTTCAGTTGAATAAAATTCTTTAAGAATTTTGGTATCTAGAATCAGTATGTCAAAATGTCCGTTTTTATAATGATTGTACTTTTAAGCCATATATTAGTTTTTACGAGCACCTCATTATTTTTAAGGTATTTGGAAATATTTAAAATCAAATGAAACATTCGAACATTTAGTCCACAAAAGGGTAAATGTATGGGTGTATTTAATTCTGGAGACAATATAACAGAAAAGTAACATTTTACCATTTACAATATACCTGTAAGCGGCAAATAATGAGATGTTATACTCTGTTAAATAGATACGCGACACGCAGAAGGTAACGCAAGAAAAAATAGCAAAAAATAATCACTAAATAAATAAACAAATGATAATGTTAGCAAGAAATATGTACACAATGAGTATTGTTAGTAAATAAAACGTCAAATATATATAAATGAATATAGAATATTCTCCTTTTTGTCAAAACCTGACCAGTCAATGTAAATTTTCACGAAGATTTCAGAAGTAACGAGCCGGACCTATGTATGAGTTTTATTGTATAGAGTTGTTTTGTGGGCATAACAACATGAACTTCTGTCTATATTGTGTATTACGGTAATAAAATAATCTGGAAATGTCAGGTGATACAAAACTATCGCGGAATAATTTCTATTGTTAATTGTTTATATTAAGCAAGCTTTATGACTCGTTCATTCATCATTATGTCATCATTGATACACGTTTATGTGTCAGAGCTTTATTCCTAGTTGACAATAGAAATAATCCATTCTATTTATTTATTTTTACAAGTGAATGATTATTTCAATTATATTATACATTTATCTAATTGAGGAATCTAATAACAAAGTGAGTTATCGATTTAAAATATAACTTGGCACATACTACATCTATAAACTGCAGAACGATTCATAAAGTTGTAATCTGCATCTAGTTATGTTAAAACCCAATGAAATATTTTTCCGTAAAGTTCCTTCCTTATAATTGTATTTATCACTTGATAAATACGTTTTTTTGTATGTTTTAAACAAGAAATGTCAAACATCAATGGTTTCACAAAAGACATGTATCAATATTTAACCATTGTTACATATGTAAGTCCCTTGGCTGCCATCTTGCAATGGGCCTGTATCCTAGTAATTTTCTTTCTTGAATAAATAGCTTTCAGTCAAGTTGTCCTGCAATGGAACAACCCATTACATTCATCGGGATTATCCAACATTGCTGGAAATTACGATTTAAAAACAAATGATTGCTTTTTTCAGCGCTTAAACTAAAGAACGAAAAGTTGTTTCGACATCGGTCATACAGTCAGTCATACGGAAACGGGGGTAATGTATAACACCCACTATTACATGCAATGCATGTATTTTAAAGATACACAACTTTTGAAAACCAATATTTCATAATTATATATTCAAATTTTACCTTCATGAAGTGTACATTTTTCAGTTACGTTCATATCAGCTTTGATTGACAGACAATGATATAATCCTAGAGAAATAGATGTACACGTATAATGTGAATTTACACTAATTGTTTATGTAGGGTACCATCGATACAAAAACTATGAAGATGGGGGATACGGTCAGAAAAATAAGTATAATTATGGATATAATCTGTTTCCTGGTTCCAAAAGAAAATCTCGGAATTCAGTCATTTCTGCGGAATCCATGTCAAGCAAAATGAAAGTGGCTGCAGTTAAACGGCAATACAGAAAACAGAGTGCTAACCGTAGATCGGATATTAACAGTAAAACTCATATGCAGAGGAAAGTGGTATTAACTAGAAAACGCAGTGAACCTATCAAAAGTGCAATCACCAGAGGTAATCCTAGTCAGAGACGTAAAAAAGCTGTATCTCGCCCGCGGAAAAATGCACAGAGTAAATCCATAATGAATTCAAATTTCAAACGAAGACGTATGATTAAAAAAAATGTGAAGACATCGTTATCTTCTTCTGTCTATAAAAACAAGAAAGACAGGCTAGCAATTAGTCCAACTATAAAGCAGAAAACTAGAGGTGTATATTCAAACATTTCTAAAATCCATCCTCTAGAACAAAAGTCTTCTCGAAAGAAAGGCGTGAAAAATCATCCCATTTCTACAAAAAGCAACATGCAAGCTAATTTCAAGACATTGCAGTCAGCAGAACGCATGACAAAATCGAAACTACGAAACAGTAACATTATCAAAGATTCAACGCAAAAGGCGATCTTAAATTCCAAAAGTTCTCAAAACTCTCCTGAGAACATACCAATATATTATCTGAACTACAATTTCCAAAATGGTAATGCCGTTAGAATGCCAGTCATATATGAATACCATGTAGTGCTACCTCCGGAAGTGGACAGAGTTATTCCACTGCCACATAACAAAGGATTTCTTGTGCCTATATCTATTTTTGTGTTTTCTTCTGGGCGTTTTGTCTACAATCCCACAATCCTTCGTCGCCATCCTTCTTTACTTTCTCATATCCGTTTAGCTAGACAACGTGGAATTCTTCTTCAGCCTGTTCCACTGAAACGAGACACAAGCCATATTAAACAACTATCTTCATTTCTTGATACCCGCTCTCATCGCTTTGACGATATCATATTTGACAATAGTGTACACAACGATCGGCTGAATGGTGTGATTCCACTAGAAATGCACGATCAAGCTCCAACATCACGTTTCCTTGGTGATGACCGTAAAAAAACTGTAAGCAAATCTCAAAATTTAATGAAGGGAAACTTTAATACTTTAGACATGCGTCAAGATCAAAATCGACGTTTAGCACAAATTAGAGACGTGCAATCAAAACGTGATATCTTAAACAATATACAAAACCTAATACTGAATTCCTCTAATGTCCACCGTACTGACAGACGTAAACCAGATCTTCAATTCCAGAATTTAAAAGTAATTTCAAACAGAGACTTCATAGACAAGAGCAACAACATAAGGAAAACTTTCCATCCTGATTGGATTCCAGATTTGGACTTGTTCAGAATGTTAACAGGCAATCAAAACTTGTTTGGGAACCGGCCATCAAACGCCATGTTAAAAAGTCAGTTCCAGAAAACATTACGAAAAAGTCGCATAGATCTACACAACACTATATCAAGCATTCCGTTAGATTCCAAGTTCGACTTGAAGACTAATAACCTGGCCCGCCCACTGCCAGATATCCCCGGCCCGTTGTCTTTGAGAAGGACAACCAGCAGTAAGAGCCCATTTTTACATTTCACTGGCCTTCAAAAAGGCCCAGTTGCCTTTCCATTTAGTAGAGTTTCTGATGGCATTACAAGGCTGTTACCAGGATCATTACAATCTAATGGCGCCCCAAACATGTTAACAGGATCTTTACAATCGAATACTAGAACAAATTTTGAGACGTCGGAGAACTCGGTTGCCATTCCATCTGGCAGGTCAGCTGCCTTTAATTTGACAAGATCTATAACAGGCTCATCGATTAATAAAAATCCAAAAGATCTGATTTCTGAATTACCAAATATTGTTATACCAAATGATACTCCTCTACCAGAACAAAACAAGGTTACCTTGAGTTTTCGAGGTGTTTCTGTGAGAAAGTCAATACCACAAGGAAATAATGCAGTCAAGTTTGATCAGATACCGCCAAATCCATTAGAGCAAAGGGGTAGCTCGAGATCAACAATTGGACTTAAACACAATATAATCGAACATTCAATTGGTCGTACTGGTTCAAACACAAGAAAGCCACAAAATTCAGATGGACTCGCTGATTCAAAAACAACAAAAACGCAAGAAAATTCCATGAAAGACAATGGAAGAGCACGAAAGAATTTAGGAATTTCTATTGAAAATAACAAAATGCAAACTGGATTCAACCAAGAAATATTGAAAAATCAAGGTTCCTTTAAGTACAGGACATTTTTCAACCTATCTCCAAGGTTTTTTAAAACTGGATCTAGTGCTGATAGTACTGGTGTTATTGGAATTATTGAAGGCAAGACCAAAGTGTACCCTATCCCTATATTTCCAGGGGCCATCAGTGGAAAAATAGGGGAACCTATTTATCCTCAAACAAATATCGGAATGGATATTTTTAATGGGCAAGAATTTAGTCCGTTTTTGGATCCGACTACTAATCTTCCTGTGGGGTTTACTGTGACGAAATTCGATAATCAAGTAGGTGGTATTGTTGATTTGGTTAAGGTTGATAAATCGAAGACTGATGATGACAATCAGCAGGTCGGAGCTGCTACAACAGAAAACAAAAAACGTAGAAATGGGATGATTGGTCTTTTGAATGATGACATCATTATTGATGAGATAGTGACTGTCCTACGCAGGACGAAAGAATCTTTAGGCCCAAATGAGAACGAGTTAGTGATTCCACCAAGGATAATTGGACCAGAGAGTAGAGCCAATATATTTAGATATTTAAAAAGTCTGAAAACAAAGCACCCCAACAGCAAATCCAGCAATGACAAACCTCCTTCGAATTTGATAAAACTCTTGAAAAATCCCGTTTTTGTTCGTTACATAAAGAAGAAAACCCACAGAACAACCACCAACACCATGAACATTCCAGCGACAAGAAATATCAGTCTGATTTTCGACAGAGTTAGTGTATCAAGAAATCCTGTGACAACGGAAATAAAAGCGCATTCACCTCAACCTAACCCAACAACAGTTACAAAAAGCAATACCAAAGTGTTGAATTCTAGATCCAAAGAGGCCATGGTGTTCCTCACTGCAAAACAGGTTCCCCCACTAACACAGAAAAGCAGAGCCAAAGTGATACCAAAGAACGAACCAGTTATTTCCCTCCCTGCAGTGCCTGTTCTAGAATTGGACAGCATAGACTTCATCCATCAAAAACCACTGAAAATGAATCTTACAAAAGGTAACAATCATAATTTGTAACATATAGTAATATGCAAAAACAATGAAAAGAAAGTAATAGAGGCTAGATGCATCTACAGCCAATTCTTCGATTTCATTGAATTCAATTCAGAAAGTTTCCAGGAACGAAAACATTAGCATACGTGTAAAAATGTAAGGAATGTTACTGATTTTTTATTTACGCATATCTAATATACTTTCCGGTTTCCTTTCAAAAATGTCATGACGTCTAAGAAGAGGGACAGCCAGACGACAAAATTATCCCCGAAAGTCGCTTTGGCTTACAGACATACAATCCAATAAGACAGTTTTGAACACTTTACTTATATTCAACGTGTAATTTTATTTCTTTCCCGACACTAAATCGCTTTATAAGAGTAAGAGCGAAAGTTTTCCAGGTGCATTCATAAAAAGTGGAGCACAGTGTGTCATGTACTTGCACAACCAATTAAACACAGGTTAGAGGCCCAGCACTTGATTAATCAACTATCAAAGACATTCATAAATATCGTGTTAATGGTGATAATTTTCTACTTTTTTCCATGACAGCAAGACTTTCATAAAATATGATCACCTAGAGAAGTGGAGAATTTCACTTTTTGCTGAAGGATTTAGGGAACGAAAATGCACCTCCCATGTACTTACAAAAACCAATAAAACCAAAGAAAGGACCCATATGTCATATTATATTTTTTTGTATAGACTCGTACAGCCAGTATATAAAAATTACCAGATGTCTCTTGGGAGCAGATACATGTATAATGCTAAAATGGGAAGTATGTGAATTTGATTGCTGTAGTACAGAGCAAATATGAATGTATCAGAAAAGAAAGTGCATATGTTTATTCTATCACTGTATCATGTTTAAAACATCACGCATTATTCAAACCCGAATTTATACATTGAAATGGCCTTTTTCAGAACTCTGTAGTGGTTGTACGATAGACGGAGGTTTGGGGTACGCTAATCACCCTAGTCGGTGTGACAGGTTTGTAGTTTGCTTCCCGGGAAAAGGTGGGAGCCTCGTGCCGATAGAACAGGAGTGCCCTTATGGTTTATTCTGGAGCCAAAACGCATTGACTTGTCGACTTCCAAAAGATGCAACATGCGCTTATGGTGAGTCACGATGCTATATTACACGCAATTTCCATGTACATGTCCTAAAGTGACTGATGAATGTTTTGAAGGATCAAAATTTAGTGCATGTTTGTCATGTTTTCGCTTACTTTTAAAGATATATGTCACGGAAGGAAAGACAATTATCAGTATTCAAACGAAGAAAACTGCCAGTCCTTCTGGGAGTGTCGTGGGGGATATTCCGTCCCCCAGTGCTGTCCCACTGGTGAAGCATTTATGGAGGGCAAAGGATGTGTGAAGAATGGCGGATTTTGCAGAAGTAGGTGTCCAGTCGGCGCAGGTGAAATACAGCCGGTCATTTGGCAAGGTAATGAATTGTTTATTGTATTATTCTCCACCTGGACGTTCTGTCAACTGCAATTCACATTCTACTTGTCCATGATGGATGACTACTGTAAATAACCAACTTTAAAAAAAAAAAAAAAAAAAAGTCCCGCAACAAAATATACACTGTGCATGCAACATAAATTAGCAAGACCATCGTTTATTACATAGTTATTTATACTTTTTGTTTCAGGAAATATTATGACGCCTACTAGGGGTCTGTTTCTTTCATTTATCTTTGAATGTTTTAATCCAAAGTCTTGTTGATTAACAAAGTCTTTGTTTATATGTATAGACGTGAGAATGTTTTATTGTACATAATAATTTCAATAGTTTAAATACTAAATAAATTTTACATAGAACACACGATTTGAGAGAGAGAGAGAGAGAGAGAGAGAGAGAGAGAGAGAGAGAGAGAGAGAGAGAGAGAGAGTTTTCTATTCAAAATTCGTCCTTCTTCTGTCGTTGTGGTAGTCAACATTGTTATAGAATATACATGTACTAGTATACAATTTCCGTTTTAAAACTCACCATGAATTTAGACTAATGCTTGATTTTCGGATCATGGACACTCACTTGAAATGTTCCTTAATGAGTTCCTTCCCAACATTGGATTACTAAAGTCTATGTGTTTTACTAATCTATCCTGTATGTTCGTATTTTTTATAACAGCACAAGTTATGTTTGTACATACATGTACATGTGCAGTACATGCACGATATAAAGTCCATTTCTCTATGCTAAAGTAAAGAGCTTGTTCAGCCATATGTAGTTGCATGCTACATGTATATGTTTTTCTTCCGTGTGTTGAAAGTCTATAAAATCGAATTGAGTGCACATGTACACTGTGTATGTATTTTTCATATTTATAACCTTTAGGAAATTCAAAATGTGACAAACGTTCGGTTCCGGGGAATCCGACCAAATTTGAGCGGCATGTTTACTTTCAATCAAACCCGGGTGTGGTAGGACGGATCCAGAAAGAGTGGATGGCCCAAGAGTGTTCACCGGGTACAGAGTTTCAGCAAGAGGTCTGCGACTGTCGGGCTTCAGAAAAGTTTTCAGCTTTCGGTAAAAGAGGTAAGGTTTAACTAAAATCCTAAACTTACTGATAATCACGAGATATGCATACATCTTCATGTAAAACGTTTGAAGTAAAATAGCTCTAAAAATGGAGGGAAATATTGAAAAAAATTTCGATCTATGTTGTAGAAAATTTTCTCTCTCGAATATGTTTCATTACACAGTATTGCTAGCATTATGACCGTTGCCCACGCTTGCTGCCGTCACCCATCGCCCATGATGACTTATAAAGCAATACTCATATTCTGTCTGCCAGAAATTATCGTTATTATGTATTAAAGGTTATAAAGTAATAACTGGACTGTCTGAATCCGTGAGTGGATTTATACAGCAATCTATCAGTATGTGATCATTTGTTCGTGGTATATACCAATGTGGTTTTCCGTCCATGTCGTTCCTTGTTACTGTGTAACCCATCTTATCCCACGCAAAGTCAGTATTTGCATATTTGTATTGTCCATGGTCAAATGTTAGAAAGTATTGTAGATTAAATTCACAACCCGCTTTCCTTATTTATATTTCTGTGTAATTTTGGATTTAAGTACTAAAATATCTTATCGTTGACCCAGTCGTTACATAAACGGAACAACCAAATGAATACACAACTGTACACCTTGACGACGCACCATCTTTGTTATCGAACTAATTTTCAGTAAACATTTATTCAAGCAATTTCAATTTCAAAAGAAATATAAGAAACACGATTCAATGAATGTAAATAAACACGGTTAATAGACGAGTTATTTCTCTTCTCACGTTTAATGGTTTCAAAGGGGCGGACTAAATATCTCTGAAAATGACATGAGGTTAAAATATCAAACGCAGCTCAATATCTTGGTGTGGTCCGTACGGTTTATCTTTAATTTCATCAAAATCTCTTACAGTGTGCTCCCCGGATGTGTACCTCCCCTTCACACACGACCTGAAAGATAAATCATCTGCTAGAACTCATGTCCGTGCTGACAACGTCACAATAACAACCAGTGGTACAGCCTGCTTCAATGGTCGGTCCGTATTGGCGATGCCAAGGTTTGCCAACATGGATCTCGGCTCATTTCTCTACATGAAGCTACGATATCGACACACATTATCGAATCCAAAAAACGAAGTGCTCCTCTACAATGGCGACTGCGAAAAGAGACCATCATTAATTCTTGGCAGTACCATGAACGGAAACTTTGCCTCTGTTTTATCAACAACAGGTGAACAACACACAATCCATGTTAAATCCCCGGTAAGTTTGTAACCGTCAGTGGCGGATCAAAGATGTATAAGGATGTACTTTCACCCATTATGAATAACAAAACCCAGCTCATTTTGAGGACTGCATGCAACACTCCTGGGGGGATCTATGGTCACAATTTAAACCGAATCCTTTGGAATTATATGAATCAGTTCTTGATACACAAATGCATGTACATATTTTCCCTTTTTTGAAATTGACAGGTTTTTTTTTTTTTTTTTTTTTTTTTTTTTTTTTTTTTGGGGGGGGGGGGGGGGTTGTGGTTTTTGTTTGCTTTTTTTTGGTTTTTGGTTATAGAAAATAGATTTTTAATAGAAATATTTTTACACAGGATACATTTTGTATTTACATAAAACTCGTGTTTGTAAGCACGGTGTTGACGAATGCGTGCGCATTTCAAATGATTGTAAACAAACGCGTATAAACCACTTGCAGTGGTGACAACACCAAGATTTCTAAAACGTATGCCAAAGGCATTCAGCATTTTGACATAGCTTAGTGCTAATTAAGGTATTCAATGTATAACAAACGGATGGTGAACAATTTTGAAGGATTTCAATCAACATAATTGTTTATTGTTACATAACGATGAAAGTGAAGTAAATGAACTCACATGACTAGCAAACTATTAGAAGCTGACATTTTTGCACTTGATACTTTTTTGAAGAGTTATCTGCCCTTAGTAAAAATACGAAAAACCTAATTTTCTTAAAATGAGTGTGGTAAATGATTAATTGTATCTCATATTTTCCTAAAGAGAAAGTGCATGTAACTTTCTACCAACTACCAAGAGATTTGTTTAAAAATATGATTTCTTTTAAAATTATTTTAATATAACATGATTTTCCTTTTGACTTCAATATTAAATTCTAGGTGATATAAATCAAACCGTAAACAAAATTAGAAAATTCAATTGGTGGATTATTTTTATTTGATGTTACCATGATTACAAAACTTCCACCATCCATTTACTAGATATGAAATATGATCGTTATACATTGAATGCTTAAGATAAATAAGTTTTGGGAGCAAGCACAAAGAAGTAAGAACTTTAATTTTCGTTGTAAAAGCTCTTTTCTCAACAGGTGTGGCATGATTAAGATCCCTCCGTGCTTAAAGGCCGTAAGCGCCGAGCATAGGCCTAAATTTTGCAGCCATTCACCGGCAATGGTGACGTCTTCATATGAGTGAAAATTTCTCGTTAAACAATATACAACGAACCAAAGCCGTCATCTTTGAAGCTACATGTATGTTGATAGCTGAGTCACGTAACATGTAAACAAATATTATACGGCCCGTGTCTTGTTTTGAAAATGAAAAGTTCAGATGTCTCAAATACATCTTTGCGTCAATTTTTAAAATTTGGGTTTATTGCTGTTTTACACACATCAATTACTAACATATCACTAATTGATATCCAGGTATTTTTTCACCATGAATCATATCCATGTCTTTACAAAACTTTATAATTAAGTACCTCGCAATCTTTGAAAATGTCATATAAATCTGTGTTTTCTTAGCATATCCACGTGAACTCGAAATAAAAGACACCACAGAATCGTCCACTTCTACTTAATAAACATAGACATTATATTGAAAATATATTTAAACGGCAAACTTACAACTCAGCTGTATAATAAACGGGATTATTTCAGCATCACCGTCAACTTCCCATATTTATGTAGCAATGCTCAGAGTTATCTCTCAACTGATTCGATACGCAAGAGCTTGTTCTGCGTATGATCATTTTCCCCAAATCGATACACACTACTGACAAAGGAGTTGATGGTGCAGGGGTTTCAATAGTCTCGTTTAAAGTATTTACAAGCATTTCGCAAATTATATGGTCGTTATAACGATCTAGTTTGCCAATACAAGCTATCATTGGGTCAAATGCTGTCTGACGTATTACATGCCGATTGTTATGTCGTTCTTGGTACGCTGATTTTGACTACGTATAACTCCATTTACAGGGGATGTTTCCTCCTCCTAGACACTTAATCCCACCTCTGGTATATCCAGGGGTCCGTGTTTGCCCAAATTTATATTTAGTATTTCTTATAGGAGTTATGAGATTGATCAATGTTCGTTATCTTCACTTTTCATATTATAAAATAATCTACCAAACTAGAGCAAGCATAATTATGACAAGTAAATGCCACATGTTCTACCGTTAGTTACTCTAACAGTTACTGTAGTTTGTTTGCAATACCTTCCATATTGTGGTTGTTCAGCACTGAATGACTCAAGTTCAAAAGGTGCAAGTCGATTGGACATTACTCCATTTACGTTTGCTGCGGATCTTCACCGGAAATTTTAAGTTTAAATATGATTGACTCTTTTGAAGCTGGTGAAAACGAATCTGATCTACCGAAACGGACGATCAACATTAATTCAAATATCGTGAAGGTGACCACAAGTACCTATATTTTAAAGGGTAATTCTAAGTTGGACTGCAACGGATGAGGGATGCATAAAACTCAACGTAATGAAAGAACATTGCATAGAGAAAATGGTGTAGGGTTAACGACAGCGACCCGATTCTCGGACGTTGGACTTATTTTTTCAAAGTTTCTGTGAAGTCAGGTACAAGATTTATGTATTACAAAACAAAACAATATTCTGGCTTTCGACTGGGCAAACTTTTAATGCATTATCATGATCAATACCGACGTTTTGAGAGTTTGAAGAGTGCAACCGAGAATGTAATGGCTGTTTTGTTAGCTCCCCTCATTCTATATACTATATATACCAGTTTGATCAGATTGTGTCAAAACCTGTGGTAACATCATCGGTTTTTTATACCGTTTCCTTTTGTGTTCTATAGTGACGTCACCTATACATGCATGGTCTTTATGTTAGATGTTGCTTATAACATCAAATGGAATGGAGTTCTTCTCTGCAATACTGTATGAGGGTGCTGATCCGGAGGGTTTTCTCCAGTTCTGATGGTTGTTTTGGTTCGAGCAAAATGTTTTCTCCAGTTTCTTGTACTGCTAAGTACGTTTTGCTGTTTTACTGGAAGTTTTCAACATTTATGTCAGTGAACTACCAATGTGGAACTTCATCCTGCACAATTCTTCTTTATCGTCTATCTTTGTCTTGAGATACCAATACATTGTATTAGATTAATTAAAAATATTTTCAAGAATACATGTTTGTTAAACGTATACACCACTTTCCTTAAATACAGTATAGAGCACTAGGCTACACATGGTAAAAATAAGTCTGCGTTATGGAAAAAAAGAAAAGTCGCAGAAAAAGTGCTGGCCCGGAATTGACCTTGTCCTTAAGAACACCGATCTGCCAAGCAATGGGGATCATTTGCACATAGATGTGTACATCAATCTACCAAGTGTGGAAGCGTTATCCAGTTATTTATCTGCACAGGATCCATTATACACATAAAAGCTGTACGGTCTGAGTGACTTTAACCTTGCCTATACTGACCTGCCAAGCAAAGGATCATCTGCACATCAATGTGTATCAGCCTACCATGCAAGTATGGATTGTGGGAGAACAACCGACTGACATACCGACCGATCGACATTCTGCCCGATCGTTTGGAATGTGCAAACTATGCTCCTCCGACGAAGGGTGCTTAAAAAGGTGTGGGTGAAGAACGAGAAGTAGCGGACGAAGAAGGAGAGAGGGGAGGGAGTGAAAATGAGATAAAAAGGGAAAGGAATAGGTGGTCTCTCAGCCTATCTCCCTCACCAAACCACTTTGAGTAGTACAAAATCCCCGTCCGGAAACGCACTATTTAACCAAATTTCATTTCGTGTTATTGTATTGATATACGAGACAACTCATGCGTGTTTGATAAATCGCACTTTGTTGACGTTTGCATTTCAAATGTTTTCATGACACGGTTTCCGATATTTACCGGTCTGAAGTACATCCGCGTGTGGAATTTTACATAACGAAATTTTTAAGTTATATAAGCTAAAAAAGATTAATTGTTTTACCTGAAGGATGTGAAAGGTAATACAATCACCTTGTGGTGCATTATGTATACTGTTTCATATACTGTTTTGATTAGTCAACAAACGATATAAGCCGAAAAAGGCTCCATTTGTATTCTTTATTATGGACAATATGCATTTGTTATATCATACAAGATTTTTGTATCCCCCATAGCACATCCTGCATTATCATCTTTTATTTACTCCTTAAATTAACTCACCTTTTATTTTACCTTTCTGGAACACCTCTTTTGTTTTCATTCGGAGTACATAGGATTTTTTCCGCATGGATGTAATTGTATTGTTTCTTGATATAATGATGAGAAACATATATTCAGTGATTAATTGTGGACATTATTTTCAAATATGTGTCAAAATCAGCAAAACATATCAGAATCTGCTTCACATCCCATATCAACTCTCGATCAACATCAGACCTTCGGTCTACGGTCTTGGGATGATATTGGAGTTTCGGGTTCATATGGGACGTAATGTATTATTTTATACACATGAACATTGTCCACTAAGAAAAGGGGCACGAATATAGAAGGTTATTTTTAAACCTCTACAGATCCCCAACACCATTACTTTAAAATATGATATATATTAGATCGTGAATAAACTAAGTACATCTAGTACATCTGATATTCGACAACATTTTAACTTTGCAAATGCGGAGTAATTTAGTTTCCTTTGATCTGATTTAGATAGTTTCGGTTTATAACTTTAAGAATGCAAAGAATCATATGATGTATATAGAAAAGTAATTTGCACTCATGGCTTATCAAGTATAGAATATGAATTAGAACAAATTAATGAGAGAGAAGTCGTTTATATTGAACTAGATAGAGATATGTAATTGGAATTCTCGTTCAATGACATGGGCCGGGCAATATTGTAAAGAAAATGGGTTAAGGGACGATTTTAGTGACTTTGAAAACTTTCTTTATATTGGATATTTAAAGTACTGTCTGTTGGTATGGTTTTCGTGTTCCTTACAATCTAATATACATGTACATGATTTGTCATTATAAAAAAAACATTTTATTACATATCCTTCACGTAAATTTTGAAGTTTTTTCCCCATTTTTAAAAAAAAAAAAATTATTTAACTTTATAAGTTCATTATGTAAATTATAAGTTGATAAAATACATCAAGGAAGCTGAAGAAAACTATAAAGATGCACATAATTTTGTAGATTTCTGCAACAGAGTGGAGGACAGTATCGCTTTTAATAGATAACGGTCATATCCAATTGACCTCCGATTCGCAAACGACAGAAAAGAGCGCATTTGGTGAGTCTATGCACTTGTAGATCTATATTGTTTTGTTTATTTGTCAGAGTATATGTATCACATAATAAAATCATTTCAAATGCTTTGTAGGGGGTGTGGAGCGAGCACAGTGTGGAATGAAAATCGGTTGGGGAGAGGGTTACGAACATTTTAATGGCTGTATCGATGACGTAAGAGGAGTAATGAAGATAATGTTGATAACTTTTTCAGAGTTTATCCTTTTATTCCAAGCACACCAACATACAAAGAAGTAATCGGGCACGTAGCAACGGTGAAGGGGGGGGGGGGGGGGGGGGGCGTAAAACAAAACAAAGACTAGTGTACTAGTCCAACAAACACAAATCCATTGTACCCCAACCTTAAAATTTTAAATCGAAAGGTGGAAGGGGGGTCACAAGCAGAAACGCAACAACAAAACTAACAACATATTTATTTCCCAACCTTCAAATTTCTTAAACTGTAAAATCATGGCGGAAGGGAAACGAGCGTTCGTTTTTCACTATACTGGTTCAATTCATCACTTTAAGCTTATTACATTCTTACAAATTCAATACTACTACAAATATAGATGTATGTGTGGGGGAATGGGCGCAGTCACTCAATATATCTTACTTATGAAAATGGGCAACTTTGCATGTAAAACAAAAATACCCAGAAATTAAACGTTGTCAAAATAGTGGTGGGATTAATACTATAAACTTATGTTTGGTGAATGACCCCCCCCCCCCCCCCCCCCCCCCCCCATCCCTCAGTCCTACAGATGAGTAACCAAAAACAACGTCAATATGATTAAATGTCAAAACGTACAAGAAAAATGCGTGAAATGATCAAATACTAATATTTTTTAAACATTATATTCACATAAGTAGCGGATTTAGGTGGGACTGCAAGGTTGCAATATACCCTAGCTCCGCCATTTCTCTGTAAGATTTTCCTTAAAAATTATTATCCTCTGTTATCTATGATTAGGTCATGTCAACCCCATCCTTTGTACTTTTAAAAGAATTTTAAGCGAATGTAAATCAAAGTAATTACATGTAATTTATTCTCAATCTGGCATCAGTTAAAACTGACATAAATTTTCGTTTTGGTCCCGGATTTACATTATACATACTTATATAACTAACATAACCGGGGGCGAAACGTGGCGATCTCACGTGTATAGCTTCCTGCTTTCAATGTTTCATGTTTTGACTTTTATTTTCAGTTTACCTTGTACCGATGTAAACCAGAGCGACCACCTATTCGCTAGGATACGTGTGCGTGACGACCTCAAAGAAATCCATTCCCCATACATCTTCAGTGACATAAAACTGGGGGGAAAAAAGATCCTTGATCATTCATGATTTAATGATCTGAAATTCATTATTTTACCACATTCATGAGCAATACGTGACGTAGACACTACTACCAATGTTTATATGCACGAGTTGCATCCCCATGCATAGAATATATTATAAAGGGATTCTGTTTACATATTGCAATCTGTGAATTATTAAGTTGTTTATTCCGTTTTAATAGATGTATATATTAATGTAACTGTTGCACAAAATTGACATGCAGTTTATGGATGTGTGAACATGATACAAATGCGGGTATATCTTTATTTTAATCTATTAGTGCATGCATTTTTCTTTATTTATTGCTGTAAATATTGTACTGATAAACAGTATTTATTAAATGTACATATGTATTCAAGCGAGTATGATATAATAATTACAAAACTTGTGTTATCAATATCAAAATAGATCGCACAATTTTTATGTAAAAGATATTGGATTGATTCGAAGATACCAGGAATTCCAATTCTCTTAAAGCATATGTGTTGTAGATATACAACAATAAATAACAGTCGCATATTTAAAAGTTAAATGGAAAACAACTATGTTAGAATTCTCACAGTTACAATGTAGCGCTATTCGCACAATAACAACTGTAATATCAACCGCGATACACACTGAGATCTCTCTCTCTCTCTCTCTCTCTCTCTCTCTCTCGTTTTGTTAGTATATGTAAGCGTGGATCATCAGATCAGATGAAACACACGATGTATACAGTACTACATTGTAGTACACGGCTGTTCTAATGCAGTGCAGTCTCACGAGAGCGAGAAACTTTAGTTGAACACCGCTCACCCTCTTGTGAGTACAATGTAAAACTAGAGCAATTTCTTTGGTGCCGAGAAGTAAATATGGCGACTGCTGTAGAATTTCAGAACATGACTAACGCTGTGGCTGAGATTGTGTCGAGCTTGAGTCTGAGCTTAGACGACTTCTTCCTTATTGTTATGGGGATGATCGTGTTCAGTAAGTGTAAAAAGTATCGACTGCATGTGATTAACTATAAACGATGTTCATCTCTAAGCAATATTCATTAACAGTTACTCTCATCTCACGAGATTCGAGAATTACTTGTTTGGTTGTTACATTTTCAGAACTTTTCTACTGGTTGTATTGTATGCACTTTATCTACAACGATAATTTCAAATCGTGGCGGAGTGCCCAAGAAATTCTAGCTCATCTAAGGATTTGGTTCTCATATTATTCATGCGATATTGGGCGTTCAAATCTCATTAGAGCCATACTATATATAGTACATGTATATTACGAGTTCTGGATGCTTCACATTTAAAATTTGCATAGATTCAATAGAACATAGAAATTACTGATATCGTTGTATTCTTGTATTGCCGTCTCATTATTCAATATAAAAAATCCTAACATGTTTTCCTACTAACGTGATGTCTAAACATACCTTCCAATCATACGACCCGAAAACTCGCAGCTTCAAATGATTGCGTTTGTTGACGTAGCCAGTCAATTCTAATCCTGTGGCTATTCATTCCATCTTATTCGTTACAAGTTATGTAGTCGGTCTTTATCATAAAGACTAATAACTAATTGAAATTAAAAAAAAAAGCATAGTTTATCTAATGGTAAAATAATTGATTATTGAAAATCCTTCAAAAGCCTAGTTTGGCCCCGTACGCTCGTGTACCAGGGATGGGGACCGGACCAAACTAAGTAAGCCGCGTAGCCGTGAGGTTACCTATTTGAATAATTATCATTTAACCAAACTGGGATGATTTATATTTAAAATATTTTACTAAAATATTTGTGTGGATATCAGTTCACATTTAGACGTTATTGTGTAAGTATGGAAATTAATCGGGATTCAAATTGACTGGCTACCTAACATGACTACGTTAACAAACGAAATCATTTGAAGCTTTGAATTTTCGGGACGTATGGGGCTTTAATGAATATTTGAAGGTATATTTGGACACAAGTATAGTAGGTAAATATGTTAGGGATTTTTAATATTAAATGTAAAAGATGGAAATACAAGAATACAACGGTATAAGGCCTCAACCGTGCGCATTTTTTGTGCGCAATAAATGGAAGGTTTTTAAAAGGGGTGGATTTGTAGCTCTCTGATCTGTCCCAATATTGTTTCAGAGCTACAGTCTGTAGCTAAACTTAAACGTGCTCACTTTTGGTCCAAGTCTAACTTTTATAAAACGATCAGATAATGAACAATAAGTTATTGAACTTATATTGGTGCATATTGGCACTCATTGGGTGTGAAACGTTTGCAAATTTTTTAAACCCATCTCGGCCAATAACTCTATAATATTCAAATTTTATCAAAGATATGAAGAGAAAATAAGTTCAAAAGTACAGCGTATATATAAGTGTTTTTTTCCCCCAAAGAATCAGTGGGATGTATATTACTTTTAATCACAGTGTTTATAAAATTCAATATTTCATCCGGGTTTTTTTTTTATATAATTACTGATACTCCATCTCTAACTGCCCATACTAAATGTGTTTTATTGTAGATTGATCGGAAATTCGCGTCAGTAGATTTTAGCATTGTGTCGACAGGTGCATGCTGAATATGACCATGTGATGATAAAATACACATAGTGATCATTCGGCAATGAAAGGAATAATGAAATTAAGACGCTTTATACATGTGAGTGTATTCTGTATATCGAATCTAGTCTGTCACCAAATTAGTCAAAGATTCAAATACTTCCAGAGATATTCGAGAGTCGTGTCCTACTAAATGGAGAAGGTTTATTTTCTATGACTTGTGTTATCACATTCATTATCCTGATGATAATTATATAGGTTTTATGGGGTTTTGTTGCATAATAAAGACACTTTATGAGATAGACTTATTAATATAGTATGCGATATGTCACAATTATCTATTTATGTGTTTGTAACACTGACCATTGCTTTATGTTTGGTAACTCATTTGTCATATTGCTGATACATGTGCATGCCTGTAAGTATATAAAATCATTCTTTTCAAACTGTAGTTTTACATTCCCCTCTAGAACATTGAAAAGTTCGACAAGTATGACACTCGATATGTTTAATATTTTTTTCTCTTTTATGTGCAATACACATATACACATATTAACTCGATCTGTTTAATATAATCGTACTAGCACCTTTATTATGCATCAAAACCCAATAAAACCTATACAATTCTGGTTTCTAATAAAACCAGGATAATGAAGATGATAACAGAAATTATATGAATACCATATTATACAAAATAAACCTTTAAGGAGGTGTGCTACACCAGAGAAATTTGACGTAGATGAAAAGTGGAGGATATGTACAATAATATTTTGAAGTTGAAAATTTTCAAATTTACTTTATTTTGTCAAAAAATACAGTTTTAGTGGAAGGTAATCTGGAAAAAAAATTAAAACCCCTGCTGGACTCGAACCTCCGACCTACAGGTCAGCAGTCGGTATTCTTTTTTTTTTTTTTTTCTCTTTTATTGATTAACATTTAAACAGATATCACAGACTAATCATCAGTTACAATCACATTTAAAACACTTTGTATCTAAAATATTCTAACCTACTGAGCTACTCGGCTAGGTATTTAAATCGAAAAGGAAAAGCCAAATATTGTTGATATCGATTTGTTCATCCATGTTTTTAAAGGAAGTCAGCCATTATGACGATGTAGAGTACTACCTTAACAGTTCTTCATTTAGTAGGACCGTCGATAATTAATTTATAATTCTGACCTATTTATTTTTTTTAAATTAGCCACTGAGCACTGCAAAACTTCAAAGTTTACACAGATAGTAGTTTCTTCATCTGAGTGCATTTTGAAATTTAAAACAAAACGCTGCATCAATCGAAAATAATGCGTCAAATAATTACAAAGTAGAAAATTATCCCTTTTCTTCAGCTGTACATTGCCATTGACAACCATTTTAAACGTGGGTGTCATTATAACACTTGTAAAATTTTCTTAGTTCACAGAAACGCCTTTTGAGTCATGAATTAGAAATTGATATATTCTGTATTTGGCCCAAGAAATTAAATGTCATTCCTGAAAATTAAAGGTTAATCAGCAACATGCATGCATACTTCACTGCTGTAACAAGCACTAGTTTCTTTCTACACGTATCTATCGATCGATCTGTCTGTGTGTATGTGCAAGTGTTTCATTTCCACTCCAATTCATGGGTTTTAAGATTTAAATTTGACTTGGTCACTCATCCAGAAAATATTACATATTTAGATCAAATGCAACAACTGAAGGTTGTAACTTTGAATATAACCATACAGGTAGCATACATACATAAGTAACTGCTGTAAGAAACAATATACTTACAATTCATTTATAATTGCAATTTATTGAACCTACTTGTAAAAACTTAAATTGGTCACTTATCTGTAAAATATTGTTCAGTTACAGAATCCAAAGCGAGTTAGATTGAGTGAATCCATACAGTTCTTGTGCATGGACGTTTCATCGCTACACACGTACATAGTTGTATATATATCATAGTTACTAGGAATTGAACCTTAACCTGGTCTCTTATCCATATAATACACTGTATATCTGAAGGAAGCAAGGAATGTTTTATCATATCACATAAGATGTAATCTCGCTTTCCCCAGACTCGCGCTCTCGAGACTGCGCACTCATGCAAAGTCTCGAGAGCAATAGACCGGGGAAAGCGAGACTGCATATGATGAAATAATTTCGAGCTCACCGAATGGCTGAAATCCAACAAACTATCAAATTCACGTGCACGTGCCTTCAGTGCAAATCTCGTGGCGAAAATCATTGAAAATAAAAAAAAAAATGATACAATTGGTTGATATTTTTTGATCATCCAATGAAATATCGTGCCTCTGATAATCACACTCGACTAAACCTTGCAATCGGAAAATCGCTCTGTCTTTTCTGTCAAGGTGGCAGGGGACAGTTTCTTTGGTTTTGAAACATGTGGATAGAGGGTATACACCAAAGTCAGATTATGACAGACTAATGAAAAATCATATTTCCATTTTATGTCAATACTTGTATTTCATATTAGTGTAGTTAATAAATTATGACCCTAAATTACATGTAATCTATAAATACTGGTGCTGGTGCACAAAACATGCTCTGAGCAGGTTCCCCCTTTTTGCTTTGATTTTCCCTCATTTGGGCTAATCCGCACCACCCCCACACCATCACAGTACCAAACATGGGGATTTAGACACTGTGCACAATCAAGAACCCTATCTGCCCTTCTCAAAAATCTACCTCTCATATGGGGCCATCCACCTTCCCTCACAGCTACAGACCTTTTGCTAGACCCTGCATGTTTTCACCGGAATTTCTTCAGCAACTGACCACGTGTCTTAGTTTCGTATTTGCACCCATCTATATGCTAGGAATCATGGTGACACCTACATGTTGTATATCAACATTTTTACTAAGCACTCAGCTACATTTGACATGCATCCTAAAATTATTGTATACATTTTTACACATGTAATATCACTTCAAATACGGGGTAATTCCATTTTTTGAAAAAGTTGACCGGGCCTATAGTGCGAAACTGTCCCCTGCTACCCAAGACTGAGAGATGTTCCTATGGTATGTCTTGCAGACGACGCAATCGCAACTTCTCGGGTTTTTCCTTCAAGATCGGGAAATGCACCTCGATTGTATTATGGAAGTACGAAAATTGTACAAAATGGACCATTGTGTATCTAACTAATTAGTGATTATTAACATGTTTTAAACTTACTAAGAGTATATCTTATCGTTTCTAGCAACTATTCATGGGAAGACAGACAATAAATATTTTTTTACAATCTAATATTTAATTTGATATAAAAATGAAGGTTATCGTAATGGAGTTGTTTTTGGAAAGTCCTGAGAATGTGCGATTGGCAGACGCCATAAACAAGGTCAGATAGGTAAGCAAAACATGGGGCGAATTTGCATCACTAGACTACTTACAATTCGAACGGCTCCCGTCGCTAAAGATGCAGAAAACACTCAGAAGGTCACGAAAATTGATGAGAAAATATTTCGAAGTTATTTAGTGGAGAAAGGACTATCATCCAATTTCAAACCTCACATATAGCTTTAAATATTCAATCTTTTACATCATATTTGCCACATTGACAATAAACAATTTATCAAATGTTAAAGTTGACTACAATGTAAATTTTAAGGAGAATAGTTAAAAATCAACACCTCGCCAACCATGTTGTCGTTGGCTTTTGTTGAAAGTTTCAAATAAAATGAAGATTAATTTTGAATCATTAAATTCTTCGATTCTAATACTAAAACAACTTGTTCGGTTAATACATGCACGTGTATTGTACTCCTCGGGTAACTAAAGCATGGTATTGACCTCCAAATGTCGATAGATACGCCAGTACAGTGTATCCCTACAGGCCTCATTCAGGATTCACCACTGTTTACTACATAGACACCAGGAACGGAATCCACTTTGAAACATTTAAAATGGTCATTTATCTGGAGAGGGAGCTCAGTTACAGCATGATATAATTCTGTAACGTTGCACTTCTACATGAACGGGCTAAACACAACCATTCCACTACACTGTTAGAATTCTAAACCCTTTTCTGCAAAAATAATTTCTATTGACAAGAACTGATAGGAATTCGACCCCATTTTGGTTTTTTATTCGAACCCCATGGACCTCAATCGAGGTTATTGCACTGGTACAATATATGTGTGTCACAGACAGCGGGCCGGACGTTCTAGTACATGTAGATATACACATGTAACATATAACTGGACTTAGTATATTATCTTTCATTTAACAGAAGTCCAAGTTGTATAGTATTGCTAGAATTTCATGCATTATGAATTCTTTCGTCTTTTTTATTAAATGAATGACCAGAGTGTTTGCAGTAAGAAGTGGAGGTGGTATTGTATGGGTTATCATGATGTAGGATATTTTGAACATGTTAGCATTGTCATGTATAAATGACTTCGGTTATTACTAATAAGCAACATTTCGGAAATGAATTTCATTTCCTTAATTTAATAACGCGCTTCATGAAAAGTATTGATTTGATTTGAACATATTTTATTCATGTATATATAGAAAATGCATAGTTACATAAATAGGATTAGGCAGCAGGCGCAGTGCTTATACAAACCCTCTAGAGTACCACGGCTTGAAGCGTTGTGCACCCGAATGTTATTGTATTTAAAAAAAAAAAAAAAAAAAAAATTCATATACCGGTATTTACATTCTACTTTCATTTCTGTCGGAATTCCAGCTGTTAAATATTCGCGCATTGTTTATAAATACAACGCCTCAATAAGGAAATGGTTGTCATTATAATATGTACATGTATATCAGCTGCAAAATCATTGGAAATGTGAAACGTTTGAAAATGTAATAATTTCCCTGAATGCATCACAGCGGCGTTGCGGGGGTACCATATGTGTGAAATTATCCAGTGAAGAGATAGCCACAGGAAACATTTTCAGTATATATTACACTGTATATAGAATTTAGTCATGAATGGAAGGAAAATATAAAAGGGAGGGGGATCGGAGATAGAAAAGGAGGGGGAGGGGGAAGAAGAAAAAAGGGCCAGGGGTCGGGGGTGATGCTGGGAAAGGTAACTCCTCACCCCATCGTGATGTTCTCTAACAATAGGTAACATTAATATATATGTTCCATAAGTATCGCTAATACATGTTGGATGTCAGCCTGTTTATTTACGTGATATTTTATTTTCATATATCTCAAAAACATTATTTCAGAGAGAGAGAGAGAGAGAGAGAGAGAGAGAGAGAGAGAGAGAGAGAGAGTCAGTTAACTTATTTCAATAAAAGTCATCCTGTTCCCATTTTTTAAACACTCTAACTATATACATGTATCATTTGCCACTCGCATGTTAAACACGTTTTGATCACTCTGCCTTGAAATGATCACGTGGAGCACCAGAGAGATTTGCTATTCAAAACTGCTGATCTGTGTCCAGTTTTCCTTCCCACCAGACTGGGTGTGTTTTTCCACACATCCCCTCCTCCAATGCACATTTCAATACTTATATAACACTAATAAGCAGTGACCCAGAACGGCCAATCAAACGCTAGACAAGTCAATCGAGCGTACAAAAAAACTGATGTTAAGAAGGAATCATTGCGGATATCACAGCCTTACGGAGAGGATTTATTTTTGATAAGTTTGGGATAATTTTTCTTGGGTAGAAAAATGACCGGGAACGTTTCTGATGTTGCTCCGGGGCTCTCTGTGTTGGAGGATAACATGAACCACTTCTTTTTGATTATCATGGGAATGTGCATTGTTTGTAAGTGTTTTCTCATTGTGATAGGGATATGTTTATTAAAACTTCGAAAGGTCGATTGAGTCCTTAATTTCAATAAAATATACATGTATAAATAATTTGATTTAAGAAAAAAAAATTACAATAAATATTACTTAAAATTCTAGATATTTTCCTTTCTCACAGATTTGATTTTGTTGAATATTAAGAGCAGTAGCATATAATCTTATATTATTCATCCAGGTATTTCATTTTTATAGTTTTGATTAACAAAAGCTTTAATTCAGTAATGGGGGAGGGGGTCGTACTTGAAGGACAAATTAATTTGAAATCTTGTATTGTTAGTAAATATAAGTATAAAATGCATTTTTGATTTATCTAAGTTAGAAAGGAATGTTGTCGTTTTGAAGAAAGTTATTTACTGATGTGGAAAGTTAGTATCAGAAGAAAGGGGATATTGTCATCGATTGGAATCAATCTTTATTGTCATGCAACAAAGACCTATTTACCGAATAAGTCGGAAGGGGTCCCATGGGCAGTTAAAGTAAAGAAATAATTTGTACATAGATCTAGAGTTATTTGTGGATTTCTTTAGGGTTTCTTTTATCTTTTAGTTTAGCTGTTTAAAAAATGCTACCCGAAGCGTCATATGTAATAGTCCATTGTTACGAGATTAGCAAGTTTATCTACATCACGTAACCGCCGAAGTAATAAGATACGCTTTGTTAAAAGACAGTTATAGTACGATTAGTATATTTGTCATGAATAGTACCTACCCATGGAAGCGTGGGTGTCCCCAGGCTTGGGCATTGAAGCGCACTACTGTCGTTTAGTTTGCAGTACTTTTAAAGGGTTCAATATTTGGGTCTCCCACTGCCAGAGTTACATTGGCTTTCCCCGACTTCGCGACGATTTGTCAAAGATGCTATTCTTATTTGATAAAGTAGAATGTTAGAACATGTGTACATAATCCAGATCCCGCACTAAATGTACAAATGTATTTTACTGTAGTCCACCAGCGAAGACACGAGCACGACTCGAAAAGTTTTGTTATAAAATATTCACTGTATGCATGCCCCATCTCTTACATGTAGCATTGGCTGTACAATTCAAAATTCATTAGATACTACAAATTAAGAAAAGAAAATTGATTATTATATGTGTGTTTCATCATGTGCTACATGTGTGTATCTCTGTCTTGGTTTCGTATACATGTATATATATATAAAGGCACATGTATACATGTAGTTATTATGACATTTAGAACATAAACCTCAGTATATTTGTGAAATTTGAGTAATAATTGTGATCTTGGGTTTTATTTGCTATAATATTTCTGAATTACACGTACATTATCAAAGAGATATGCATCAAAGACCATGAATAATAATGTCGATGGATTTAATTCTGACACTATTATTACTTGTATCGTCAAGTTTTTATTTCAAATATCCTTTTGTGAACAAATCAAGGTATTCTATACCTGTAAGTGGTTCGGGCGGAGAGACAAACGGAGTCTGAAGGTTCCCGATCTGCGCTCTCGCCATACCTACATGTACAATGCTCTTAAAGTCTTCCCAATATTTGCCTTCATTTTAAGTACACATGTACCTTTAAAAACAAGGACGATGTTCCGCACATCATAGATCGGATGGCATCTACTTCAAACAACACAATTTCGAATCCTGCATGTGCATAAGAAATATAACAAAAACAAGCTATAATATGAAGCAAATTAGTCCTACAGGTATATAAAAAAAATAAAACAAAATCATCTATTATATGCAGCAAATTATATGGCCGGTCCAGAAAATGATCAGTGAAGAGGATGGGAGTACGAGAGTAGATGGTACCTCGTGCTGTAAGTTACGACCCCATAACGCCACCTCTAGATCCGCTACTGAAGTAATCAGTCCGATCTGCTGTATAGTGTATATGTACATGTACAAAATAGCCCTCGAGACTTGTAATTAGATTTACGCGAGCGTAGTGAATATTGAAATAATTTTTGTTTTCATTTTTTATACAGTTATGCAATGTGGATTTGCCTTCTTAGAAGCTGGGGCAGTTAGAAGCAAAAACACAACGAACATCCTCATAAAAAATGTTATGGATTTATGTAAGTGTGTAAATTTGAGGAGGCGGATACATTAGCGATCCATCACTCTTCTCATGAATAATGTAGCAGTGTGTGTCATTTCTTGTTGTCTATTAATTATCAGTTCCTTTGTGAGTTTAATGAAATAATTTTACTGCATCGTATACGTAGAACTAGCTTCAACTCGCGCCAGCGCCGGTAACTTTAGAATGAATATAGAATAACTTGACTTCACAGACGCATACATATACACACACTTAAATGCACGCACACATTTGAAGTGTTTTGAGATAATTGATGATGTAAAATTCACAATTTGTAATTAACGTCATAGTTTAACAGGTAACTCCTTCCCTTATCTTTGGTAGCCCATCACAGGCACTTGTTTCTGTAAATCATTTACTAAATGACTTATGACCTCTGTATACTAATAACAACACAAGGTACCTAGCTTCAAATGACACAGAATGGCACCCCCTGAGAATGTCGGCCTTTTGAGCTTCCAGGGAATATGCTATGTAAATGTATTTACTACCGTTGTATTGTACAATCATTCAACTTAAAAACCATGTATGACATGACTGCATTCGTTGCTTCTTATCGCCGAAAACTGCAACAAAACATGGATTTCCCGTTTTATACCACGAAGTGCTATGTACTAAAAATTGTATATTCATTGTGTTGAAAAATAAAGTTTCATTGTTTTATAATCGCAACAAATTGATACGATGTTTATTACCAAAAAAAATCTTGAACATATTGCTTTGTTAACAAAATAAAAAAATTTGAATTGAAGACGCTGTACGCTATTTTTAGTTACTCAAAAAAAAAACCAAAGCTGTTCGTACGTTTCGGGATTTTACATGTCATCAGAAGATAGAAGCTAAGACTTCCCAAGTGGAGATTTAAAAATATTTTCGTGTCGGAATCATTTCTGATGAAGATAATAATGAAATTATGACTTACTATAAATACAACTTTGTTAACTAGTATGAGAAATATGCAATTAATGTTTCATGCAGATCTATGGAAAGTCAGAGAAAATACAGATAAAAGATTATTTGGAAGTATGCAAAATAGAGCAAGGAAAGTTTTTTTAGTGATGTGTTATTGATTTTGTGGTACATGTATGTATTGATGTGGCAAGTACCTGTTGTTACATTGAAGTTTTATGAAACCCACCATAAGTACCAAGAACGCTGCAGGCACATATCAATGTTTTTCGGAGACGACTGGCCAACCCTTTTAATTGACAATGAACATTAACTGTTATTTTCATGCATGCAAATGAAGATATATTGCGAGAATGGCCCCTCCACTATTTTTGATAGTACTATGTAGTAGTGAATGAGAAAATATTAATGCATGTAAGCTTGAAAGTTATGAATTGAAGCCCTGGAGCAAAGAATGACACCCCCCCCCTCCCAGCCTGAGGGAAAAAAATTGAGACAGCAATGACGAACACTATATAACACCACCACCACCACCCCCACCCCCACCACCCATCTTCGTTAGCCAAGGGTTTTCGGTCCACTCCGCTCTCCATTTATGGGGAGCGGAGTGGACCGAAAACCCTTGGCTAGCGAAGATGCCCACCCCCACCCATGCACACACTAATTAAGTTTCTGAAGATCTTTATCATGACTATTATATTTTTATCATTATCTGTCAGGAAATTTAAACAAGCCATGTGCAACTTCCAACTTCTCCGGCGAACCCCCTCCCCAGCATCCCTAATATTACGGATCTGTGCCGATATGGAAAAATTCACAGACATCTGAAGTATGGACACCCCCCCCCCTTTTCTGATTTTTTGGGGCGGCGATTATTTCTCCGAAATGTGTGGATTCCCCGTCTATTCCATCCTAATTTCGATTTATGTAATCGTAAACATGCTTTTTTGTAAGCCTTATACTTACCTTATACTGTTTATAATAAGTATATTCTATTATACCAGTCCAGTAGAAGGCCAATCTCTAAAGCTTGTGAAAAGCGTGAAACGACTACATCAATCGAAATTGGGTTGAGAGAGACAAGGAATCCACACATTTTGGAGGAATTGTCACCGCAAAAAAAATCAGAAGGGGGGGGATTATAGTTATAGTGTCTGTGGGAAAAAAAATATGGGGGAATGGAGTCCCCTTTATTTTTTGTAGCATTTCCCCCCTAATGTTAGTAACTAAATTATATAAAATAAGATCAATTGTGGTTAATGGTCACCATTAAAATCATCCTTTTGCCTGTTATTTTTAATTAATCTCTGATGCTCTATCTTTCTATAAATAACTCTAAAGAATTCCAAACGTAATTTTAGAAGAGCGTGCTAGCCAGTCAAAATCGCCCACGTATTCTGCGCGGTATCAGTACATAGCACTTCGTGGTATAAAACGGAAAACCTATGTTTTGTTGCAGTTTTCGGCGATAAGAGGCAACGAATGCAGTCATGTCATACATGATTTTTAAGTTGAATGATTGTACAATACAACGGTAGTAAATACATTTACATAGCATATTCCCTGGAAGCTCAAAAGGCCGACATTCTCAGGGGGTGCCATTCTGTGTCATTTGAAGCTAGGTACCTTGTGTTGTTATTAGTATACAGAGGTCATAAGTCATTTACAGAAACAAGTGCCTGTGTAGCCCATGCAGGGTTTCTGAAAGTTAGTGAGAAGGTTAGTGTGTCAATGGGCACTAGTATTTACGAATATAGAGCATATACTTGTATCCATCTATATTTAGAATATTTTTTTTGAAAATATGGAAACAAGCCATTTGTTTTTATCAACGTATGGATTTCTCTCCGTTAAATCTCGATAAAAACTTTGATATGTACCTGTGTCGCAGGAATGCATGGGTGTTTAGTAAATGATCAATCAAAGAGAGTAATTATTTATGATTTTCACTTCTAACTATCCTTTAGCAAGCAAGAAGTTTTGCACACAACTGTATATTCTTTTAACCTGTATTAATATAAGTCATTTAACTTGTCTCTCTTTCGTTTGCAGTCATTTCCGGAATTTCCTACTGGCTGTTCGGCTACGCCTTCGCTTTCGGTGATGGCGGCACCGTGGACAAATTCATAGGGCTGAAGTATTTTGCTTCATCCGATCTCCCAAAGACCAAATACGCCATGTTTTTCTTTCAGTTCACTTTCGCCGCTACTGCGTCCACTATAGTTTCCGGGGCAGTAGCAGAGCGGTGCGAGTTCGTGGCATACTTCGTGTACAGCGTGCTCATAACTGGTATGTACATAGGAAGGGGATAAAAAAGAGAAGGAAATGGAACATAAAGTTATAATTTTGTGAATTAGAAAGAAGTGTTGATGTAGATTCGTGGCTCGTTCATAAATGCTTTGTCAGCTGCATCATACTAGCACGTTACAAGTAGCAACTAATACATGTATCACACATTTCCTCATTACTTGTAGGTTTCATTTACCCCGTTGTCACACACTGGGCGTGGTCCTCTGGAGGTTGGCTGACGGTCGGTGACACATACTCCGCCCTCAACAACCAAAGTGTTGGCTACCAGGTAACGGAGCTTTTTAAAAAATAGACAATAGGTGTAACGAGCATGAAAATACTGTCGCGGAGTTTGCTAATCATTAATTGTTTCATGGTTTTTTTTTCTGTACATAAAACATCAGAGAGACTAGATTTAATATATGACTGTTTTACATGAGCATGCACAAAAGTAAACAATTGTTTATGACATGTTGTGTAGGTATACGAATACAGAAGTTTACAGTTTATGATGGTTTATCAGAACAATATTATTTGATGTAATACATGTACTTTCAAAGTTAGGTTATCTATCTGTAGGACTTCGCTGGTAGTGGAGTAGTCCATGTTCTTGGCGGGGTAGCTGCCCTGGTCGGAGCCATCATGCTCGGTCCAAGAATCGGTCGATTTCATCGCAGATCTGGGACAGTTGCCACAATAAGAGGCCACTCTGTACCGGTAAGTGTAATGACTGCTCCTATATTTCAATAACTACATGTAGTTTAATCTCGGTTGAGATTCGGCTCGTTTGAATATTTGGACTGACGCCTTCACCGAATCTCGGAGCAGTCCTTCATAATTCATGTCTGGAAATTTACTTTCAGCTTCGGCCAGTTCTAGCAATTAATGTGCACTAAGGTGACACTGCTGTTCGCTTCAAATCAGTTAGTTGACTATTAAACCAAATCTGTATCAATATTAATGCTTTCTTACTTACCGTCTAAGTGTGTAAATTCCATAAAATAAACCATCACTAATTTTTCCGTTTAAATGAAGACTTCTATGGCGCAATATTTTATCTCCCAAAATTGAAGAGTTCCTATAGTTTGTTTTTTAAATTAGCGATATGCAAGTAGGTACATGTATGTAGAGATGCAATGTATCAGTAACTATATAAAGCAGACTATAGGAACTCTTCAATTCCAGGAGATAAAATATTGTGCCATAGAAGTCTTCGTTTGAACGAAAAAAGTGCCTATTTTCATTTTTGGATTTTTATACCTAGATGGCAAGCAATACAAAATTAACAGTGATAGAGAGTTAGTTTGATAGTCAAATCACTTATTTGAAGCGAGATTACATGTAGTTTAACGACATGTGTTACATTCCCTATAGCAATTTGACTGTGCTGTCTGAACAGCTAAAGTTGACCAAATACCCTAAAACACAGAATGTCCGCTATCGGGTCCATAGTTTAATAAGGTAAATAGCTGAATGTATCCAAATCAACGATGACAGTGATACAGAATTATGATAAATGTATATGTGAGACTAGTGAGTTCCCGTATATAAACATGCCGAGTCCATAAGAATGTGAATATGTTGAATACTGCAAGAAATTTAGAGTTACAATAATACTTCTAAACTTAAGAAATATGTGTATATCTGAACATGCGTATATTACGATTCTAACTTATATATATATATATATCTATTTATTGCAATTCCACTTTAAACAAAATACACAAATGAAGAAATCAAAACACTGTCATACAAAATTGTCGATCATAGAAACTTTAACAAATAATTAAACATTTTCTATCTATAATCAACTCATAGAAGTAGATGAAAAACAGCAAAGAAAGTGCCTTGAATTAGCAGTGGAACTTCCAATCTCTACCCAGAGTTATCGTTCCTTGCACTCACTTGCACCTCTGTCAACGTCTCAAGGGTTTTACAAGATTTTTGTAAAATGGCACGTATGCTCAAATAAAGTATGGTTTTGACTTCAGTTACAAAAATATACGTAAATAAATAAATATTGAGCAGATGTCAAGTTATTTTGTGACACAAGAAGCATTGGTTTGGGTTGAAACGTAGATATTGGGTAGTTCTATTGCACCAGGCCTATACATAGGTACATGAAGAATATATAGTAATGGAAAAAAAAATATACAAATAGTTGCTTGTCCTACATTTTCCCAATATTTTATAAAATAGTTCTTAGTTTTATTAGCCGTAAAAAAGGTGAATTTACATGTGGAATAACATTGCTTATTTTGAGACGTTAACAGAGGTGTAAGTGAGAGCAAGGAACGACAACTCTGGGTAGAGATAACTGCCTAATGGCAACCGAACTAAGCGCTCTGGACACAGACTATCAATTATTTTGCTATACATTCCTTTATAACATAAAAATTAATATAAAAAATTCCACCGCTTCAACTTACCTGAAAGGTGGTACAAACTTAGAGCAGTTCAAGTCCAAAAATATTTGTGAATCTCAGGAAAATCCACCGCACACAAGTCCTGTTATGATACCGCAAGTAACCCCTATCCTGCATATTTCCCTTTCCCTTTGAGAAGCAGGTAAACAATGGCCTATTTACACCCTTCCTACTACACACTTGAGAGCAGAATTTCCCATTATTATAATTTTTTTTCAGACCCTCTTCTTTCCACCCATGCCTATTACACAAATCCACCCCACATACATCCCCAAGAATTTTTAAGAAAAAAACCTCAATTTATAAACAGGCACTACTTGCGTGGTCAATGAAATAGGGGTAAAATTAGTAGTCTGTAACTGAAATAGGGGTAAAATTAGTAGTCTGTAACCCTCTGTAAGATAATACAGGGACAGATAACTCTACTTCTAGACTTGTTTAAGTCTATATTTAATAATCAGTGTTCTCTTTAATACTTTTTGATTATGCCAAAAATAGATGTTTGGTTATATTTAAGTATGGTAGAGAGTAGACATTTGGACGAAATGATAAAGTAATAAAAACTGCATAACTCTAGTTCCGATAACGTCAAATTACGGAATGTAGGTAAAGAGAGATAACTCTAAAATAAAGACCAGAAAAACTGAGAAAGCACATTGCCATTCACATGTATATATCGTTATATTTCTTAGAATGTGATATAATACAACAAACATACTTTTTAATCCTTTGACAAAAAGCATTAGAAAACTTAAATGAAATTTTCTTATAATTGTAAAGACCTGTAGTTTGTGAGGGCATGAACAACCCTTTAGCATGATGTCTGTAAAGCTAGGCCCTACGTGTATGCAAAATGAAAACAAAGCTTTGTTGCCCATTCCCGTCTCAGATAACGTATATGCACCTCATTCGATGAAAAGAAAAGTGGATCCTAAATGTGGGATTTTTCAACAACTCTTCATTCAGTAATTGTACTTTCAAAACAACACGCTGACAGGCACTGGTTCACTGCCTCACTACGCTGTATACAATTAGATAAATTTTAAAAGACATGTACTGTTTAAAGTTCAGATTGTACAACTTACTTGAATTGATAATTTTATGATATTTAATTGAAAATCAATTCAAGAATTGGATTATTAATTTTTCAGCATTGCACACTTTTTTTCTTTTACATGTACAATATGACATCTGCTGTTCCAGTGTCGTTTCCTGTAATCGCTCCTTGTCCAACGGATTAGGCGAGAATTGTGGAATATAGTTAGAAAAATGCACACAATAGAAAGGTTTAAAAATGTAAATATAAGCAAAAAATTATTACATTTTGAAAGATGTGGCCTTATAACTGCAACGGTGTGTGCAAACAAATTTTCACAACGCGCTTTATTCGATTTGTATACACACACTGTTACAGTTTTTGAGACTACAACTTTCAAAAATAATAATTGATAGCTTAATTAAATATTAATTACTCAAACTTGCTATTAAAACAATAAGCACTGAGATATTTACATGTACATGTAGGTTCTTTAACAAGGAGACATATTGTTTTTGACATCTCTGTCCGTCGCAACACAGTTTCTCACCCAGTGCTTAGAGAAGTTGTGCAAAGTGTAGGTGCGTAAGCCACTTTGGCTATTTGGAGAAATAAAATATTTGCAAAAAAAAAGGAGGATCCCAATGTCATTCTTGTTTAGGTTTTCCGAGTTGTAGTTTTGATACTCGGGGATCTCCCTATTATAGGGGTTGTAAATAAGTTGTCAACTTCTTGAATCGTCATTAACAGATCCTCTATTATAGGGCCTGTGAATAAGTTGTCAGCTTCTTCAATCATCATTAATAAATTACAATTTTCACCAACAATATGTATTCTGTTGTTAATCATTGCCGAAAAGAAAACAGGAACAAAGCAGTGGGACTGAGAAAACCACTTTCTTCAAACATGCAGTATTTTATGTTATAGAATTGGAGAGCATAGATCAATTTGGATTTGATTGAAACTTGATATTTTTGGTACCACATGTAATCGTACATGACACCATGTGTTCTTTTCGGATAAAATTGATCTCATTGGAATTTCGTTAATGTGACTTGGAATTCGTCTTTTTGATACACTTGTTTTTTTTTTTTTTTTGTTTTTTTTTTTGTGAAAACAGTTTCTATTATATTTTAAATCAAATTGGTATGCAGTTTGACAGAAATGTTGTTTATACATGTATGAAGGACACGTGGAGTATACAAATGTTTGCATTAAAAACAAACAATAGTTACATATAGTTTTTATTGACAGATAGCTGCTTTAGGCGGATTCGTTCTTTTCTTTGGATTCCTGGCGTTTAATGGCGGTTCCCAGCTATCAATCAGTAACAGTGGTGACGGAGACGCCGTGTCCGTAGTAGTGGTCAACACCATCATTTCCGGTTCCTGCGCAGCTTTTATGTCGCTCATTCTCAACCGACTTCGTGTGTTCGGAAATACCTGGAGTCTGCTGGTGACCATTAATGGCGCTTTAACTGGAATGGTACGTGTATATACCGACACCCAGTTATTCAGGAATAAGCGTTCGCTTTTTCATTGTGTATTAATTTCATGTGATTTTTTAAATAGATTGGATAATGTACCATGTTAATTTATAAAATTAACTAAAATATGTTGGAAACAAATGCATACATTATAAACAAATCACGCAGCAACAAATTAGTGTAAATTTCCCCTGCTGTAAATGAAAATGGTAGATGTACTCAATACATGTTTATCAATATAGTATCATATATACTTGTTCTTGTAGAAGTTTAACTGAACTATCCACATATAATTTTGTTTGTATAATCACTTAGAAATTTCACATTATCGTTAATAGGTTTCCATATGTGCTGGCTGTAACGTGTATGAACCCTACGGCGCGTGTGTGATTGGAATAATTGCTGCGATAATCTACAGAATCGTCTCCGTGATCTTAGTCAAAATGAGAGTGGACGATCCCCTGGACGCTGTTGCGGGTACACCAGCATTATCTTGCTTCTAATAGAGTGGGGAAGTAACAAAGCATAAAACTAGTATTGTTCTCCTTTAGTCTGATTCTTATGTTTGGTGATTTATAGAGATAACGTGTCGTTTCACTCACACATACACAACATTAAAGAAAAAACAACAACATTACTTTCTAGTGCATTTTGGAGGAGGCGCCTGGGGACTTGTTGCTGTTGCATTCTTGGACAATACCGATGGAATATTTTATGCTACGGATCTCAAATCTGCTTATGTAAGTAAATGCTTATACTAATCATGCAATCCAAACATTGAAACTTATTGAGCATATGTACATGTTTGTTTTAAGTCCCAATCGAAAAACAAATTCACTCGCGTAGCGACGCCACCAGCTTTGGGTGAAATATTAAACCTCTATGATCCGATGTTTATGTATTATTTTTGTACATAATTACTTTCAAGCTGATTAATTAGTGTTTAAAGTTATCAACTTTAACTTAATTACATGCTTGAAAACATTTGTACGTAAAAGAAAACAGAAAATTATTTAGAAAGTAAATATAGTGCGATACGCATAAATCATCCGGAACACCTCGGACATTTCACCCAAAAATACGATGTTTTTCGGTGAAAGATCCGAGGTGTTCCGGATGACGCATAAATCATACGTCTGTTAGGCGTCTGTAAATAGCCCCACGCGGGTCAGGGGAATCCCAACATGATGTATTAACTCAGACGCAACTGTCTAATTTTAAGGCTGAAAGATCGTAAAACAATGAATTACCTAGAGGTATATGATATTTTTATTTCTATCAAATTTATGGTACGGTATTGTTGTAACAAAAATACACAGCTTTACACAGATAAGATCACCGATGATTTGAAAGTGTGAACTGCATACGTGACTGTCACTTGAAATGGCCGATTGACGGTTGTTAGTAAACACCGATTTGAAATCAAGTAATTCTGGTTCAAACAGGTGAAAAAATGCATGACATGTACAACCTCATATATATACTGTACATACATGTAATGATTCAACAGCAGTTTTACAAGATGGAAATCCGGACCATGCAACAAAATAATAATAAATAGAATAAAAATATAAACTAGCACTAAAACTAAACTACAAAACCTGAGAACAAACGGAGCGTCTACACATTAAAATTACCGAGTGTAATATGGGCCAATAAAAGGTCTGTTCTTAACGAGCATCAAGACTGAACTGAGCTTATTAACTTCTACGCTAAATGAAGTCGTAAACAAAGAACAGGTTAACTAATCGGTATGATTAAGGGGATAGTCAATTCTTTGTTTGTAGGTGGGTTTTTTTTAAATATTTAGTTTTCATTTTTATGTAAATATTCTGTCGTTCTGAAGAAGGACAGGGCGTCCTGAAAATTCGACTATTTCAAATTGTTCGTGTTGGTGATCTTCTAGTTAGTGCTTTGTATATCCTAATCTAGTTGACCTCGTATCTACATCCAGATACCACATGTGGATTCCCGTATCAGTATCAACAGAGAAACAGAATTGAGGCATTTATGTATCAGAAAATGCAAAAATATATCAATAATTGATTCATCTATGATCAGTTTGTGTGTGGTTTTTTTTTTTTCAAACAGAAGCTGGGATGGCAGTTTATCGGATTAGTTGCAATAGCAGGCTGGACAGCAGTACTATCATCTCTAGTGTTTGGAATCCTTAAAGTCCTTGATATACTCAGAGTGTCCAGAGAAGAAGAACAGAAAGGTAACGGCTAGTTGTATTCGTCTCACCCGCGCGTTCACAATTTATCGCTTACTTTATATCGTTGGTATCGGGCACGATATTTCACCAAAAGGGATCCCAATACTAGGACTAATTTAACATCCGAGGGTATATTTTCTGACGAACTGTACGTCAATGTATAATTTAAATTCACTCTTATATAATACAGATACTGGATATTTATCTGAATTTTTATCCCAAATTCCAAATGTGTCAACTACCAGAGTCTTATATGCACGATTTTGATTGAATATGCATGGTGTGTATCCTCGCACCTAAAATTGTGATTGCTCATATAAATATTAAAAAATGAATAGTTAAAGGCAAATATACACCTTGATTGTATATACAAAATATTCTTAGTTTGTTGATTTGGAAAAAGCTTAGTGATTGAAACATTCCTCGAACTTTTCATTGGGCTCGATATTCACATAAACTATTTCCATAAAAAAGAAACGATAAAGCTAAAAGTTTAGACAATCAAGCTCATATAAGTGTTTATTATCACAACAAAATTCTACTGAAAAACATTGATCATGATTGTCGCGCCGAATACAACTACTCAAGGTACATGTAATTGCATTCTGAAACACGGTAGCTGCTTCTTAATTATTGATAACCATATACATTACAAGTTCAACAGGAGGATTGTTTGTTAACACGATACATAAATGAACATATATGTGTCGTCAATAGTATAAATTCACGCACGGTTAGCTTCCAAAAGTTGTTTTCAAAATTCATGTACGTCATGATAGCCTACATGTACACTCAATTAATAAGTCGGTTATCGATATATTTTCTGGTTCATGTAGACAGAGTAATATGTACATTTCCACACTGTAGTACAGGTAGTTGACTGAATTAAATGATGTGTGATTAATGTGAAGCATTTTGTTAGTCTCTGAATTCAGTGAGTTGTCGGTTCAATGATTTTGATTTGAACATTATAGATTATGTTGACATGAACAAAACTGGAATAACCTTATTTCTTCAGGTTTGGATATCCCTAAACACAATGAACCTGCCTATCCGGTGGAGGCGTATGGACACGGCCATATTGAACGTCTGATTCAGATACTGGAGAATAATCCAACGATTGTCACACAAGGTCAGTCAGTCTGAAAAAAAAATTAACTGTGTCTTAATTATTTCAGGGGGTAAACACATACCATTGGGTCAGTTGCTGTTTGACGTGTTTCATACCGATTGTTAGGCTGTCCTTGACACATTGATTTTGTCAACGGATCACTCCGTTTACCTGATCAAGATATAGGGCTCACGGTGGGTGTGACCGGTCGACAGGGGATGCTTTACTCCCCCAAAGCACCTGATTCTACATGTACCTCTGGTATTTCCAGGGGTCTGTGTTTGCCCAACTCTCTATTTTGCATTCCTTATAGGAGTTATGAGATTGATCACTTAGTTATCTTAACCTTTCTTATAACTGACACATGCAAGGAAGTAAAGTTCTAGTTCCGTGTCAAATAACAATATGCTACTAATGAAAGTTAACTATATATTTACATTTTTAATGTTTTTCCTTGAAATGATAACCTTTTCCTGATGAATGTGATAAACGTGCATATGAATCTTGATACATACAGTTTAACTCGTCTTAGCCCAGCCGACTGTGATAAAAATAGTTCCCCTACGACTATTGCCATGGCTGGGAATTCCGACCGAAATGAAAGTAAATGTAAATATGAAAAATAGAAAAATACGTGAGGGTATGAACTGTTACGCTTCACAAAGTATACTGGAGTCACTCGTCACGGTTATAAATTCTTGAAAGAAATGTTAAACAATATAAAATCATTCAATCATTTCTTAAGTGTTTTAAGATGGATTGTGTAAATATAGTAAAATCTACAAAATCGGGATAATAGCCCTTAGTACAACTAATTGTGAATAGAATATTGTTAGTGTATGTTTGTGTGTGTCCGTTTGTGTTTAAGATTAAAAGAGAACCATCAAACTGACGATGATCACGGTTTGCATTTTTGGCATTAATGAAAAAGGTCATTGATGAAATATTTCTCAGAATTGGGATTCATACATTAATCACGACTTCATTTATGTGCAAGTTGACAATACAAAATAATAAATGAACGAGTTGACTATCGACTTGGTTTGGCATGCGACATTCGATTCTACAGGTATATGCAATTTTGTCAATTTGTGTATGCTTTATTGCATTTATTTTATTTGAATTCATTTACATAAATCATTTACATTAAATCAATAAGTCATTGCGTATAATTGTTTTCTAATTTGAATTTGAGAGTGTAGCAAGTTAACGTTTGACTTCAGTGATTTTGACATACTTTATCATAAAGTTTCTGTGTATGTTGCCCTTTAGTTAAACGTCAGTGCACCTAAACCCTGAGTCATTGTTTATTATGTTGGATTTTGAAATCTAAAGTGATATTTGTCATCAGAAATTTATATTAAAACATTTCTGAAAATATCGATATTATTTTTAGATCATTGCGGTACATGTAACGCCTAGTGCTAATAACTTGTTGTCATAAACAATAGACCTTTTAATGTATTTGGTCTCATTACACTTTTATGCTTTACTAATGCATTTACAATGTATATAAGGACCTCCGTGGCCGAGTGGATAGAGCATCGCGCTCAAAATCACACGGCGTGAGTTCGAATCCGGAGCGGTAAGTGACATAGTTGACATTCGGAAGGTCGGTGGTCTCTTCCCAGATACATTGTTTCTGGGTTTTCTCTTCCACCAATAAAAATTGGGCGCCACCAGATAACAGATGTTCGTGTTTGATTTGATTTATATGTGGAGAAAAGCAGTCTGAATCGTATCAAGTTTGCATAAAATGGATAGGGACGCGGTTGATGTCAAGTTCATTTCACTTAATATAAAAATGTATATGCTATATGCAGCCCCAGAATGCTACAGACTCTGTATGTACATAACACAGTTTTAGAAATATATATATAATCACTTGATCTATATGTATGACGATTATTATCATTGATTTGATTACTCTAGGATTCACCAATGTGGCATATGAAAAAGAAGTCACAGACAAAGGGCCATACGAAAATCCAGAGGCCAATCATGTTGTTGAGAATGGTGGTACGGGAAAGACAGAGGCTAATCATGTTACTGAGAATGGTGGTACGGGAAAGACAAATTCAGCCGATAGCACTCGCAATTCCCCTAAAGGCGTACGCTTAACAGTCAACAACACGAAACTTTGAGTATTTAAGTACATGGTACATATACACTAGTACTCGAATAAAACTAGGTCCCAAAAATAAAGCATAATTTCAAATTAAGGCAATATAAACATGTACACAGAGATCTCTATGACAGGTTACGTAATACAACTGTATATGTAATGTACAGATGTGACAGTTATCATATATTGACAATGTTAGATGTAAATATTGATTTGTCTGTGTGATGATTATAGGTTATAGACTTTGTATGGGAAAATATGACGACCGAGTTTTTTGGCGCGTAGCCGGACCGAGCTTGCGAGGTCCGTTCGCGACAAAAAACGAGGTCGTCATATTTCCCATACAAAGTCTATAACCTTTTCATTATATACTTTCAATTTCATTTAGAAACTAACAATGATTTTATTTTAAACAATAACTTTATCAGTTTAACTGAGTAAAAGATGAAAAACACGAAAAATTTGAAAATTAACGGCGTAGAAATTTGATTGTGACGTAATGTTTGCGGGCATATATCGTGTGATATATGCCCGCAAACTTTTAAAGAAAATAGAAGAGATGAAATTGAAAGTATATAATAATTAAATATATTGTGTTGGTAAGTTGCATGTAGTCACCCATACATTATCATTTTTCATTGTAATTCAGAAAAAAATGATATCACATGATTTATTATAAGATATCGTATAACAATCTACATAATAATGTACAAGATATAGATAACCTCATGTTTCCAAAAATACATCTAAAGAATAATATATAATCTACAATGAAATTGTAAACCTTGTGTTTTCAAAAATACATCTAAAAATAATATATGCTACAATTAGATTGTAAGGTTAACCTTTTGTTTCCAAAAATAGATCTGAAATAAATATGACATTGTGATCTAGGGAAATAATAAAGCAGTTGTACATAGTATGCTGATATCGGTCAAACCATTATTTTTCGCACCAAACAAGAACTAAAATCGACCTCGGACTTCGTCTTCGGTCGATATTGACATCTTGCTTGGTTCGAAAAAACCATAAATTCATGTATTCAGCATGTTATTATTAGTATATTATGATTTTTATACATGCATGTGCAAATCACGGGGTTCATTTTCGATATTGTACATGTTATTAATTTGATAATTTCAATTGTACATATGATTATTAGTCCGCTGTATCCTTTAGCTACATGTACATTCATTAAGAGCCACAGTTTTCCATCGAAACTTAAGAGATTATATTGCTGTTAAAGAGTGAATATGTACTTAGAATATCATTTACATGAGATGTGAAATTACATGTAAAAGCATAGAAAGGTTCTATACTAAGGAGGAACCACAACAGGCTTAAAGTTTAACAGGGCCACATAGAAAGTATCGTTTTAAGATCCTTAAGACTGCAAACACCCTCGTGTACTTGTACACTGCAAATCATACACCGGTGATAGTATCTATTTAGATACCGTACATATACTCATGGACGACTGTTCAAATCTATATAAGGTTATGCACATCTCTAAAAGACCGGAGAAACTGTTAATAATACCAGTGATAAAAATAAGTTTCTGTACAAAATAAAGAATGTAGAAAGAAATGTGTTTATAGTTATTTCTTACCAGTAAGAGTGAAAGATGCAGCATTTTCTTAAAAGATAGTAATATAGAGTGCTCTGAACGCATGTTCCAACGCCATAAAACTGGTAAATGTAATCATGCATGTAAAATTAAGGAGATGTAGTCTGGACATTAGTTTGGATGGTAAGGGATGTAGCTGTGAAGTACCACTGTTGGTTGTATATTATCCATATTTGATAATATTCAAAATTTGGTACTTTGCTAGTTTTTGGCTCACCCGAGCTGAAAGCTCAAGTGAGCTATTCTGATCGCCTGTTGTCCGTTCGTCTGTCTGTAAATTTTTTTTACATCTTCGACTTCTTTTCCAGAACCACTGGACCAATTTCAACCAACCTTGGCCAAAAGCATCCTTGGGTGAAGGGCTTTCAAGTTTGTTCAAATGAAGAGCCATGTCTCCTTCAAAGGGGAGATAATCACAAAAATGCAACACAAAAAAGGTGGGGTCACAGGGGGGGGGTGTGTCAAAGTTTTGCATACAAATATATAGGGAAAATCTTCTCAAGAACCACTGAGCCAGAAAAGCTGATATTTGCAAGAAAGCTTCCTGACATAATGCAGATTCAAGTTTGTTCAAATCATGCCCCCTTGGGGTTGGATGAGGCCACAATAGGGGATCAAAGATTTGAATACAAATAATATAGGGAAAATCATTAAATATCTTCTCAAGAACCTCTTGGTCAGGAAAGCTGATTTTTACATGAAAGCTTTCTGACATAGTGCTTATTCAAGTTTGTTCAAATCTTAGCCCCAGGGGTAGGATAAGGCCACAAGGGGGGGGGGGTCAAAGTTTTACATACAAATGTAGGGAAATATTTAAAAATATTCTTCTCAAAAACCATTGGGCCAAAGAATTTGACATTTACATAAAAGATTTCTGACAAAGTGTAGATTCAAGTTTGCAAAAATCATGGCCTCCAGGGGTAGGTTGGGGCCACAATAGGGACTAAGGGTTTACATGCAAATATATATGGAAAGTCTTCAGATATGGGCCAAGGTGATTCAGGTGAGCGATTTGGCCCATGGACCTCTTGTTTGACACCGAACCAACTATATCAAATATTATTAACATTGATGAAGAACTCTTGTTATTACTGACTGCGGGAATGAACTGTAGTTAAGATGTATTCGGACTGCAAATCTTACAACCTAAGAGGGGCGTTTAGCTTGTGGTCCTTAAGGTAAGGTTTGCGACATTTTGACATGTAGCGAACAAAGTCATGTTCCTTTCCTTGTCCCATTGCTTGATGCTTGTTTACATAGTTGAACATACAACTGTAACCTTCGCAACATATAAAGCCCGGTCAGTGGTGGATCTAGAGGGGGGGGGGGGGGGGCGTAAAGTTAGTGAAAATGATACTAATAAATCTGGTTTATGTCGACGTTATGCAGATGTTCCTTAGTCAAAATTAAGACTATGTTAAGATATGCTAGAGAAGACCCCCCCCCCCTTTTTTTTTTTAAAAATTCTTACATGATCATATCAGTCACATTTTCTACATTTCAAAGTTCATGCGATAACTCGCTCTATCAGCGCAAGTAGATGTCATAGCATTGAAATAAAAAATGGATGTCATAGCCTTGAAATAATCAAAGTACTGAAAAGCGCTAAGCTGACTTCATGAATTCTATATGTGATGTTAATGAGCAGGAACAACATTAAAAAAAGGTTTATGCATTATTCTTTATTTTCGCATAACTAAGTAGTACATTTTCTGTAAGAAAATAACAAATATGGATTGGAAGCAATGTCCTGAAACTTTTCAACACGTTGAAATACAAATTGTATTATGATGTTGTTAAAACAATGGTCACTGATAATTTTAATCCTACACTAAACTAAAACCCTGTCCTTGGATCATGAAATTTACAATTTTGGTAAAGGACACCTGTTCTTATTAAATATCTATAATCAGAATTTCGTATCAATAGCATTACCACCGCTGCGGTGGTCCAGAGGTAAAGTGTTCGCTCTGTATGCGGGCGGTCGGGGTTCGAATCCCGGCCGCGATAGACCTAGTTCGTTAAACAGGTAGTGACAGTTCCATCATCAAACTCTCGGCATCAGGTGTGAATGTCACGGGTCCTCGGAGATGACCTTTAATTAAAACGGATGTCCCGTGTCACAGTAGGTGTGGCACGGTAAAGAACCCTCACTGCTCAATGGCCGTAAGCGCCGAGCATAGGCCTAAATTTGAAGCCCTTCACCGGTCTTGGTGACGTCTCCATATGAATTAAAAATTATTGAGAAGAACGTTAAACAAGATACAATCAATCAATAGCATTTACGGCTATGTTATTCAAATATTTGACAAATGAACACTTTATACCCTGTTTAGCTCCCACCCATCTTCCCAAGGCAAGGGTTTCTGATCCGCTCTGCTCCGGTCCCTGGATCATTAAATGCTCTACATGACTATGCATTTTTTACTCTTACAGATGTGATGTTATAAAGAACATTATTGGTAGAAAATGTGAAAACAGTTATAATGGTAGTTTTCGGTATAAAGTGTTCAATTGTTATTACACAACTAACTTACTGTTGTGTTCCAGTTAAATAGTGTATGAAATATTTTTAGAATACAACTGAAATGAAACAAATCAATAGTTTGATACATATATGTAAGTCACTTATATAATAGAAAGGAACAAACAAACTGGACAAAAAAGAAAATAACGCATAACCACATACACTAACAAATGCCACATGTCAAAACACACCAATAATGCAGGATTATGAAACGCTTTACATCCATTTCATTACCTTACCAGAAATCATTTAAATACACACATAAACATGCATCTGTATGACTTGTACTACAGAATCCAGTGCATAATTATCTGTAAATAGCAATCAAACCATGAAAGTGGAATTATTTTTTGTAATCAATAATGAAGTTATTTTCAATTCAAAATCAGGTTGGAGAGAATCTGAATCCAAATAAGTCCGCTAAATACATGTATAACTGGAAACAAAATTTAGGAAGTTATTTAGAAAAGATGTTCATCATACATGTGCAATATTACTTTGAAACTGAATACTGCGTCATCAACAAGAGTGGAGATAGCTCATTTTTAACATGAAAGTTAGTGCAAGAGGATATACTTATTCAAATATGATGATGAATTAGACTAACATATAAGCATGAATTTACATTTAGCAATTGTAGTGATTGTTTGTTATACGTAAATCTTTAAAAAGCAAAAACAAAAAACCAAGAGTTTGTACACAGGTACATTAACTTGTGTGTATTACACTTCTTGTGTAAAAGCTCATATTCATATTGCAAAGGAGACTCATCCGTTTGTCTGAATGAGACATAATACACATTGCTGTTGTTTTAATTTTATAAAACAGTTCTTTATATGAAAATGCTAATAACCTTAGCAAAAAAAAACAACTCATAAGATTCGAAGCTTGTGTAGTTCTAATATGAAAAAAACAAAACACAACGTAACAGAAGTGACTCGCAATAAATATGCAAGATTTACAACATGTAAATGTAGCTAAATGAGAATCCCAAACTAGGCACTGAAAAGTTACAAAAGTAATTTTCAAACGGTAATGTTCAAACCGCTGTTAGAAATAATGAAGAGGCATCTCATCAAAAAACTAAATGCATCTTTTTTATATGAAAAGATCGTTCAGCGAAAACAAAATGTGGGGACAGGGAACAACGACAGTACATCCATGCCCCTCCCCCTTCTTCATCATTTGTACGTTCGGAAATACATGTAGCATATGCATGTCATTGTCAATTGTTTGTTTGATGTACAAAGAAATTAAAAACACGATTACTTTTCGTTGTATGTAGCGTGCTGTGGACCGCAAACCATTTCACATTCATGCTTGACACAATGGCAATGTTTATCTAACACTTGTTCTAAACATATGTATCTCAGTATACAGCCCTCGTAAAATTCCAAAAATATCACCCTTTTTATACATATTTTATTCACTGTTCAACGAACTGTATTTCCGGGGAAAAAATGCAACTGCAGATATGAATGTTATCCCCGTGCTAGATCGGTTGCAAAATTACGACTACTTTAAACACGACTCGTTGACTACAGCGATGCATAAATTCGCCTATAGGTGGCGATAAACCGGAAACATGATGACGAAAGCAAAATCCAACTGGCGGCAATAAGCGCTTAAGCTACGCTTAGCGCTTAAAAAGTGCATGTAATCAGAGAGCATTGTCATATTTATTTTTTAAAATGCTTGGGAATAAAAATTCCTAGCATCGTTAATGTCTAACCTTGTCTTTGAGGATACTATTCACAAACAATGATTGATTATGACAGCATAAAAATAAATCCTACTTTCCCTAGCAAGATTCGCAGAGATTGCATGGTCACAACATAATTTTAATCGAAATTAACCGTAGCGCATACTACATATGTATATATAAAAATTGTAGACTTTCATAATATCAAAGAAAATAATCTATAAATGATCATTTGAGAAACATTAATATTATTTTGTTATAGAGATTTACAAATACGCCACTTGACACTTGACTGCGGTAGTAGATAACAAGTAAATATTATGTCATTTTCCCTCGATAATCTATGACGTGAAGCATTTTTTCATTATGACGTCATAAAGCCTGAGAAGCATTGAGGTATATCAAGAGTTATCTCCCTGTTGTTGCAAACCTTACCTTAAGGAGACATTTTCTTTCTAATGATTCCATATCGAACGTAGTCATTGGTGGGTGGAGCGTGAAAGCGGTCAAGTAAAAGGAAAAAAATGGAATCCTATATTGCAAATGGAGATTGATTATAACCAGATGATATATCTTGGTCCTTGTCTAAGTTCTATTAGAAAATGTCAAGGTCACTAGCGTCATTTTTCAAGGGGGTCTTGACATGTAAAATATATCGTAATATGTTTTACGACTTGACCATGTTTGAGGGCGAAGCAAAAACAGTATTGACATTAGTATCTATATCAGTTAGCACGAGGACAGAGCTGTATCAAAGCATCCTAATTTTGGACATTGATCCGCCTATATATTGAACGCGGGAAATATAACGCAATATTGATTTAAACAGCACATCGTGACGTCATATTCAGCGTCGTTATTTATCGGAGACATGGGTTAATCGAAAAATGATTAGGCCTATATATAATATGATTAAGAAATAAGATTAACATGCTTTTACGGATTTTATGTAACATCTCAGAACGACGTGAACTAGGGTAGACGAGATTTAAAATGGAGGAATACATGTCCACGCGCTAATATTCGAATCGACGCCATTGGGACCCAAATTTTCAAGTTCCATACGTATGGTTTAATTTTTCATTATTTTCCTATATTTTCCTTTTAAACATGTACATATGTGTTACCTATAGGGAAAGCCCCGTCCTCACGGCCCTTCCGGCTAAGAGAGGGCTTCGCCCTCTAATAATAATAAAGTTAGTATTTCTACACAAACCTCAAAATCCTAAGGGGGGGGGGGGGGAGTAAATGAAAGGTGAAGTTAACGAACAGTGATCGATCTTTTAACTTCTATAAGCAATACAAAATAGGGAGTTGGGCAAACACGGATCCCTGGATATATACTAGAGGTGTCTCAGGTGACTAGGAGGAGTAAGCATCCCCTGTCGAGCGGTCACACACGCCGTGAACTCTATATCTTGATCAGGTAAACGGCATTATCCATAATCAAAATCAGTGTGTCAAGAACGGCTTAACAATAGGTATGAAACACGTCAGACAGCATTTGAAACTAATGAGAGGGGGATGATTGATTGATTGATTGTATCTTGCTTAACGTCTCGCTCGAGAATTTTTCACTCATATGGAGACGTCACCAAGACCGGTGGAGGGCTTCAAATTTAGGCCTATGTTCGACGCTTATGGCCATTGAGCAATGAGGGTTCTTTAATGTGCCACACCTACTGTGACATGGGTCATCCGTTTGTAAGGTCATCTCCGAGGACCCGTGACATTCACACCTGATGCCGAGCATTTGGCGATGGAACTGTCACTACCCGTTTTAACGACTTGGGTCTCTCGCGGCCGGGATTCGACCCCCGGCCTACCGCATGCGGGGCGAACGCGAGAAGGGGATGAATGATTGCATAAATGAATACTACAATGAATAAATAAAATTGAAACCAACACTAAAACTACTCTATTACGAATCTTATTTTTCGGAATATTCGGTTTTGACTTTAAATTTAACTTAGCAGTCAGTATTTCCTCAATCATTACGATATCACCCAATCAAAAGAATTTACACTGATTTTAAACACGTGGGCCTTACAAAAATGTCCGTAAAAGTAGTAAAAAGTGACGCCGTTATGTTAATAATGCTATTGCCAAGGTCAAGATTTTGAAGAAGAAAAGTATTGGCAGATTGCGTCGGACCTTTGGCTAAGTATAGATTAAGGAACCAATACTTACTATTATTGGCATTTTTTATTAAGTTTAAAACCTCAAGATTGGTTCACATAATGCATTTTTTAAAAAGCTCCATTAAGTCAAAACATCCATTTTCGCCCGGGGCCAAAACAAGTATTCTGAGAGTGTTGTAAATGCCATGTAATTACAATGTACATTGTATATATCCCCTTAGCGGCGCCCCTATATCCCCTTAGCGGCGCCCCTATATCCCCTTAGCGGCGCCCCTATTTGAGGGATGAAGACCATGTATTTGGACGAGCGGACGGATAGAATTTTTTCAATGCCAGGATATAATTTCGATCTCTTGTCAATATCAAATCAGACGAACTCTGCTACGAATTGATATATCTAAATCACATAGCTCTCAAACAATGAAGTACTAAACAAGATATGTACAATCAGCCATAAGACTAATTGTAAAATTTTGTTAAATAATTCAACTATAACGAAAGTAAAACGTAATGTGTATCTACTCATTCGATAACCACATTGTCGAGAAAAGTCGGGGAAACTAAATACGGCATAAAGTCCTTCAAATGTCATAAATATTAGTTCACTCAGATGAAACTTAAACTTGATCTGTAAATCGCATTAAGAATGTCAGCTTCCTTAATCAAATCATGGCTTAGAAAGTGAGGAAAACCAAGTGGGACAAGCTGACTGCTATACAGAAGAACCCATGGAGAAAAAACCTAGAGGGGCCTTTGGTTTCACCAGTAGGGGACTTATAAAGAGTCCCAACTTGTTTGGTCAATGAATCACTGCACAATGCACAACAAAAAGAATCACAGTCTGTAGTCATTATTTCTTTAGAATAGAACCGCTCGCAAGGAAAGATGGGTAACTCATGTTGTAAATCACCTGAATCTGTGTTTATAATTTTTAAAGATTTATTTTTCTTGGTTCAGTAGAGATGATACAATATCACAGTAAACGTCGGAGCCGTGCCCCCCCCCCCCCCCCCCCCCCCCCCCCCCCTCTAATTTGAGAAGAGAGAGTTGCAGGGGGTACTACGTATTTATTTTACAATATACACATTGCCACTAATCCAAGTTAGCACGGAATGTCTTGATTTTGAAATTCAGATTGGCAACTAAAGTGCATGCATTCAGACAGTGTAAAATTTTTGCTACAGATTTAACGATGAATGCGCCTGTCACAGCAGCCGGCCTTTGTTGTTTTCATAATGGGAATCCTAGAAAAATGACTGCAGTATGTCTTTCTCCAGGGAAAAATCAATTATAACAACAAGCATATAATACATGTAAATGCTACATTTCAGGAATTTCTAAGGGCATCTGATCACGTATTTTTGAAAATGTAATTTGATCTGAAGAATGACTACACCATTTATATTATGTGCTAAAACCCATATGAATAAGATATTTTTAATTTCTAATTAGCCATTTATTGACTTGTACGGATGTTGGTTCTAGGAGGTCATTTTTTGGAATGAAATCGGAGTACCCGGAGAAAACTTAAGTGTCTTAGCGGTCAACCACCATGTCATCTCACATACAACCACTGCAGATCACGGGGATCGCACTCGGGTCGCAGCGGTGGGAAGCAAGTGCGTTAAAGAGACACTACAGCTCATTTTGCGCAAAAATCATGAAATGAAAATTTTCTCAGGGCTTTCTCAATTTTTGTTGCATTGTTGAATGTATGAACTTTGCGAAAACAACATTTATCTAAAGTTAAAAATTCTTGTTTTCACATAAAAATTAATACTTTTTGATGGCCTATACAAAAAATATCGAGTCTCCGCCTTCGGTCTTCAGACGCATGCGCATAGACAGTAAACAGTGCAGCATGTCGTCCAGTGAGAGAAAGTGTAGTGGATAGATCCAGAATTTTGAAAGATTCTGTGAGAAAAGAGGTAAAAATAAAATGAGATAAAACTCATACGTGAAATAAAATTGACCTTGGGATCAGTATGACCGTTGGAAAACAAAGAGCTAGGAGAAACGATTGTAACTCAGTGGCGGATCTAGGATTTCCGAAGGGGGATGTGAAAGTCCAATATCAGTCAAAGTAAGCGGCCATTCTGGGTGCAAAATTTGGAGTTTCACTTACAATTTGTGGCGTAAAAAAGGGAGGGGGATCTTGGTCCCCTAAATCTGCCACTGGGACTAGCCGTGAAGACACTGCTTTAAAAGTAAGTGTTATTTTTATCTGAACACGACAGTGTTAACTAGTTGTAAAAACATCGGTCAATAGGAACATGGGAGGGTTTCTGTTGAAATAATGATTTATAATTATTTACTTATTATAATGAGCAGGGAATAATCTTATACTTGAAAGGTGAGTGTGGACCCCCCTTGAAGGGGAATTTAGATAATTTCTTACACAACACCTTCGCTGTCATTCAAAACCACGTGATGTAAATAACCATTCAAAAGTCCGAGTCAGCATGAAGAAACCTTTGAATTCCGAATGATCTTCAAATCGCAGTTTAGAGCAAATTGATGCATTCAATTGTTCAAAATTGTCAGTGTCGATATGATTTTTATCATTTTATTAATACATGTTTTTAAAAACACTTTATTAAAATGTGGAAAATGAGCTGTAGTGTCTCTTTAACCATTATGTACGCTACCCGGACATCCCTCCCGGTACCGGTACTTCCAAAGGGGTTCGCCCCACCAACGTCCCGCAGTTTTTGTATTTGTTGATATCAGGAAGCCTCGTTCTCCTTGGCCCTTATCATGCATCCTCTGGCCCCTTACTCTGGCAGCAGACCACCTATTCATCTTCCTTACCCTTTCCCCACTTTTATTTATGATAACAAGATGACATTTTCTTACGAGTGTAACAGATACATGTACAAACTAATTTCGGCCTCTCATTCAAGAAAACTATTCGTTTGGTTTACCCAATTCAAACAATCACGTGCCACGAACTAGACCTACATCCGAAGCATTCTCTTGATAGCCCTTTCTGTGATACGAAACCTAGACACGGGTATTTAAGCTCACAGCTACTTGTACAATTAATGACGGGAAGTACAATGTCGTACAGAGCGTCACTCAATTACAATCTGCTGAAATGCTACAGCATTTCGTCCCTACACATTCATGTATTGATAATGCAAAAATATCAAAGTATACAAAGACATATTCTACTAAAAATCTTTTAACAACAACATGCAAATTCCTTTCTATTGAACAAGCCTTGGATACAACAAGCATAGGGTATACTCCTGTGGTTTTAATTTATTTCTTGCTGTGATAGGAAACATGGCATTTAATCATTTTACCATTTATAAATGTTGAATGCCACATTGTAACCAGATCTCGGGGAATATCAGCTATGCTTAATCAGGGTTTTCTTTCTTTTCCATTTTCATTCATAAATAAGACAAGTTGTCTGTGATATAGAATATCAACTATCTTCTTTACATGCGCATAAATACAAAAGGGCCGTTAAGGGTGAATTCTTCTGAAACATGAAAAAGTACATGAATAAACTTTTCAATTATTTTTTCTATTTCTTTAAAACCATAATTTTAACATAAAGGAGCGAAATTGCGATGGCAAAGTAGCAGTTTCGTTTCGTTGCTTTAATTTTTCGCATCTTCGCTCTAAACGCGTAGAGACGAGAGCGAGTAGCCTGATTAGATATTTAAACACATATTTTTCTAAAGCTTCAACTCTTGTAAAAGGTTTGTGGCATATCAATACATTAAAGACTATATTCGAACACATTCTACGAGAGGGTGTCTACAAGCACACTAGCATGGATAACGAAGAGGAGGTCGTAATTAAAAATGATAACTACTAAATATCGGTATATGTCATAACCAAAATATTGTTTCTGTCAGGTAGTAATCTTTTTTGGAGAAAACGGAAATAAACATGTGTATGCCCATTCCAGGATTTCAACCTGTGATCTGGAGTTCAAAATGCACTCACCATGTTCTACCACTAGACCATCATATCACTTAAAGGATAATTAGTGAGGTAAAATGTTCTAAATAACAAGCTAAAAATTATAAATTTCTTAAATTTACAGAAGTATGCCTCAAAACAAATTTTGAAAGCGACAGTATTTTAAAGAGTGAAGCAAATTCCTTGAAAAGTATTCATTTTTAATACTTCAGCTTTTCACAACCATTAGGATACCTCTCGGTTTCATGATCAAAGTCAGCAATTTACGCTACATGTATATTGCATGCAGTCATTTTAAACATTAATTGTCCTAATGGTACTACTTATGGTCCATAGCTGTGACTTCGTGTAATACAATTTCACATAGTAATGGTTATCTAATGAACATCACTTACAAAAAATTACACCTCATGTGTTGCGCAAAGATATATGGTACATGTACCTTTCCGGCGAGAAGATGCGATTGATTTTGGTGATGACACCATTTACATTTATATCTTTATTTACCACATGTCGAGTAGATGTTTTGGTCGATATATTCCAGGAAATGCAAAATATCAATTATTGATGCTCTTTTCTTTCCGAAAGTGTTTTTATCGACAAGTTTAGTTTTGTATATTTCATACTGCATATGCAACATGGGCAACGGCAAATTCTCATCCACTAAGATCGAAGATGGGTTATGCCTGTATATCTGCAACTTAAGCCTTGTTCATTACGTGTACTGTACCTTTTGAACTATAGTGTATAGAAAAAGGGTTTTATATTTGGTGAATTGAAAGGTCAAAGTAAATTATCTATTTAATACAACTTTTGACATGATGCAAACAATTCACAAACACAATAATAAAAGTAAAGCGACACACGATTTCTTGCATTGAAAAGTAACATTCTTAAATTTAATATATTACGCGCAGAAGTATCATTTTGTCAGGAAAAAACTGTCTTTGAATTTAAAAAAGGGGGTGCTCAATTTGCATACATCTCATAAACTATATATAATGTTTCAAATGACTCCGATGTAGAACAGCTTTGCTCAAATAACATAAAACTGGAAACTTTAATAAGCATTAGGACGGAGTTTATGACCACACACTAAATAAAGCTGACAAAAGTCACTTCTTTCAAATAACAGCTCTCATTTTGTCAGGAGGACCTAGCTCATTGTAACAAGATCATGGCGCCATTAATGTACAAAGAGCCCTAACAGAGGTGTATTATTTCCTAGTTTTTCTGCGTTTAAGCTTGTTTTACGTTATCCCCCTTTTTATCATGTGTGGAATGAATAAGTATCTTATCATATTAAATTGCAAAGCTTCTATCTGTTTTATTAGCATATATGTTAAAGACTAAACGCCTAATTACATAGAACATATGACAAGCCATCAATCTGGATTCGGAATTAGACAATTAACATGTTCTGATTGAAATTTGTAGCGTCATGAATATTAGATGCCGTGTAAAGTCTGCATCTTATCAATATGTAAAATAACTTCCAAATACCCCTAAGTAAGACTGAATGGACTCGACACATCATTGTTTGAGATGCTTACTCATTTCATGTTGATATTTTGTTTAGATACTATAAAATCAAGGAGGTTTAGAGCGAATTAATTATACATTTAAAATCAAGTTTGATAGGTAATGTGGTGCAGACGGGAGAATGTTGAATGCTAAAATGATATACTCAATTTATGTCCCAATATAAAGCTTTGAATAATGATTCGTCAAATAAATACATGTAAATAAAACTTGTCATTTAGGAAACGAAATAATAGAAGTTAAATGCATATAGGAAAACACTCCTGCCTGATGCGAGGTAAACTAGCCATTTTTATGCATTCTTTCTTGCGGAAAGCGTCAATCACAGGCTTGGAGAAACTTCAAATTTTTGCCACAGAATTATTGTTCTTAAGTAGGAGAAATTTTCTCTCAGTCGAATGATTGCGCTCTATGTTTTTCGAAGGACTTTCCCCCTCCAAATATCATTTTCACGGCACTCATGGGAAGACTAAATCTTATTTCACGTCGCAAAAGACAACAGGTCCCTGCAGTTGCACATAATTTGCCCCTAAAACTCAAGTCATTTTGGAGCCCATGCATATGAGATTAGAAGTGAAACAAATTTCCCAGTTTTATAAGAAATAAATATCATTTTTTGAGTTTCATTGGGGCATGACATGAAGTTGGTCACGTGATTAAGTCCTATAACGCCCGAATAGTAGATGTGATTACGTACCAACTTCATGTCACGTCCCAATGAAACTCTAAAAATGATAATTAACTTATTTCTTATATTCATATCTAGATACATGTTCTTATCGAGCTTCCATAGTTATGTAGCAGATGACGAAATAACGATCGAACAACACATCATATAGTTTGTTAGATTTTTATCGAATAAATATGGTAATTGGAAGCAATATCTAAGAAAATATAATTTATAGTTTTCTCATTTAGAAGGAATAAAAAAGATGAAACATGTGTAAAATAAAGGTAATTCAGACCGTCGGAAGTCAACCCAAATCAAGAGGAGCGGAGAAAACTACATCCGGGATGTTATTTGGTCGATCAGCGATGGAGAAACTGTTGGCCTACTGGAGTCTAAAACGCAATTATTGAACACGGATTTGGACAGAATTTCAAAGGATATGACAGGATGGATGGAGAATGGTTGGATCAAATTGATGTAATGCTATTGTTTTTGGAAAGAAACAGCGACATGGTCATTATCAGGATTGATTGATTGAATATTGTTTAACGTCCCTCTCAAGAATATTTCACTCATATGGAGACGTCACCGCTGCCGGTGAAGGGCTGCAAAAATTTAGGCCTATGTTCAGCGCTTATGGCCATTGAGCAGGGGGATCTTTATCGTGCCACACATGCTGTGACACGGGAACTCGGTTTTTGCGGTCTCATCCGAAGGACCGCCCCATTTAGTCGCCCCTTACGACAAGCAAGGGGGTTCTGAATACCTATTCTAACCCCGATCCCCACAGGATGTCATCTGCAGGACTCGTGGCTTTGGTAAGGTTTAGACGAAGTGTAGGTATGTTGCTTTCTTTGACCTTCAGGGTGTGTCAGAGAAGATAACAAAAGTACCGCCAATGGTATATAATACGCCCGTGCAAAGCTAATAAAGGGTGTTTTTCTTACACCATAATTTGTAGAACTTGCCTGCAAGTAGTATCAGCAATAGTCAGGGTGTGACATACATGTACTTTCTTTGCATCGCAAAAATAGACGAATCATGTACTCTCTATGTAATATTTTCACCTGGCATACGATGTATGTATACAAAGTTTGATGGTCCTAGCCCCAACGATTTGGTCTGTATCCTGCTACTACGAACTTGACTTTGAGAAACAATAGCCATCCTCCACTTGGCATAAAGTGTATTTGTACCAAGTTGGACGGTCCTAGCCTCAACAGTTCGGTCTGTATACTGCTTACAAGGTTCTCCTACTAAGTGATACTGCGACCTTGACTTTGAAAAATGATAGGCATTCGAAATCGAGGTCCCGTGTCATGGCAGGCGTTGGTACGATATAGAAAATTTCATCACAACTTTAAAGAGGTCAGGGAGAAGTCCTGTTTATGACGTCATATTGTTAGAATAACCTGTATATTTTAGCTCACCTGCCGGTGTTAGACTTTTCCATCTCTATGTATCCGTCTGTCGTCTGTAAACTTTTCTCCTGAATGGCTGCATATCCTGTCATTAGTAAAAATCTCACAAAGGCGTTTCTTTTTTGAGCGATACAAAATTTAGTAGTGCTGCCATGGAGTTTGATTGGCTGAAAGAAAACCAACTTCTCAACAGTGGCTGCATTCCCAAGGACCATATTTGATACAAAAGCTGCTACTTTTTGAAGCAATTTGTATGCCCTTTTTGGCTTGTGATTGACGGATACAAAATCAATGTCTTTTCAAGAATTGCTGTACTTGCAATCTGTTTAGAATCATCTCGATCCGCTCCTTTGTAGTGACAACATAAAAATAAAGGAGCGGATCGAGGAGCTCATTTTAATCAGATTGCTGTGCATGGTAAAATGGTAGAAATGTTCCTTTACCTAAAGTGTTTTTAATTATGGGAATGATCTGAATTGCAAAATAAAATAAATGCTTTTTAGATTTGTTAAAGTTATATCAGGGGCTAAATCATGACCTTGCCATATTAAGTCCTTGCTCACAAAACTTCACGAACAGTTTTAGAAAACGATCTTGACATACGAGTAAGAAATCAAACATTTACAGAAAGCTTAAAAAATTCTTCTAAAAGTAATCCGTAATAAACCTCAAAACTACAAATAAACAAGACTTGGAAAATCCCAATATCCAAAACATTTACGTTAAATACAGTAAGTAGTGGCTCTTTTGCATGCATTTGAAATGGAACTACCTGTTAGCAAATTGTAATTGCAGATCTGCATCACCTTACCTGTCCAACAGACATCAATTCAACATACAGGATAAATGGAAGCTTCTCCAGAAACGGGGACATTTGTAGATTGTATTATAGTGTAATGACAGATGAAAAAATCCTTTAATTTATGCTAAATGTTTCTGATTACATATCCACTAATTAGAACTTCCACATTTTATCTATAATTCATATCTATAATGAACTGCATTTTACTTCTCATATGCAGTGGACCAAAATTGTAAAATATTTAGAGATACGTTGATGTATCCTGCGACATCCACAAACCCGCCCCAGACAATTCATAATGTCAGTTTTATAGATCAAGAAACCATTTAAATTTAAAAACTGGATTTCGAAGCAGATAAATATGCAAAATATTTGTGCAATAAAACTTTCCATATCATGAAATTTTTTGTATTTAAAAGTTACATAACGATCAAAATACCATTACTGTTCTATAAGTTTTAATGTATTTATGTATTTAGAATACTTTAATTCGAACTTAAAGCATCAACTATTTTGTATGCAAAATAATCTTGTAATGCATAGCATGATATAAAAAAAAACCCAACAATATATATGCACCTATCTACCTTTTTGCAGATAAACATATACAAGCATGTTATGAATGGTACCTTCCCGTGAAATCGCCTGAAGTAATGAAAAATGGAATGCCACAAAGTGATATCATCGTATAGTAATCATTAGTTACAGATGAATCGTTTAATTATTTCGTTTAGCAGCAACTATTTGAAAATTTAATAACGTTGAGATCATCTGAATCAATCAACGATAAATGTTGCTATTAAGTCACAATCATTATATGACCGTATACTTGAACTTCCCTGTACATGCATGTAAAAAAAAAAATGAAGGAAAAACACCATTAGAATAGATTTTCATTGCTTTAAAATTTGTGATTAAAGTTACATTAGAGATCTCCATTTAAGATTAAAAATTGATTAATGCAAATAACCATATTCTATGAACATTGGAATTGGCAAGAGACATGGTTATTTTATCTAGATCTATACATGCACATACAAATACCAACATCTAAATAGATTATGCGGGCTTCTTTTTATAAGTTAGTCGTACAGAGAATTTCAGAAAGCTGCATCTGCAAAATAGACGATGTAAAAAATGCTGATCTTAAGAAAAAGATTAATAAATCAATAAAACGTGTACCTTGTCCTAAATATATATTGAAAATACATGCAATTTCTTTATCAAAACATTATTAACATAATATTTTATGTAGCCATTATACATGACCTTTTACTCACTGGTATATTTACATATATTCCTCCAATACATTATTAACCCCTTTTCCTATAAAGTTATTATAATAAAATGTTATTTCTTGCCACACGTGGGATAGGTCTTAGATATTCATATAGCTAAATAACATTAGATAGAAGGGATTATGGGTAAATCCAAAGCTTTGTGCAAAAACGTACTATATACAAGCGCTCAAAATACTATAGTCAGAACGATCTCGACTCAGGAAATTCTACTTACATGTACCAGCGTAACTCGTATGTCAACATACTTGCACTTACGTTGCATGTTGACGTGAATAATTTTGATTACATTAACTGACTCGGATATTGACATAGAAATAAGATCTAAACTTGCATCATGCATAAGGACGTAAAACATTTACTAAATCTACCTACTCAATATTTCGTCGTTTTCTGGAATATGGTGTACCTTACATATCGACTTTCTATCTCGTATGCTGACAAAATAATTTTGCGCTTTTTAGAACTTGGCAATTATGATGACAGATGTTTTCCATGTGTACTGTCAAAGCATGGTCGTCATATTTATTGTATTGTTTTTATTTGTCGGATTTGTAAATTCGTTTAACACATCTCTCAGTATATATGTTAAAGCTGTATGGTCCGAATTACAACATTTTCCCCCCCATCTCGTAAAAACGCTATTAAATCATCGCACGTATGTAGTTATGAGGCTGTATGGCATGTCATACATTATTTCACCTGTTTCAACCAAAATTATTTAATTCTAAATCGTTGTTTACAAACAACCGCGTCACTTTGCCATTTCAAGTGACAGTCACGTGACCAGTTCAACCAAGGCTTTCAGATCATCGGTGGTCTTATCTGTGTAAAGCTGTGTATTTTGTTACAACAGTACCGTGCCATAAGTTTGATAGAAATAAAATTATCAAACATCTCTTAGTAATTCGTTGTTTTACGCTCTTTCAGCCTTAAAACTAGACAGTTTCGTCTGAGTTGTTGGGATTCCCCTGTATAATTTATGCGTTATCTGGAACACCTCGGGCCTTTCACTGAATATACCGTGCTTTGGGTGAAAGGCCCGATGTTTTCCGGATGATTTATATATGTACCTATGGTGTCCGGATAGGGGCATTTGCAAAAGCGTGACTGCGCGTTAGTCACAACACGCCGTCACGCCAACAAGCAACGCGCCTTCGCGCTCCCACGCCAACAAGCAACGCACCTTCGCGCTCTCACGCCAACAAGCTTCGCGCAGACAAGCAATGCGCCTTCGCGCTCTCACGACAACAAGCAACGCGCTTTCGCGCCAACAAGCAACACACCTTCGCGCCGTCACGCCAACGTGTTGCTTGTTGTCGTGAGAGCGCGAAGGCGCGTTGCTTATTGTCGTGAGAGCGCGAAGGCGCGTTGCTTGTTGGCGTGAGAGCGCGAAGTCGCGTTGCTTGTCTGCGCAAAGGTGCGTTGCTTGTTGGCGTGAGAGCGCAAAGGCGCATTGCTTGTTGGCGTGACGGCGTATTGTGACTAACGCGCAGTCACGCTCTTGCAAATGGCCCTATCCGGACACCATATGTACCACACTATATTTACTTTCTAAATAATATTCTCACTGTTTTCTTTTAAATGCAGATGTTTTCAAGCATGTAATTAAGGGGAAGTTGATAACTTTGTAAAGTAATTAATCTTCTTTAAAGTAATTATGTACCAAAATAATACATGAACATCGGATCATACAGTTTTAAAATAAATGTCAGTTGTTTCCTCAATAAATGACCATTCTAATGCCTGACAAAGGTTTTGAGACTCGTATTATAATGGAGCTATACTTGTACAAAACAGAGCACCACCTTATCAGCTATACATAAATTTATTTTGCGTATTGACATAATCATTTTGCATGGTGACATAATTATTTTTGCATATTGACATAGATATTTTGCATATTGACATAATCTGTCGAGAAATATCTTGCTTATACAATGTAGGGGCAGAAATTTTCCACCATCGGATATAGAATGTACTCGTAGAAATTATCTGATCAGTAATGTTTTAATATCAACTAAACGCAACCTAATGTGGTAGTAAAAATAATTATACCCCCATATTACAAGACCGTCCTTCGGTATCGATCAGATCTTCGCAATCCTAAATTTTTCAAACATAAAGAGAACATCACTTTAGAAATCTTAGTAATATTTCAATCTTTTTAAACTGCTTTATCTGATAGCGACACACACAAACTAAACTTGTTTATAATTACGTCAACACGTAGAAGACTCCTTAACCCCCATCGCCTCGTAATGCATTCTTCTTAAGATCAAAATTTACGGCTTTGTATCATAACAATACCTCAATTGCTTTGGTGTCCGTTGAAACTGTATCATATGGATAAAATTCTCAAAAGACCTTACCAAGACTCACAGCGTTGGTCTGCCTTGCTTTCTATATGTGTATGTGATCTTATTTAAACCGTGCAATAGACGGGATTTCTTTAATTTGTATGAAACTACACCATTAGAGAATTTTTGAATGAGTCTGAAATATTTACGAATGACATGTTCTATCAAAATACACATGTACATGTAGATATGAATTGTATGATATTATGTTCTAATGAAAACCTCCCCCTCTCCATGTCAGATTATAGGAAAGGAACTGAAAAGAATAGTCTAAAGTGGCCCTGATCTGACTACACGTGTACATAGATAACAGCAGTGTTTGTAAGATTCTGATCTTAATCATGAATCCTAAGTTACCAGGTACGACATTTCTTTTTAACTTGCCTAAAACACTCTATAAATCTATTTGGCCTCAGATAGGTTGATCTACCTGCGTCGACCTTAATCATATTGAGATGCATAATAATAGGTATGTTGCAAATACATAAAATTATTTATGATTAATGCATATAGGGCCCATAATTTCTACTCGAAAAAACTGTCTTTAAAGTTAACATTTTGACAATTTTTAAGACAGAACATCACCATCTTTTTGATAATCTTTAATTCTACTTCTACAAAACTATGCGAACACGGAAATTACTGTATATGTATTAGATCCTCAGCACCGCCTGCTTGTCGTCAGAGGCGACTAAATGGGGCGATCATTCGGATGAGACTGCAAAAACCGAGGTCCGTGTCGCAGCAGGTGTGGCACAATAAAAATCCTCCCCTGCTCAATGGCCATAAGTGCCCAGCATAGACCTAAATTTTGCAGCCCTTCACCGGCAATGGTGACGTCTCCATATGAATGAAAACTTCACGAACGGGGCATTAAACAACATACAACCAACCAAACTGTTTGTAAGAGAAGTCAAAGTAAAATTCAAGGAACAAATGGTTGTCGTTGCACCACGTAGTCCTTTTTAAAACACCTTGCACATAGTACATCTATAATCCAATACACTGGCTGGCAGTGAAGAGAATGGATACAGTATGTAGACCATTAATCAAGAGAAAACAATGTTTACAACGGAAAAGATGATATGTGGAAGATTAGGGTAAACGTCCTCACCGAAGAACTCAGGAACTAGAGAAAGATATAGGATCATACGGGGACTTATAATACAAACATACCTTGGGAAGATACTAGTAAATGGACAAACAGGGATTTATATACACATTCAGAGAAAGAAGCATTGTCATACAGAGACTTATACTTTTAATATAAACACACAGAGGTAAGATACAGGACATACAGAGATTTTAATACACACATACAGAGGTAAGATACAGGACATACAGAGATTTTAATACACACACAGAGGGAAGATACAGGACATACAGAGATTTTAATACACACACACAGAGGTAAGATACAGGACATACAGAGACTTTAATACACACACACAGAGGTAAGATACAGGACATACAGAGATTTTAATACACACATACAGAGGTAAGATACAGGACAAACAGAGATTTTAATACACACATACAGAAGGAAAATACAGGACACACAGAGACTTTAGTACACACACACAGAGGTAAGATACAGGACATACAGAGACTTTAATACACACATACAGAAGGAAAATACAGGACACACAGAGACTTTAGTACACACACACAGAGGGAAGGTACAGGACAAACAGAGACTTTAATACACACACACAGAGGTAAGATACAGGACACAGAGATTTTAATACACACACACAGAGGTAAGATACAGGACAAACAGAGACTTTAATACACACACAGAGGTAAGATACAGGACACACAGAGACTTTAATACACACACACAGAGGGAAGACAGGACACACAGAAACTTTAGTACACACATACAGAGGTAAGATACAGGACAAACAGAGACTTTAATACACACACACAGAGGGAAGATACAGGACAAACAGAGACTTTAATACACACACAGAGGGAAGATACAGGACACACAGAGATTTTAATACACACACACAGAGGGAAGATCATGGACATACAGAGACTTTAATACACACGTACAGAGGTAAGATATAGAATTGATTAATTGGATACTGTTTAACATCCCTCCCGAGAATTTTTCACTCATATGGAGACGTCACCATAGCCGGTGAAGGGCTGTACAATTTAGGCCTATGCTCGGCGCTTACTGCCTTTGAGCAGGGAGGGATATGTATCGGGCCACACCTGCTGTGACACGGGACCTCGGTTTTTGCGGTCTCATCAGAAGGACCGTCCATTTAGTCGCCTCATACGACAAAAAAGGGGTAGTGAGGGCCCATTCTATATTTGATTCGAATCCCCACGGGTCATACAGAGGGAGGATACAGGACATTCAGGGACTTTAATATACGAATCGAAAGGGAAGATACAAGGACAGACGGTAATATAGCCTCGGCAAAAATAAATGTATTTATCCATTGATTTATTGAATTTAAATGTGTGTTCTAACGTTTTTTAAGCAATGTTTGATTGTACCCTGTTTACATTGAAATTGATATCATGGGGGCGTGGGTGGTATTTGTAGAAAAGGCCGTGGTCTTAGATTGTTCAATAAACCATGATTACATAATAAAGATACTCTAACCATTTACTTCTGTCCTCAGTGCGAACATTTTTGGACAAATGAAATTTTTATCAAAAGGTTTATCAAATTTACCCTGATTTCAAATTGATATTTTTAATGGAAATGTAAAATGTGTACATCATTTTGTATGTATATTAAGTCACGATCTAAGTACAGTAATTTGACTTTCGTAGTATGGGTGTTATTATCATATATACACTTATGAAAAAAATCGAAGTTTAGATATTCGAAAATATAGTGTTTTCGAATTCTTAGTTGAAGCGTTGTACTCTATTGCTAAATACATCACTTTAATTACTAATCAACGAAGGCGCTTATAGAGTTCAATCAATACACTGCACATAAAAGTAGATTCAATTTACCATATACAAGTATGCTATGCGTCACGACACAAATATAGGTCTATATATGCTTAGCGCTCAGGGCCGTAGCGGTGTGGGTTCCTTACTGTGACAGCACCTGCAGCGGCATGGGACCTCAGTTTTTAGAATTATTTCCGAAAGACCCGTGATTCTATCATTGGGTCCAATGCTGTCTGATGTGTTTCATACCGATTCTTAGGCCGTTCTTGGCACACTGAATTTGGGTACGGTAAGGATGAATCCGTTTACCTGATCAAGATATAGGACTGACGGCGGATGTGACTGGTCGACAGGGGATGTTTATTCCTCCTAGGCACCCGATCCCACCTCTGGTATATTCAGAAGTCCGTGTTTGCCTCTCTATTTTGTATTCCTTATAGGAACTGTGAGATTGATCACTGTTCGTTATTTTCACCTTTCTAAATGCCTAGTGTTTGGCGAAGGATATCTTCGCTTACCAAGGGTTTACGATCCAATCCGCTTCTCTACAACACGATTTTCGTAGCTTTGAGTGACGTCCTTTAGCGGATGGAGAAAACAAACTCTGTTTGGTTTACATCATGTTCAACCAATGAAAATGCGTTTTTCAACCACACTTTGCGTGTTGTTAAAATAGAAATGGCTGCAACCAGGGCGTTACACTATGTTATATGTAAATCATTTAAAATCAATAAACATTTTAGGTCACCTGAGTAAACTCAGGGTGAGTAAACTCAGGTGACCTATTGCAATTGGTTTTCGTCCGTCGTCGTCCGTTAACAATTGAACATTTTTAACTTCTTCTTAATAACTATCAGTCCAATTCTTTTCAAATTTGGTATGAAACATATTTGGAACAAGGGAAACATAAATTGGAAACTTAAGGATTCCTGCACCCTTGGGGCGGGGCAAAAACTGCCCCAAAATGACAAATTTTCAACAATCATCTTCTCAAGAACCACACACATGTAAGAAAACCTAAATGCTTAGTGATGTAGAGCAGGAAGAGCTCTACCAAAATTGTAAATTTCATGATCCCCGGGGTAGGTGTTCTGACCCCAGGACGGGGCCTAACTTGTTATATAGTGTTTATGTGTAAAACACTTAAATAACATTTTCTTTAGTGCTATTGATACTAAATTGAAAGTAAATAGATATTTAAAAAGAAGAGGTAGTACTTTACCAAAATTGTAAATTTGATGATCCCAGGGGTAGGGGTTTTGGTATCGGGGTGGGGCCAAAATGGTCAGTTATTAAATGTGTGAACAATAGATATTTTTAACTTCTTCTTGATAACTATCATTCCAATTCTTTTCAAATTTGGTATGAAACATATTTGGAACAAAGGGAACATGAATTGTAAATTTCAGGATTCCTACATCCCTGTGGCCTTGGGGGCAGGGCAAATACTGCCCCAAAATGACCAATTTTCAAAACTCTTCTCAAGAATCACACACATATAACAAAAACTAAATGCATAGTGATGTAGAGCAGGAAGACCTCTACCAAAATTGTAAATTTCATGATCCCCGGGTAGGGGTTCTGACCCCAGGGTGGGGCCAAACTTGTTATATAGTGTTTATGTGTAAGGCACTTAAATAACATCGTCTTTAGTGCTATTGATACTAAATTGAAACTAAATGGATAGAGCAGGTAGTCTATAACCAAATTGTAAATTTGATGATCCCCAGAGTAAGGGTTCTGACCCCATGGTGTTAATGTTAATACACCTATTATTTAAAGCCTTTCATCAGTGTATGCACTTTTGAAGGCACTGAAGTTTTAAGAACACATCTTGTTTTATACTGTTGCTGGACATTATAGCCCATGGAAGTAGTGATACTTTTTCACTAGTATTCAGGTGACCGATAAGGCCTGTGGGCCTCTTGCACAGTTTACACACCACCATGTTGTATGGAGATTATGAAAATCTGATTAAATGGAAGCGTTTTGAAGACAATGACTAATTATTTACACATTCCTTTCGTCTTGGATGTGTTCTGATGTAAAACACTCTCTGATTAGGTGCAGGAGACTTGACCTGCATCCAATGATATGGAGGAAATTGTGGTCACGAAAATCGTGCTAACGCAGCCAAGGGTTGTACATGGAGAGTAGCGGATCGGATCGTAAACCCTTCGCTAGCGAATATAGGCGAATGAGTAATCACTACGTCCTCGGCTAGACGTAGTCATGGCAGGACTCGAACTCAAGACCTCTTGGTTACGAAGCGAATGCTCTACCACAGAGCAACCGCGATTGATGGTGGTGGTGAAGGTAGTAGTAGTAGTAGTAGTTGGTTGGTTGGCTGTATATTGTTAAACATCCCGCTCGAGAATTTTTCACTCATATGGAGACGTCACCATTGGCGGTGAAGTTTAAGCCTATGCTCGGCGCTTACAACTTCTTTGAGCAGGGAGGAATCTGTATCGTGTCACACCTGCTGTGACACGGGACGTCGGTTTTGTGGTCTCATCTGAAGGACCGCCTCATTTAGTCACCTCTTATGACAAGCAAAGGGTACCGAGGACCTGATCTAACCCGGATCCCCTGGGGATTGTAGCAGCAGCAGTAGTAGTACATGTAATGAGGTATTGTGGTAGTAGTAGTAGTGGGTGATATATGCAGTAGTACTACTAGAAGTAGTATACATGTATGTAGTAATAGTGAGTAGTAGTAGTACTAGAAGTAGTATATGTAGTAGTGAGTGGTATATGCAGTAGTAGTAATAGTAAAATGAGGGGAAGATATAATGGTAATAGTAACATGTTGTCTATTAATTTGTTGTTTTATTTTTATTGTCCTGTAATCGTTAAACTGTGTAAATGATCTATCTACATATAGAGCAAACTATGCAGATTTATTAAGCGCTTGTTGGTGTTCTATCTGATTCGTTTATTTTGGCGTGAAGTTTGCATGTATCTGTACACGACAGGTATGATCGGATAATTCCATAACGATACAGGAACCCTACCGATTCATAAACTACACTACGATTCGCAAATACGTGGAGGTCTTTCTGTTTGGCTCCATCATATACTGTAGTGCAAGAAATCAATTGTGAATGAACGACGACAGGCCTGCTAATCTGAATTAACCTTTATTTTGTATTTAATGCTTGAAACACATTGACCAGATCATAAAACCCCCTTATCACAACAGCCAAAATTTGTGATTCATGCAAATTACCCCCTTCACCTTTAATGTCTGTGGTTTTCTCATAAAGTCCATTCAGCGGGAAAATTAATTCAATTTATTGCCAACCATAGAGCCCAAATCAAGAGGCATTATTGGGAACGGCGGAATTTGTATCGTTCGATCGTTGACATTTTTGCAATATCAATGTTTGTTTTACTTTCAAGTGACAGTTGTACGCAGAACAGTTTATAGGTGCAGATATCGACAATTTTATGGAAATCTTTTGATGAATTTCATTGCAGAAGGTAACATATTGGGGGAAATGGGTTTTTTCGATACATAATTTGCTTTAATATCAGTCTTACACCTTGTACTGTGATCTAAGGAAATAAATAACATTTAAGGTAGTTATTGCTTGGTTGCTCCTAAAAAAGTATTGAATTTTCCTAAATTTTATTTATGTTGATATTTGGATTTTATCTTAAAACATGAAAAAATCAATAAATATGATTGGGTTAATCTTTAGGAAATTGTGGGATTGATGCCCCCCCCCCCCTCCCCTAAAAAAACCCACCCCACAAAATACCTAACTTAGAGAAATAAGACAAAGGCCTGTACATTTTTTATTGATACCAGAAATACATGTACTGTTTGTCATACAAAATATATACAGTTACACAAGAAAACATTGATGTTTCCATCAATTGTCGCCCGGAGAAATTAAAAAGTGTCAACTTTGTGTTAACAGGATACCTTCGGAAGCCACAATGTGAACAAACTTGAATCTTCACTACCCAGGAATACTTGCATATCAATGTGATTAATCATAATCTCATTGTTCTTGAGAAAAGTTTTCCTATAATTATATTTGCATGTAAATTGATCCCCATTTATGGGCTCATCTCCAGGGGCCATGATTTGAACAAACTTGAATTTACACTATACTAACGGTATGTCACGAAGCGTTCATGTACATTTCTATTTTTCTGGCCCATGTGGTTCTTCATAAGATTTTTAATTGACTCCATCCAAGTTATTTCTTCATTTTCCCTATTGAAGGGGACATGACCCTTCATTTGAACAAACCTGAATCCTCTTTACCCAAGGATGATTTGTGCAAAGTTTGGTTGAAATTGACTCAATAGTTCTGTATGTAGAAAATGAAATTTAAAACTTTTATGGACAGACGGATAAGAAACGTGAACGTGATAAGAAAACTCTTGCTTTCAGCTCAAGTGAGCTAAGAGCTCTTAAACTAAATATTTTGTGAAAAATATTTGCTGAATACCCAGGCACTGTAAATTAAAAAAAAAAAACCAAAAAAAAAAAAACAGGGTAAAAAAAAAATACAGGGAAGGGGTGGGGAGGCTGACGTTCTGTGTCTACGAACGTTTTGTGTTCCGTAAGCAAAATTATGATTTCTAATGTGATACAACCATTTCTCTTAAGCAGGACAAAATATTCAATTATTTCAACTATGTTCTTCCTTTACTTTTAATTCCTTCAACTGTTCATGTTTAAAAGTATACTTTACCACATATCTTCAACTTTTGGATCTTGAAATAAAACAACCCTATTTCAAGTTCTATATGTATATATGATGTTTTGCGAAAGTCTCAAAAGTTTACCGTGCAAGCATGCAATGTGCATTTAAAAAGAAATTGTTCTGATCAAGAGGCCCAAGGGCCTAGAATCGCTCTTCTGATAAATTGTACAACCCCACCATTTCTATTCTTAGCCTCTTAGTATTCTAAATCTTTAGTTAAATCCTAAGAATTCAAAAAAGTAGGTCGTTGTGACCTACTTTTTGGTTTACACATTTTGAGAACCCAAGAAATATCAACTGACAAAGTTTGATGATTTTAAGCCAATTAGTATCTGAATATTGAAATATAGCTGTCAAATTCCAATCGTAGGTCATGGTGACCTACTTTTTGGTCAGCGAACTCCGAACATGCAAGACCCATCAACTAACAAAGTTTGATGACTGTAGGTCAAATAGTATCTGAAATATATAAATATAGCCGTCAAATTCCAAAAGTAGGTCAAGGTGACCTACTTTTTGGTCGACACACTCCGTTGACTCAAGATGCATCAACTGTCAAAGTTTGATGATTGTAGGTCAATTAGTGACTGAAATATATAAATATAACTGTCAAATGCCAAAAGTAGGTCACAGTGACCTACCTTTTGGTCGATACACTCCGAAGACTCAAGATGCATCAACTGACAAAGTTTGATGATTGTAGGTCAAATAGTGTCTGAAATATAGTAATTTAGCTGTCAAATACCAAAAGTAGGTCACGGTGACCTACTTTTTGGTCGACACAAACCGAAGACTGAAGACACATCAACTGACAAAGTTTGATGATCCTAGGTTTTACAGTGCCCAAAATATGCATCTAAAAGTGAAAATGTGAAATTTGAATATCTGCAAAATTCAAAAAGTAGGTCACTGTGACCTACTTTTTTTATAAATATGTTTCAAGGCCTCAAGATGCATCAACTTACAAGATTTGATGATTCTAAACCTCTCGATATTTGAAATAACAACTTAAAATATATCTATAAATGATAAGCCATAAAATTCAGAAAGTAGGTCACGGTGACCTATTTTTCAGTTGACGCATTTCAAGGTCCCATGATCCACCAACTGACAAGTTTTGATGATCATAGGCTTCAAAGTGTCCAAGATATGCATCAAAATTAATTTTAAAATAAATACCTGCAAAATTCAAAAAGTAGGTCACCGTGACCTACTTTTGAGACAACTTGACACAAGGTCCTAAGATGCATCAACTGTCAAAATTTGATGAGCCTAGTCCTTATAATGACTAAAATATCTAAGATTTAAGGAATTTTAAAAAAAATTAAATTTAGGTCAACTTTGAAGTGACCTCGAGACCACGCCCTTTGCCCCAGGGTAATGCCTTGAACAATTTTTAATCTACAACATATCCTCATCCTTATGTGTAAGTTTGGTGATAATCTGCCCTGTGGTTCTTGAGAAGAAGATTTTTTAGCAACCACTACTTTTGTTTGTATTTTCCTGATTATCTCCCCTTGTTAAAGGGTCACATCCCTCTATTTAGTAAGTATGAAAGCCCTTGGGCCAATGATACCCTGTAACAAATTTGAAAAAAATTGGCCAAGGGGTTCTTGAGTTATAGCCCCTTTTCTAAAAAGTTTACGCACACCGCACAAATGGCCATAGCATTAGCTCTTTGAGCCTTTGGCTCAGAAGAGCTAATAATACAAAAGGCATGTTATGCTATTGTATTGACGTACATGTTTTATATTGATCAGGATTCATACGCGCATTGTTTTTAACTGTAAAGCATTCATGAGGAAATGGATATTTGTAATATCAAAAGCGAAAACATCGGAAATGTAAATATTTCAATATTGATATTATTCTGTCTTTGAAAACTATTTATGTTAATGACTTACAGATGGCTAATACAAAGCACAATTATAAAAATATATATGTTCAATATACTTATCAAAAATGCAAATAGCAAAAATTACAGTGAAGGATTGGCTGCTTGGAAAAATTAATTTCAATATAAAAATGTTAACTAAAGGTTTTTAAATCTTTTGTCTTACATAGCATTTGTTACATTTAATGGCATAGGTAATTATGGTAGATGATGACTTTTATGTAAGTGTTAATTGTGTATGTTCTATTGTGTATATTTGGGATAAGTAAAATATGGTAAACATATATGTGTTTTGTATAACATGTTAAATTTGTTTCTTTCACGTTTGATGGATGTTGCGAATGGAAATGTTTCTGTTTGAGCCCCCCCCCCCTTTTTTTTGGGATGCCTCATATTGGTATGTTTCTTATCGTCGCTGTCTTGGATGGAAATTAACTTAAGATGATGTAATGTTTTGTTTTAAGGCCCCGTACTTAGCCTATTACATGGATGACCAATCACAACGCGCCGTTAGGACGCTTTAGTCATTCCTCTTTGTTTGCTTGGAGTGCAAAGACTGCTCAAGTATTTGTGTACACAAAGAAAATTAATTTGATACCCACCATCCACCCTCCACATCCTCCTTTGTTATGCTACTTTAATATATGTGAGCTGCCTGTTTTATTTGTAAAACCCACCTTATTTGATTGCAGGCAGCTCTATTTCGATATTTCATTAAATGTGTTGTAGGGGATCAGATTGCATAATCATACCTATGTGATACATATGTTCTTGTATTTTTGTTTTCGACTCATTCTGACCCCCACTAGCTATTCTGTTATATAACTTTCGTCATTTTCAAAATAAATGACATTTTTTCAATTCACATCACTGCCCTGTTTTCACTGCCTTTATCAAGTAACAAGCAAAGGCTACTTGGCAAGTCATATTAACTAAGGAACATAAAACCTATTATGCTTGCAAAATAGTCTTGATGGGTATCAAGAAGTTGTGGCCGAATTTAATGCTAGCGTCAGTAAAGGCTATATGTCACACAGCCACTACGTACAATTTGCGCATATTCCACGTATGAAATTCAGGCCCGTAGGCAGGATTTTTCAAGGGGGGTTACATAGACTCGCGTTGCGAGTCTATCACCTCGCACCGCGAGGTGCCACTACGGCAGAAGCTCTGAGGTATTTGGTGCAAAATCCTGCAATCTAGCAATTTCCTGGCACTTAATTTGAATTTTGGAATCATGCCTTTTTTACTATGAATTTTCATGATTTTCATAAAAAAATCCCGACTTTAATAGTCACAATTCAAACAAAATGCCGACTTTAATAGTGCTTAGTAGTTTTCAAGGGGGGGGGGGGGTTCGTACGAACCCCCCCTGGCTACGGGTGTGAAATTTTGGTCATTCTTGATACATGCGCGATATACGTAATTCATAATTGTTTCAGGTGGCAGGGGACAGTTTCTTTGGTTTTAAAACATGTGGATAGGGGGTATACACCAAAGTCAGATTATGACAGACTATTGAAAAATCATATTTCCCTTTTATGTCAATACTTGTATTTCATATTAGTGTAGTTAATAAATTGTAACCCTAAATTACATGTAATCTATAAATACTGGTGCTGGTGCACAAAACATGCTCTGAGCAGGTTCCCTTTTTTGCTTTGATTTCCCCTCATTTGGGCTAATTTGCACCCCCCCCCCCCCCCACACACACACACACAATCACAGTACCAAACATGGGGATTTAGACACTGTGCACAATCAAGAACCCTATCTGCCCTTCTCAAAAATCTACCTCTCATATGGGGCCATCCACCTTCCCTCACAGCTACAGACCTTTTGCTAGACCCTGCATGTTTTCACCGGAATTTCTTCAACAACTGACCACGTGTCTTAGTTTCGTATTTGCACCCATCTATATGCTAGGAATCATGGTGACACCTACATGTTGTATATCAACATTTTTATTAAGCACTCAGCTACATTTGACATGCATCCTAAAATTATTGTATACATTTTTACACATGTAATATCACTTCAAATATGGGGTATTTCCATTTTTTGAAAAGGGCCTATAGTGCGAAACTGTCCCCTGCTACCTCATGCGTTTTTCATTCGTAGCAGATGTCCGTCGAGGGTTTCGACAGACGGATCTTTGCGTGATTTCAGTTTTGAGCCACCCAAAATTTTTGGTCGGTTGAGATTTATTCTTATGTGTTCATCAAATACCTCATATCATTACCCTTGACTTAAGATTATATACCTGTATAAAATACATTCATTTTCTGATCACGAAGCATGGATTTTTTCATTCTAGAAATAGGTTGAATACTCAATTATGACTTATCACACTCATGATAATTCCCCATCACAATCTCGCAAACTCATAGATATACAGAGCCGTGCGGTCCTCTGGGCTGCAATAACTATCTCAAATAATTAGAAATTCGAAACTCTTAAAGGAAAACACGGAGATCATTTGACCCTGTACCATGGCGAAATATACCCTAAATATTGTAATTCTCACATTCTATCAGACATAAAGTTTCTAACAACAAAATAATTCTGCTCATAAGATTTCTTACCTTATTTCGTTGTTACAATCACTCATATATTTAAATGATTGAATAAAAAAAATTAGTTAAATCTGGAATTGGGTAGAATTTTGTATTCCATATAACCTACCATCCCTGTATCAATTCCAAGAGGTTCAGTCAACAGAAATAAACTACATGTACATGTAAATCGGTTATTAATACACGAAATGCACCAATGAAACGACTGTTTTGAAAGATTTCAATTTTTTTGGATAATGATTTTCTATTGATTGAATGTTCAAGTAAAGATTTGTGAATAATGCAGAAAAGTCGATTCACAGGAAACCTTTGTGGTAAATATGAGTTTTAAGCAATATTAAAACACTAATAGTAAATACAAATAGCTTTACAAAATTCTTAAACAATATTTTTGGGTATCCTACATGTACGTCCGTAAATGTTTATACATCCACATACATCTTTGAGAATTCAACATCACAGTAGAAGGTATCCATGAGTCATCTATGAATAAACAAGAGCAGGTGTTCTTGCAATTAACCTTTTCCCACTCAAAGTAACATAATTATGCCCCCCTTCAAAGAAGAGGGGTATATTGCTTTGCACCTGTCGGTCAGTCGGTAGACCACATGTTGTCCGCTCAATATCTTGAGAACCAATCACTAAATCGTAATATTTTATATGTGGATTGGTTATGAGTCGACGAGGACCCCTATTGTTTTTTAGGTCAATGGTCAATCTACTCTGGGCATAGGAAGACACTGTCCGCTCGATATCTTGAGAACCCTTTGCTTGACAGGCACCAAACTTAGTACACTGGTACATCTTCAGGAGACGATGACCCCTATTGATTTTGAGGTCACATGGTCAAAGGTCAAACTGGACATAGGAATATACTGTCCGTTCAATATCTTGAGAATCCTTTGCTGACAGACATCAAACTTGGTACACTGGTACATCTTCACGAGAAGATGACCCCTATTGATTTTAAGGTCACATGGTCAAAAGTCAAAAACTGGACATAGAAATATACTGTCTGCTCAATATTTTAAAAACCATTTGCTTGACAGACATCAAACTTGGTACACTGGTACATCTTCAGGGGGAAATTGACCCCTATTGATTTTGAGGTCACATGTTCAAGGGCAAAGGCTAAACTGGACATAGTAATACATGTATATTGTCTCCTGTTTTTTAAGAATTATTTGCTTGATTGACACTAAACTTGGTACACTATAAGGAGTAGATGACCCCTATTGATTTCTAGGTCGCATGGTTAATACACTCCTGACGTAAGAAGATATTGTCTGCTCAATATTTTAAATTGGTGATACTACTATCAATTAAATGATGCATGTGTATAACCCTTTCAATTTTGCAACATGGGGACATATATGTTTTACAAACATCTCTTGTTTTTCTTACATTTTTTATGACAATCAGACACAATATTAACTTCGTAATACCTTAATAAAGAAAACGACAGTGGCATCAATATGGTGTATTAAACACCAAATATACTCGATATTGATGGAAAATTTTCAATCCCAGAGAGACTTACCATCTTTTTGATTTATGGTGAAGAATTGATCGGGTGGCAGTGAATACAGTCGTTACAATATATCTGTCTTATTGTAAAGTTTGTACTTACTGCAACTCGGTAAATTCATAATTACAAATCATTGCTCTCACAGAGATACATTGTATACATGTATGTCTTTCATATTATTTACAGTCCTAGTTGTACCAAAAACTCACTATTGGATATTAGTAACTGAAAATGCATGCCTATTGCATTGTGTATGCGCGTGGGGGATTAGTCTCATTAAGACAGTTTACGAAAATGTTCATTTACATTGAAGAATCTATAATTAGATTTGTTAAGTTAAACCTTAGTTTCGTTTAGTTAAAGGTACCACTCGGACGAAACGAAATGACTTCATCTTTGATCTATCGATATATACATGACCTGATTTAATTTTTTAGCTACCTGGCCCTGTCTGTCAGTCACAGCCACAACAAGACAGCTTAGGAACCAGAGGAATTCTGAAAAATAAAGTCGCATGAAAATACACCTATCTGTCGCTACCTTCAACAACTTTTTTTTTATCGGGATCATGTAAACCATGTACCTACATGTAATCCAAAACATGTTTCAAGTTTGTGAAATTAAAACGCTTTTCCAATTTTTTTTTATTAAATCTTGAAATTCATTATCAGGGGTCATTCTATTTTATTTCATGTTAAAATAATTTCATTTTCTTTTCAAATTTTGCACGGTATATCCTAAAAAAAAAAAAAGATTGTATGCAAACAAATGATGATATACATGTAGCTGAAAGGTAATAAAGATGCCTGAAATATTGAATTCCAGGCCTCTGGAAACACTGTAGTGAGCCTTCTTTGTGATCTGGTGTCATTCTTCGTTCGTAGACGCTCAGTAATATAAACGTTCTGACTGTCAGACCTACTGCTGGGGCTGTGTGTACCATTATATGCTCAGGTGGGACACCTTTGAACTGTTTTGTTCCAGGGTCGTTTCATAATCGATTCAAATTGAAAAAAAAATTAAATCCAACCGTTGTGTATCTTCACACTAACAACGACAAATCTAGCAATTTTATTGCGCAAATCTAGAGTTGTAATTATTGTTTTGTTGTCTGTGGCAGTCTATTGTGTAGATATGAATTGCTCCCAAACATAACATGGTGCATTGTAATGGGACTGGGAAAATACGGCATTCCCTCGATCCATTTCAAACTGTGAATGACTGCTGAACAATACACCTTGTCTGTCATTGTTGTTTTAGAATAAAAGATTGGGATGAGAAAGAAAAAGATATGTAATTAAATTAAAAGCTGCTCTTCTGATGTAAAGAAGTTGGGTGTTTCTTGGATTAAATATCAAACGATACAACATTCCGCTGGATATTGTTGTGTTTTAATTTTTTCCGCAGCTTGTCTGAGTAGATGAATACGTTCGATGCAATATGCTCTATGACATATTATGTTAACTAAACGCCCATTTTGAAGGTTAATTTACAAAATATATTCAAATTTAAAATTGTTATCACGCAACAATTCAAACAAAAGAACCATCCACATCGCTTAGTTTGCATTGATGTCCATTATTCCGTTCCAATGGACGGGGCGATAACATTCATGGCCACATCTTTTCATGACATTACTTTAGTCACACAGTTGTCAATTTAATTCAAAAAACTCGTGCAAAATCGCTGATTTGCAACACGATAGAAGATGATTAGGAACCGATTAGCTAAGTACTTAGATTGTCGAACGGCAGATTTTTCATGGCCAGTCAATGACGAAGAGATGTTTTATATATTTATAAAATCATAATCCTTGGTGACTTACTTAATGTATTGAAATTGTATTCACGTGATGAACAAAATCTGTTTTTCCCAGTACTTGTACATAATTGCAAATTAAAATGAAACATTGGTATGTAAGCATAACGAGGAAAAATTACTTTAATTTGATGTAATATTTAGAAGACTGTAATTACTTTTCAGAAATGTGAGCATTCTTATTCAATAAATGCTGTAATTATCAAGAATAAATCCAGATTCATTATGCAAAATGTAAGGTACCGTTTGTATAATTATATGTTTGTGCAGATGTATGTATCCCTTTATATATGCGCATTATGTAATTATCTTGATCCAAGGGCAACTGTATACTCTGTGCAAAGACGACGTCCTTAGAATGTGCCGCCAATAATTTTATCATTTATCTCACGACACCTCCGTGCAGTAATGTCATTTTTCTTTCCTGTTTTATCAGATGTACTATTAATTTTCATCACTTTCAATTGCTAAAACGATTATCATAGAATGATAAAGGGCAATTGACGGTTATCAAAAATTCGCATACATGCAACTAGGGCAAAGTTTACCTATCGTAATACATTCGATATTTGGTCATACAATGTATACCCTCGCCATAAATATAAAACAAATCAAGAAGTATTGGCAAATAACTGGATTCAAAGGTAAGTTATGATACAACCAAGATCCAAATAGGAATTTAAAAATTATTGAAGAGTATTCCAAACAATTCGGGGACTTAAAAGCCGACATAAGTTAGTAACATCATTTTCCGTATTGACTCCCAAGTGCTCACTTGAGTTGAACTGAAATGGAAATCATGTCGCTTTAACATAGTCCAAAAACGTCAAGAAAATGTATTAAGTGGCCATAAATTTTGCAGGTAAATATTTTTTCTTTTCTTTGATTAAAGGGATAAAGGAAACGTAAATAATTTCTAACTATACGCTTGTTTTTGTTTGCTTGATTATCTTTGAAAACGAAATGGCCTCTACATCGGTGCCCTGCCTCATTATCATACATGCAGTAGGCTTTAAAACGAAGCTTAACACTTCTCATTTATAACGATAATTCATACAATGTAATGTTTGCGTTCTATAGCCAGAAAGTGATCATAGTTTTCATATTCTTCTTTCCCCCCCCTTTTTTTTTTGGATACAAGGGAATTCTACCGTTTTATGAGATAATAACGACATGGATGTCATCTCAAACCTGACAAAATTAATTCAAATAGAATGATAATTTTGACAAATTTACATTAAAATGCACACCAGATTTGTATTCATACCTCATATTCAATGCAAAATTTCCGCCATCGCTCTATAAACGTTGTGAGCTCGGATTTATTTCAATTATTGAATTTTTAGTATTAGTTTTTAATCAGCACGATTCAGGATATGTGATGATGTCCAGCAAGCAGTTTCAATTACAGACTTGCATTGAGAAAATTCATCAGTATGAAATGATCAAATAAACACGGGTAATGCATAAAAAAAACCTCGGATATAGAAAGATCTCTTCCAAACAAAAGGCGCATGGTAAATAAAAGATCTTGTGAATTGTTCATACTTGATATTGATTCCGACACAAACTTCAATATCCTGTCTAGGAATAAATCAATTTCTTGAAGTAAAGGGTAGTAGTTTATTAATACTTCTGGTATTTTTCATTAATACGGGTGACGCTGTCAGCGCAATACTTTTTTCAAAATAAATAAAACAAACAATGATTATAAACTACAAAATAATTTCCAATTTCAATGTACTCGGTTTCGCACATGCCAAAACCATGTCTGCACAGTGTCCCTAATCTAACAATCTCAAGTAATTAAATCTATAATGATTGGTAAGCTTATGTAACGGCCTGCTAATTTATCAGCGCATTCAGGTTTTAAATTGAAATCGCCAGTGGCAAAATGAAAGGTATGTTTAACTATGTACCGCGGATATTTAGTGGTAGACTGATCAAATGATTCACCTAGATGTTTATTTACTTTCCGATTAAAACCGTAGATAGCTATTTCTTGTACAAAATCGTATTGCATAAGGGTTACACAAATTTATTTACTTTTCACCACGACCTGCAAATTGCCTTTCGAGTTTACCTTTAAAGATGTTTTAGTCTTTTAGCTCATTTTTACACAAGTTTTTATGATGAACTTTATTTAAGCCTTCCAAAATTCAGCAAAAATCTGCTTTGTCGAAATAGATTTATTGCACAAAACCTTGAATATTGAAAACGTATTATCCATTTATTAACACACCAAATAATTACAATCCTGCTATAAATATACTGCCTTTATCTTACATTTAGCCACCGGGTTTGTGGAAACTTTCGATGGCGAAAAAGACCTATGACGAGAAGAATAGGTTACACATTCTCTTTGGTCATTCAGCCCAGGAGAGTCACTTTTACAAGGTTCCGATTCACTACACCAAATTTCACTATCAGAACACCTTCCCGAGTCATGGCTATCAGAGCTCCGACAGCTTTTAATATCCTCTTGTAATTTATTACCTTTTGTTTTCCCAAATGTTGGAGCAATGGAAACCTCCTGATTTGGTATCTGGTACAAATGTACTTTATTGCCATCGGGATCAGAAGTTACAAATGAATCTTCCCCCATTTTATCCAGAAAACAACCAGTAAACGCTTTAATGGACTCTGCATTTTTTACTTTGAATGCTAACATAGTCGTTGGAATTGGGTAAGGTTCAATATATTTTGAGTATTTCAAAGCTATTTGAATATCTAATCCTGGTTGGGAATACATTTGAAAAATACAAAATCCAGGTTTGCTACTTTCCATTTCACTATCTGTGACTACTCTGTAGAACTCCACCATCTTCTGAAAGTTTTTCACATAGATAAGAACCCTGAGATGCTCGTTTCCATAATGAATGGGGCAAATGGACCAAAGTGGCATGTCATCTGCTATTCCGTAGAATTCCTGGCAAGCGGCGGTGCGTTCTGGAGAACGCACATTAAACAGTTCAACTTTGTGATGATATTCCCAAGGAGCCAAGAGAAAAAGTTTTTGAAGATCTTTCGAAGACATTGTGCCGTTTTCAGCTAAGAATAAGATGACACTGATGGCAGGCGCTTTTAGGTATTCCACTTCGCACTGTCCTGAATTTTCACTGAGTTGTACACTACATGTATTTCGAGGTAGATTTTCGTTTTCTAAAACATTGAGGAACTCGAAAGATGGATCTATCCATTTCGTCAGTGGATGTAGAATTTTCTTCAAAAGCTTTCGTTTACCCCTTGGTACTGTGATGCACAATTTGCACCGAAACGGATCGCATGTACTATTCATGTCCGTTGTCTTCTCTGAGTCTAGTTTATCAAAAGTCATTTATAAATTCCTCTGAATATTTATTTTGCACGGAAACGGTAGAATACAACAATGAAATATAAACGCGATAATGAAAATCTCATTAAGGCGGACTTGTCGCAGCATCCATCAAGCTTAATGTGCTTTTAAGAATTTTCTCAAGAGTATTACTGAAATAGGCGTATTGATCAGGTAAATCCTTCGGAATTACAACACAAATCTTTTTTCTATAAGTTTCACAACCTTCACAAAAAAGCTTATCTTGTAACACTCCAACTTCAAAAAATAAATTGCAAGCAAACTTATTCTTCCGTTTAGGAGATTAAGTTCTGAAGTGATGACTTTTGTTGGACACATTCATCATCAAATGGCACTAGTGCTGTCACTTCTGAAGCTAAGTTTGTAGTAAACCTGTCTGTGAACGTTCAAACAGCTTTACTACGAAAATAAGACAGCACGTGGCTTGCTGTTGTATATGTTGCCTTTCCTTTCCCCGCTCCAGTGACGAGAACACCACTGTTTGATTGGACAATTGGGATTTAAAAAACATATATATGTTATCTTCTCATCGGCATATTTAAAATTACATTTAACCAAGTCCAGAATCAGAGTATGAACGTTTCGCTCCTCCTGCGAGTAGAGCTAGAGTCTTTTAAATTGATCAAAATGGATTTTAAATGACTGCTCCCTCCGATACCCGAGAAGATACCCCGAGGTCAAAACAGGAAGGGTCGTTCATTTGGTATCATTTCTCACAGTAATTTACAGATCTATGGATTGTAAACTGAAGTAACTTACGTCATTTTAAGACGTGGTTTATTAATTGAGTGTCGCTGCTCTTTCTTTCCTACAACAATATCCATTTTCTTCGTTGAGTGTTAGGGTACTCTTTACACAATAATTAAAATGCACTTATAAGGAACTTTCGTCTGGATTTATTCTTGTAAACATTCTTTCGTATCAGTCGAAAGTTCTTATTAAGACAGCTGAATGTACCCGTTGGCTATTTGATCATGGTCCAGTTAAAATATTAGGTCAATTGCCACCTTCACACAGAAAGAGTAGCTGAAGTGACAGAGTAAATGATAAACTCCCTAGAAACACTCCACATGACGTAGCGACACCTAAGTATAAAGCTGTACTTACTAGCCTAACGAAGTATAAATTAGAATATTAATCCTTCACTGGGTTAGTCCGACAATCTTGACAAATTGCAATCCATCTTCAGTCTATCTCCGCCACATACTGGTTGTCATGACAATTCAATAGGCGATAAACGTTGACAACGACAATAATTTGTCAGAGAGGCCACACCAGATACTAGGGATGAATTTAACACTCGGTCTGGTATGAGTTTCAGTCAGAACTCGACACTTGTGGGATATATGAGATGGGGAACACTTCTAAAGCTCTCATTATGGAAATTTTTGAAAAACAGGGTTTTGACTTTTGATGTTCATTTCCATATATAATAGATAGTTTATATTGCGTGGTTCGCTTACACAGCGAGGATTGATTTGATAGGCATCTGCCTATAAATTGCGAAAGTTGTCACTGAAAAGAATTTGTTACAGAATTAGACCCCACTGTGATTTCAAACTAGTATATATTCGTGGAATTTACAAAGGACAATCATATACCAAACATATTTTATTAGTTACATATTATTATATATACATCTATGTGCATGTAACTTGATGTCTTTTTGAAAAGTCGTGTTTTAATTTGAGGACATGACAGCATAATAGCTCTTGTTCTACAACCATGTTATGCAATTTTTAAAGTTATTTGATTATTGTTGCTTATGTAAAACAGCAAAACATACCAGCCAATATCATTTTTATTATAAGGTGTATTCAAATATCTCCATATGAGTGAAAAATTATAGAGGGGAACGTCAAACAATACACAAGCTATCAAACAAGGTAGCTCCACCCTCATGTGATGTCATTTTTCTTCTTCAAAATCTTTATTTAATTAAACGTCTTCACAGGGTATAATAAAAAAAAAAAGTAAACTATTTGATACAGAAACAGTTTATATTTTTTACAATAAACTATTGTCAACATGTATATCAAACAGAAATGTTGTCAATGGCTATAACTCTTATGCTGGTATATTTTATGTCTATTCCTGATATTCACAATTCATTTACAGAGAATGTACATTGTATCTGTATTTATTTATAAAGTTTTTTTTAACTGTTAACATTAGGATTTTGACATTTTAGCCTGTTTTTATTATACTGTTTAATGAAAATATGTATTTTTCAAATGTTGACATATACTTGTTTTTGTATTCCCATGGGAATCCTGGTTAGAGTTGGTCCCCAGGGCCCCTTGCTTGTCGTAAGAGGCGATTAAATGGGGCGGTCCTTCGGAGGCTGTGACACGGGGCCTCGGTTTAGTTGCCTCTTACGACAAGCCAATACTGAGGACCTTTTCCAACCCGGAGAGGGGTTGAAGGTTACGGCATATTCCATAAGAAGGCTGAATCTCCGAATGTAGTAGATAAATGAAGAACCAATATTAAATTTAGAAGAAAAAACCTCAGCGGAATAATTTTGATTTATACAGTGATTGTTTTCTTTTCGACTACTAGGAGTAAATTCTTTAATTAGATTCTCCAATTAAGTGGCTGTGATATTGCCTGCATAACTTAGGACAGGGTCAGAGCTTTTCCACAGACACAACCATGGAAGTTTTACATCAGACACTGGCGTATTTACAACTTTTATGGTCCAAATACATGGATCCTACATGCACGTATACGGTTTTTTCTAGTGCCATTGACATTTTGTAAATGACTCCGAGCTGGGGCCAGGATTCAAAATCATCTCATGGCCAACCTATGTGTCAAGACTGACGAGTGGGGATCTAACCGCTCTATGTACATAGGATAGTATATATAGCATCAACAGGAAATCATGAAAAACAAGCTACAACAGCTAAACGCTGTCTCAGAATTGAACAATCCCAACTTAGTGCACAGGTTTACACGGTATATTACAATTTTGCAACAATAAAATCAGCCCATAGTGTCAGAGAGAAAATTTTCTACGGACAGATGGACGGACGGCCGATACGTGGATATTCAAGTATACCCATCGAAACATTGATTGCGGGGATATAATATTGATACATGTACATTGTAATAATGTATAGGACTACAACCCTGTTAAGTGTAATAGGTTTGTTTGATGTACCCTGAATATTGTAGACTATTTATATAAGCAGTTCAATGCATCAAAATTATTACTGAGAAAAGTGTGTTAATGTATTCTCTCATTAACATAATTTTTGAAATGTGAACTTCCTAAGGAACTCAAAATTAAAATGTCTCTTAAGAAAAATAAGTCATGGGTGTAGACTACTACAATATTTCCATTTCAATTTATTATTGGATAGCAGCCTCAACATGATTTACTAATGGGAACAAAATGAAAAATATTAAGCTTTTCTCGTTATTTTAGCATACATTTTGCATAGCTAAAATGATTGTTCAACGCATATCTTTACAAAATAAAACTATCTTGAATTAAACAGAACCAAATTTGTGAGAAAAATTGAACTAAATCAGAATTCAAACTTGAGTTATTTCAAGTCTACATTCTATGGTTGTTTCAATCACAGAAATTACACTGTACCGAAACGGTGTAGTTGAATTAAGGGAACTACAGAATTAAGGGAAGTAGATAGACCGCCAAAGCCTTAGTTTACTTGTTGAGGAGTCAAGGCTCGTTCTTAGCTATAGCAGATGGACATGAAACAAACGTCTTACATTTTTTAATTTATCTAATTCCGTTACCTCGATCAAGGATATTTCTATTTCAGTTCCGATTCTGCGAATGATCTCTCTCTCTCTCTCTCTCTCTCTCTCTCTCTCTCTCTCTCTCTCTCTCTCTCTGTGTTTATATGCAAGATATAATATGTAAGTTTTATCAAAAATTTTCCATAAAAAATAAGAGAGCCGACTGAATTTTTGAGTGATTTGCTAAACTTGATAACAATTGCATATACAGAACTTGAACTGCCTTGCTAGCAGTAGTCGTACATGTAATCAGTCCTTAGATGGGTGACCGCTTCATGTTACATGCACTTGAGGGTTTACAGAACTTAGCGGAGGTCTGCGGTTTCTGAATACTTTTGACACTCTGCACATTTAGAGGGAAAGGTCTCAAGTTAAATCATTACAACTTTACATCAAACAGTGGATGATATGGTTAATTACCTAAACATATTTTCCAAATTCATTCAGTAAGATTGAAATCGATGCAAATGGTTGACCATCCAAAGTTTAGGAAATTAATCAAAATACTCATTTCAGCATTAGGAGTTCTAAGTATGGACTATTACATGTAGTTAAGAAACTTGAGTACGGATAATATCTCCAGAGCTTTCAGTTATGGTCAATAGAAATAATTAACCATTGTCTACGAGCGCCATTACAATGCTTGGTGGAGGGTGACTTCTTATTATGTGTTTCCCCCACAAAATATTTCCCATGTATGTGGTAAATTGCTCTCCTCTAGAAAGACGTAATTAGCTAAGCTTTGTGATCTCGGAAGTTACTTCAAATATGCAACATATCGCTAATCAATTCCCTCTTTTCATTTGATATTTCAGATTTTCCTTAAATTGATTCATCTAATGCTTTTTTTACCCGAGCAAAACGAAAAATCCAAATTACTAGACTATATTGATAACGCTGTTCGACAAAATGAGATTTGAATTAGTGAACTGAATGTGATTTTTAAAAATCTATAATGGATTTTACACAGAAAGCGGAACTGGGTATCTACATAGTGGAATTCTCCGTTCTTAGTATCAATTAATTTTATACTAAGGCCAGTTATGTTTAGTTTTGAGTTAAATGCAGTCTATTGTGTTTTATGAAAATATATTTCACATGCAATGTATATGGCATGTATGATCACGAATTTATATCAAACAACCGTATCGAATGTCTCAAAGACGTATATACATGTACGCGTGGCAGCAAAGCGAGAATTCCGTCGTCATCAAAAGCAAGTTTTGTGGTGGATGTTTCTTTTTAATTTGCTTCTGGACCCACGTCTACACGCTTTTTACATGCACCTCTCACAAACATGCGCAGTGTTATTTTTCCTTTAAAAAGTGGAAAACTGTAGTTCTACAAAATGTCATTCTTAAAAGTTTAAATGCCCGATTGGCGGTCATAAGATCCTCATAAAATAAATGTGAAATTCTTGACCCACTTTCACATCTTTTAATATATCAAATCACATTAAGTATATCTGTCATAAATAAACAAACACTATTTCTGTGTTTGAGGAAGCTTCGCCAAATACAAGAAATTACCCAATGTCCACTCTTACCGTTTATATAATCCAATAATGCAAAAATATGTTATTTGTTTATTTTGTAAGATAAAGGCTATATAAATTTTTATACTCCGAATAACTTTCCATACAAAGCCCGATTTCTTGTATGATGATGTATAAATGTTGAACTTGCAAAGGATTATTATTTGATTTGTCAGCATAAAATCAAATAGAATGAATTTATTTTAATTTTACATATAAACGATACCCCCTCCCTCCAATTTATTTTTATTTCACATAATTTTTTAGCAGAATTATTGTGTCAACATTCATGCCTTCAATATCAAAGGCAGTATTGATCCTTTAAAGGTAAATACCGAAGCATTTAATTATGAATGCTGAACATTACGAATATCACATAGCAATTAACAATAAGTGTCATTCAAAAGTCATAGTCAATTATATCATTTAAAAAAAAATTATGATGAAAAAAAACCCACCTGTGTAGATGTGCGCAAAGGCTTAAACAAATTGCCGAAAAGAACCATTTCCAGATGTGCACTAATCCTTTGCAAAGAAAAATGTCGTTTGAAACAAAATTAATGTTGATACACATGTATATAGAAAGAAAAAACGCACTTCATATTTTCATGACGCAGCAGGGTTAAAGGGTTTTTACCACAATTTTTAATGTAATTAAAATCAGAAGGAGTAACCTTAATAAAGCACATTTCTGCTGTTATATTGTTTCATTACTCTCAATAATTGATACAAACATGCATTTTATCTGCATATATTCAAAGCTTCCACTTCTCAAATCGTCACTACTGAGCTAACTAGTCACGTGATACGTCATTATGTCATACGTGTCAATGTGCTGCAGCAGTTATGTATGTGTGTGTGAATAGATGCTATTGAAAGTAATAAATTATACAGAATGAATAGTTAATGTTCCGACATCGATGTCATCCCTTATTTGAACCTGCCGCTGAGCCAAAAACTTAAAGAAATTCCCTCAGCAAACATTTATATTAGCCTAATAACTACATCGACATTGACGGACTCGGACAGAGATCCCGCTCACAGAAAGGATGGAACGTTTTCAACTTTTGGTAAATTTCTGAATGACACATTACGTTTGCAAACATTTTGATTGTGTTCCCTTGTAGACCATAATATTTTTAAAGCATTAGAGGTCTGTATATATAGAGTGTAACATGCATTAGCCAATGCTGATCTAATTAAAATCAGTTCTTCTCTTCCGTTACACTGGAGAAGGTAGAGAAGATTTGCTTTTAATTAAATTGATGCATTGACCTACAATGTGTCGAAGGAAATAGTCGATTTACCGATATCGATTTAATTTATGATTTTATTTTCAAAGGGGGGGGGGGGGGGGCAACCGGATTTTAAAATTACCAATCTGATGAAAATCTATCGACTTCTTAAATCGTATAGTGTGTGTTTAAGAGGGCGGGAGAGAGAAGGGGGGGGGGGCATGGGGCCAATAGTCGTAACCTCTACCTTATAATCGTCCCTCTCACTACCTGGTACTTAAAAAAAAAAATAGGGGGGGGGGGGGCTGTCATTCATTATATTGTTGCAATTTTTTCCCCCACTACTTTGGCACGCACCGTCATTTTTCAAAAATAGAGCCGCCGTATTTCAGCATATTTGACGATTATTATCTGGCATTTTTTCGACTTTTTCATTTTCTTATTATTTTAATCGGGGGGGGGGGGGGGGGGGGGGATAGACCGTGTAGTCATTTCGTGCATGGTGTCAATACTCAAAACTTCAAGGGGGGGGGGGGGGGCAATATATCGTTGCATATGAAATCAAAGGTGTATATATATAAAAAGTGTATGCTACACAGATATTTCTGTGGTTGTCAGACTTTGTGAACTTTGACCATATGACATCAAAATCAATAGGGGTCATCTTCTCCTCATGATGTACCAGTGCACCAAGTTTGATGTCTGTCAGGCAAAGGGTTCTCAAGATATTGAACGAACAGTATATTCCTATATGTCCAGTTTGGCCCTTGACCTTTGACCATGTGACCTCAAAATCAATAGGAGTCATCTTCTTCTAAAGATATACCAGTGTACCAAGTTTGATGTCTGTCAAGGAAAGGATCCTCGAGATAATGAGGGATCAATATATTCCTATGTACAGTGTGACCCTTGACCATGTGACCTCAAAATCAATAGGGGTCATCTACTCCTTAAGATGTACCAGTGTACTAAGTTGGATGTCTGTCAGGCAAAGGGTTCTCAAGACACTGAGCGGAAAGTATATTCCTATGTCCAGAGTAGATCGACCCTTGACCTTTTGATTTGAAAAACAATAGGGGTCCTCTTTTTCTTATAACCAACCCACATATGAAATATCATTAAGATCAAGTGAATGGTTCTCAAGATATTGAGCGGACAACATGTGGTCTACCGACCGACCGACAAGTGCAAACCAATATATGCCCCTCTTCTTTGAAGGGGGGCATAAAAATCTATCGTAATGCCAAAACAAAATTGGTATTGCTAACCCCCCCCCCCCCATTTTGCTTCGACTCCAACACACTAAATTTTGTGACAACACTGAAAATTTACAAACACATATAAATGTCACTGTAAACGTTTGAGAGTATTCCCACGTGTACGCATGTGTAGGTGTTAATTCAGTGATTTGTGAACTTTTCTTGAATATCACGTATGACATTAAATTTTACTTTCAACTAATTTCAATACGTCAACGAATGCATGAATAAGTAAAGTTATTATGTTTAACGTTGAAAAAATAAAATAAGATATATACCAACATATATAGTGTTCAAGATTACTTCGCTATCTAACATATTCACAGCTAATTTACTATTTTCAATTTTATCGACCAATGAAAAAAGGGCTACGCTAAAATTCTCTTTGCCGATTTGTCGCATTTGACGGTTGATTTTAGCCGATAGATAGACTTATTTTCCAGTTCACAATGACATTGCGAGAGGTAAGACCTTGAGTTGCTTCTAAACAGCAGGGGTCTAATTATCATATTATAACGAACTTTTCGCCGAAAATTGCAAGTGATGCGGCTGGTAAAAAGAAAACCAAGATGGCAGCGTGATATACCTTGTGAATATTTTGTTTACAGGAAGACATTTTTATTATAGATATAAAACTTATCACTACTTATTTTAACGTCTTAGGTTTGACGCTGTCATTGCACGAGCGGGGCTCAAACTCACGACCTCCCGGTTACGAAGCGAACGCTTTAAAAGTTTTTAAGAAAATCAAACTATCTTTTTACATCCGTATATCAATTCAAAAGTTAGAGCTCCGAGCAAAACGTGAGTACTTGTCATGGCGGAAATGACGGTGCACTATGTATTGTTGCAATTGCACACTTGTCGTCAGTGATAATTTGTCGCCATTCTGAAGACTTAATGTCATTGACGCCCGGCTCAAATAGTGTATGTTTATGACACATATTGTCACCGGCAACAATTTGTGACATATCGCCGACGACAATGTAATTACATTCATGTATATACAAGGCGACACATACTGAATATAGCAACACATCTCAAAATTCTGCACACCTTTGTTCACTTACACATGTACTAGTACACAGCAAATCTAAAGTATGTATACATGTGTAGGTTACTGAAAATATCACTTCACATAGATCGATATATTGACAAACAAACAGACGGGCACAGAGATTATCAAAACTTTTTCTTAGCTGGAAGGCATAAAGAGCCATTTACTTTTTCACATTGATATTTTTACAGAGTTATCAATATTATTATGTCAACATTCAGGTAAGCAATGTCAAAGGCAATGGTAATCCTTTAATGGTAAAATATTGATATTATGATTGATATTATGGGGATGTCGAACATTACGCATACGTACACGAAACATTAACACTGTAATCTAAAAGTAGAGTCATGATTTCTAATTTTTTAAAAATTTGATTGTCGTAAGAGACGACTAAATGGGTCGATCCTTCGGATGAGACCGCAAAAAAACGAGGTCCCGTGTCACAGCAGGTGTGGCACGATAAAGACCCCTCTCTTCTCAAAGGCCCTAATCGCAGAGCACAGACCTAAATTTTGCAGCCCTTCAGTGAAAAATTCTCAAGAGAGACGTTAAATAATATAAAACCAACCGACGAAAATTCTAAGGTTTCATATGGGACTTAATACTATAGGTCCCTGGTCCCAACAAATTATCAATTCAATTATTTAAAATTTATCTATAAAAAGAAAATGAATCTTATTTTTATTGGAAAAAAGAAGTTACTTACATGTAATAGTACATGGAAGTATGTATACATGTAGATTGCAAAGTTTGGTTTATATCATTTACCACTGAAACAAGTACCGATACTACATATTATATTGCTTTTAAATATATATTATTACTACAGTAACTTGATCCGAAGAGTCGGATCACGTCGAGTTGACAGGCGCGAAGCGTCGAGTTTGATATGATGATCCGCGCCTGTCAACGAGACGTGATCCAACTCTTCGGATCAAGTTACTATAGTAATGATAAATTTATTATATACCCCTTTCTGCATTTTAAATCCACATTTCTAAGATAATAAATGTAATCCAAACTATCAAAAACACAGACATACCATGAAATTATGTTTTGTGTACGCAGTTTCGTTTGTGACGCGGTCAATATTTTCCACAAATAACGTTGCGTTGATGCATTGTGACGGCATCAGTTTCAGAGGATACTGATACAATCGGAACTCCTCGAATGTCTCGCGCACTCGACATAGATCTATGTCGAGTGAGCAAGACATTCGAGGAGTTCCGATTGGATACTGATACGGAATCAGAAAACCACAGTGTGGTGATCCGGAAAACTGGATCACACGCTGTGAAATCCATAGTATCAGAGAACAATTCATTGATGGGTATATAATAAAGCAAATATATTTAACATTTCCTCTATATCTAAAAAGGAATCAAATAATATTTAGCACAGATGATCTAAAATTCTGTCATGTTTCGGACGTGTATCTCAATTTTATTACATTGTATGGCCAAAACTACATGTATACATTACCTTTTCATGATATTTGGAGAGAGAAGTTATATCTCTGATAACTTAAGGTAATTGATTTGAAGGTCAAGATGATTTTTATACTTTTGGGCAATTTTAAATTAAGAATTTTGTTACGAAACTATTATATTTGCACTAAGGCACTGTTTATGTTACGAAATTCAAGCCAGGTTGTCAAGAAATATCTAATGTTAACACGAACAAGTGAAAATAACGGAAATCTCAAAGTTAAACTTTCTAAACATGAACAAGTGAAGATAACGAACAGTGATCAATCTCATAAATCTTACAAAGAATACAAAATTAAGAAAAGGGCAAACACGGACGCCTGGACACACCAGGGGTGGAAATAAGCATCCCCTGTTGATCGGTCACACCCTATATTTTGACCAGATAAATAGAGTAAACCTTTGTCAGAATCAGTACATGTATGTAAAGAACGGCACAACAGTTGGTATCAAACATATCAGGCAGCATTCATTCTAGTGATAGCTTGTATTTGCAAATAATATCATTATAACGACGAATTTGCAAAATGTTGACTTCAAACGAGACTGTTGAAACATCTATAACATCACCATATTTGTCAGTGGACTGCCTAAATTTTCATACGCAGAACATATTCTCGCGTATCGAATCAGTTCAGAGGCAGAAACACCATATGCCATTGTCGCAAGCGACGGCTGAAATGTATCCTCTTCTCCCCTTTCATGGCCTCCGTGGCCGAATGGTTAGAGCATCGCGCTCTAAATCACCTCTCGCAGGTTCGAATCCCGCTCGTGCCGGCAAGTGAGAAAGTTTCCCAGTTTCCTTTCGGAAGATCGGAGGTCTCTTCCCAGGTACATTGTATCTGGGTTCTCTCTTCCACCAATAAAAACAGAGCGCCACCAGATGACTGAAAAATTGTTGAGTGCGGCGGAAAATAGCAAAAATCAATCAATCTTCTCTCCTTTCACCCGTGGCTATTTTACCGGTTCTCATGATTATGCATGACGAGAATTACGTAATTCATTGACCAATAGAATTCATTCTTAGCTGAAAACGAAAGACCTGGTTTAGCGCAGCCGTCTTTAACTTGTAAAACAGCAATAATGGCTGCGGCAATGAAAATATGTGCTTTATGCACCAAAATTATTGGAGACAAACAAATCCAACAGATCGATGACATTTGAACAGTTTCATGGTTTATATCTGTAAAATGATATTACAACCCAGTGGTTATATGTGCAAGATTTAATATGCAAATAGAATCTTGCGAATTAATAAAACAATTCGGATAAAAAGTGACGAAAAAAGTAACTGGAGATGCTTCATACAGCTGCAGTTCAATTAAAACTCCAGAGAATGTAGTGTTAAACACCAGCTGGTAAAAACAACACCAACACCACGGAAACACAAATTTTAAGAAATATTGCCATTCGTGCCTCCCTACAAATCTACGGTGAAATACATCCGGGTTCTGCTTTAGTTAGTTTTCCAAAGTAGTGGAAAACAAGCGTTCTGATTGGTCAAGGGTAATATACCCGCATTTTATAAATAGTTTAAAGCTCAGCGATTGGCCGAATCGCGTCAAGAATATTTATGAGAAACGATGAAATTTTCCACGTGTGAAAGGAAAAAGGACCGTACGTTTAAGCCGTGACTTGCAACGATGACCATATGAAGTAATCTCGTTTGTCATAAAGTTGTGTTGATAGGTTGTCGTTGATATCTGTGTTCAATAAGATATACATATATGAAGCAGGTAAGGGAGACTCTGGAGTCTTTCATTCGAGTTCACTGGGATATATCGAATCGGCATGTGGGTGAAAATTAATATTATTAATACCCGGTATATTAAAGATAAAAACGTCGTCGGTAAGTTTAAATCAAGTTGAAGGCCACAAGAAATTATTTTTTTCAGTTTGCGTCATAAGAATAAAAAAAAGCGAGGTCAGTTAACAATGGAGTGCAATTTGTGTCCATGAGAATTCCAACAGACTGTTGGAAGACATTATCACCAAAGACTACGTAAATATTGTCAATGAGGAACTCCAGGATCCTTTTGATATCAACTTTAAAGTACTTGAGTGTATAATCAGAGTGGTTTTAACAAAGTATTTTTATGTATTTGATAGATTTGTATTCGGTTAGACAACAATATAAATAAATGTAAGTAAATATGTACAAAATTAGTATCAATTGTTGACAAGAGAATTTTCTTTCTCTAAAAGTTTTTTTTTTATTTTAAAAAATCAGTTTGTTTTAGACCCAGGTTATTTACTCTTGTCATGTGTACCCAGCCGATCGGTCAATTACTGTGGACACGTTACCGAATACACCCGGGATTTTGGATACATAGATAGAACAGTCTAATACCTGAAAAATGACCGACGGTACATAATCAATATATCTACGGTGATTGACCGAACTATCTAACCCTATACTTCAGGACTTATTCAGCCCCGAAGTGACCAAAATCACCCTACTCTCACTGTTAAGACAACACGGCATAGTAGTGACTTATTGAGCTCCCTCACTAGGTTGTTCATTGTCTTAGTTTACTACTAGAATATACTTAGTGAGGCTTTCATATTGCTGTTGCCTTCTCACATCTCTGGATGTACACTTTGATATGATTTTTTTTCTCTTAATTGTTTATTCGTGAATATCATATCAACACGTTTTCGTTAAAAGTTTGTAAAATTCCACGTGGGGAATTTAACTCCCACCCATCCTTTAATTTTCTAGGAAATCAGCAATTCTCATTGAGACATAAAATGAAATAACATGCATGCAAAAAAATAAAAATAAAATACGTACGTTATCTATTGAACCATCACTAACAGAATTCAATACTGACTTTACCAAGAGTACATGTAACTTTCTTTTGGCATGAACGAAATTCATGTTTGAAGGGAATTTTCACATCCCCCATCTCACCCATAGTATAGGCGGCATATTTAAAACAAATAAGGAAAATATAAGTATATTATCCTAATTACATGTGATAGTGATTTTTATCATTATAAAGAAATTTTAGAATATTCATGCGCACAGAGCGTGATGTCCTACGGAAGTTGAACAAAATTCAACTAGCTCCCAATGTGAAAGCGATATATGTGAAAGAAAATAATATCTTATTATTGAATAAAACTACATCAGAACAAAATTTGACGGATAATCAAATATTCCAGCATTAATTGATATCTGAAGAAGCTAGCATGATATATAATTTTAATAACAGGGTGGAGTTTTATGCAAAATCCTGATCCTACGACAACAATCAATAACACAGCTTAGTGACGGATTCAGATTACGATATTAATAACGTATCATACGCCATTCCACGAATTCTTCTTTGAACACTTTTAATTTAATGGAATTGACCGGAGAAACTCTGAGATTGGAAGAACGTGATGACATACGGTTAACTGGGTTAATTTATAAACCTGTGATGTCTTATCATTACTCAATATTAATCTATGGTGTACTTACAGATGGGAAACCTTGACAGGCCGTGCTAAAGTGCTACTGCTGTACATTAGACTCCAACTAAGTGCGTTGAATACGTTTCATTAAATTCTCGACGTTTGAATTCTTGCGCAATATTAACCTTAAAAATATGTCTAAATTAAAAACGAAGCGGATTGCAAGAAATGGGTCTTATTAAATGTTGAAACTTAGTAGGTTGTCAACATAATTACTACTAATAATCACAACAGAAGTATCCCTTTTAAATTTAAAGACTCATTTGACCAAAAAGTCTTTTATTTTATATGCTACAAAAATCTAGAGCAAGAAACACCGTTCTTTTTCAACCCTTTTATATGAACAAGCCCTTGATAAATAAGAATCAAAAACGATTTTTTAAAAACATTAACTATTGCCAGGTAGTGCACATAGTAAAAATACATTACTGTAGAGTTGAATATATATGAGTGTTAATTCATTGAACGATTTTTCCCTCAAACGCAAGATTTTTTTGTTAGATTGGTCCCGTCTTTCATCTAATGTATGCAATGTACATGTACATCTATCTATCTATCTATCTTTCTTTCTTTTTGTACATGTACATTTACATGAACAATTCAGAAAAGATGCAACCATTAATTGTTATCTTCATAGATAGAAGTCATAACCGTATTACGGACAAACACTATACTTCCCATATATACATGTATATATCACAAAAACTGAATTATAACATTTTATCCGGTAAACATTTTTTCGCATTTAATGGTCTTTTTGTAATATGTACAATCAGGGTACACTATTGTTCGAGTGGCATTCTATTCAAACAACCACTGATTTACGAATTTGTTTTTAGTATATATATATATATATATATATATATATATATATATATATATATATATATATATATATATATATATACATATCCACATTTCGGAAGGTAATCGAGCACGAACTTATTTCTGTCACAGTAATTGAATCGCATCACACCTCTGCGCTTGGAGTTGTAAATCTTCATAACAAGTAAACAAGATTAGATACATGTGGAGTCACATAGAAATTTTTTTTTTTTTTGTGCACTTAAATGCAGAACATCAAAGACATTTTATTTCAGAAAATGTATTTTCCAATTTACGTTTTTTACCCTCACAATCATCGGTAATGAACCTTAGCAAAATAACATATATCACTGCAAACCAACCTGTCAGAGTTAAGTTTAGGATGAGAATAATTATTCCCTTAGAAATACACCTTAACCCATCCAGAGTTTATTTTTTCCGTCGTCGAAGTGTTAATCTATAATTTACTAAAGATGATACATAAAGAAACGGAAATGTTGTTTACGAGGTGTTTTAATGTGGTTGAACTATTTGCAATTCACACCTCAGTAATCTTTCTCTGAAGTGGCATTACATTAATTTTCGCTCAATTTGTTATAATTATAAGGTGATTAAACTACATTTTGTCTGGGTTTTCATACTAAAAATGTTATGTTACTTTATCAATAATGAACTCTTAAGTAATTTCTTATTGGTAAAACATATAAATGTGACTCAGTTTGAAACGATGATATTTATGTATTTTACACTGTATATTACACTTCCTTGTTACTGATATTTTCTATTTTCAAATAAGTAACATAAATGCATTAAATATGAAAGGCCTATTTTATTTGTAAAATTAGTAATCTAGTTCAATGAAAACTAGCAAATCCTTTGAGATTAAAATATATTTGATTTTGATGATATTTATTTTCTGCTTACGTACATAAACATGTATGTAAAAAATCAAATAATTGATGACTTGGCGGTTACATATACATCAGAGGCGCATGAGGGTCTAAACGATTGTTGGCATTATATAGGATATGCAGAATGAATATATTATTAATTAGTATAAGTTGTAAATGTTTGATTTGATGTATTTGTTAATACTATACCTCGGGATATGTTATTGGTACATTACCTCCTATATGACGATTAGATCCACCGACTCTTGGTCAATCTCCACCCCCATCACAACCACCATCAAATTAATTTATGATACCTGTATTATTACACGGACTCTGTATCATATACACTACATCGTGTGTTTTTTTGGGGCTGGGGTTCTTAGTGCTGTGTTCATCTACTATAACTCTAATTAACTGTGTTCATCTACTATAACTCTAATTAACTGTTTATCTACTATAACTCTAATTAACTGTGTTTATCTACTATAACTCTAATTAACTGTGCTTATCTACTATAGCTATAATTAACTGTGCTTATCTACTATAACTCTAATTAACTGTTCATCTACTATAACTCTAATTAACTATGTTCATCTACTATAACTCTAATTAACTATGTTCATCTACTATATCTCTAATTAACTGTGTTCATCTACTATAACTCTAATTAACTGTTCATCTACTGTAACTATAATTAACTATGTTTATCTACTATATTTCTAATTAACTGTGTTCATCTACTATATCTCTAATTAACTGTGTTTATCTACTATAACTCTAATTAACTGTTTATCTACTATAACTCTAATTAACTGTTTATCTACTATAACTCTAATTAACTGTGTTCATCTACTATAACTCTAATTAACTGTTCATCTACTATATCTCTAATTAACTGTGTTCATCTACTATAACTCTAATTAACTGTGTTTATCTACTATAACTCTAATTAACTATGTTCATCTACTATATCTCTAATTAACTATGTTTATCTACTATATCTCTAATTAACTGTGTTTATCTACTATAACTCTAATTAACTATGTTTATCTACTATAACTCTAATTAACTATGTTTATCTACTATATCTCTAATTAATTATGTTTATCTACTATAACTCTAATTAACTATGTTTATCTACTATATTTCTAATTAACTGTGTTTATCTACTATAACTCTAATTAACTGTGTTCATCTACTATAACTCTAATTAACTGTGTTTATCTACTATATCTCTAATTAACTGTGTTTATCTACTATAACTCTAATTAACTATGTTTATCTACTATAACTCTAATTAACTATGTTTATCTACTATATCTCTAATTAACTATGTTTATCTACTATAACTCTAATTAACTATGTTTATCTACTATAACTCTAATTAACTGTGTTTATCTACTATATCTCTAATTAACTGTGTTTATCTACTATAACTCTAATTAACTATGTTTATCTACTATAACTCTAATTAACTATGTTTATCTACTATATCTCTAATTAACTATGTTTATCTACTATAACTCTAATTAACTATGTTTATCTACTATAACTCTAATTAACTGTGTTCATCTACTATAACTCTAATTAACTGTGTTTATCTACTATAACTCTAATTAACTATGTTTATCTACTATATTTCTAATTAACTGTGTTCATCTACTATATCTCTAATTAACTGTGTTCATCTACCATATAGCTCTGATTATCTGGGAAATATGGGTATGTTTTTCTCTCTCTCCCCTTCTCTCTCATACTTAGTAATAAATAAATGTTTTTATACGCCCGTCGATGGTATGGCGTCGTCCGTCTGTCTGTTTATCCGGACCTTGTGGGCAGGATACAGACCGAACCGTAAGCTCCAGGATTTTACAACTCGGTACATTTGATCATCATGATGAGAGGAAGATGCCTATTGTTTTTGAAGGTCAAAGGTCAAGGACGTAGTATCACTTAGTAAGAAAATTTTGTGGGCAGGATACAAACCAAACCGTAAGATCCAGAATATTACAACTTGGTATATTTGATTACTATAACGAGAGGAAGATGCCTATTGTTTTTCAAGGTGAGAAGTCAAAAGTCAAGGTATTACTTAGTAGGAAAACCTTGTAGGCAGGATACAAACTGAACCGTAAGCTCCAGGATATTGAAACTTAGTACATTCGATCACGATGATGAGAGGAAAATGCCTATTGTTTTTCAAGATTATAGGTCAAAGGTCAAGGTCGCAGTATCACTTAATTGGAAAACCTCGTAGGCTGGATACAAACCGAACTGTAAGCTCCAGGATATTGAAACTTGGTACATTTGATCATCATGATGAGAGGATTGATTGATTGAATATTGTTTAATTAACATCCCGCTCAAGAATATTTCACTCATAAGGAGACGTCACCTTTACCGGTGAAGGGCTGCAAAATTTTGGCCTATGCTCGGCGCTTATGGCCTTTGAGCAGAAAGGGTTCTTTCAAGCGTGCCACACCTGCTGTGACACAGGGCCTCGGTTTATGCGGTCTCATCCGAAGGACCGCCCCATTTAGTCGCCTCTCACGACAATCAAGGGGTACTGAGGACCTATTGTAACCCGGATCCCCAAGGGATCCATGATGAGAGGAAGATGCCTATCATTTTTCAAGGTCAAAGTCACAGTATCATTTAGTAGGAAAACCTTGTAAGCAGTATTCAAAACCGAACTGTTGGGGCTAGGACCGTCAAACTTTGTACACATACACTTTATGCTAAGTGGAGGATGCCAATTGTTTCTTAAGGTCAAGGTCGTAGTAGCAGGATGCAGACCGATTCGATGGGGCAAGGAATATTAAACGTGGTACAAATACATCTTATGCCAAGTGAAAATATTACATAGAGAATACATGATGTGTCTTGTTTTTGCGATGCAAAGAAAGTATGTCATACCCTGGTGATTGCTGATACTACTTGAAAGCAAGTTCTACAAATCATGGTATAAGAAAAATGCCCTATATTAGCTTTTCATGGGCGTATTATGTACCGTTGGCGGTACTCTTGTTTGCATATGCAATACAGCTTACTTTACAATAGCCGTATCAGCCCCCGGGCCTGATATCCGTATCAGCCCTGCAGATCCGTACCAGACACACTTGCGGAACCCCTCTATCCTGAACTCCTCTGTTTTTTCCCGCTTCAATATTTTGCAGACGAACATAAACAACATGAACATGGACGAACATGAAGGAAGAGAAAATACTTTTGAATCGCTTGCAAGCAGATTGAATATATGTGTGGATTAAATACCGTTGATGTTTGTGAAAATTCTGACTGTATTACGATGGAATTAGAATCGGTGCAACCCGTAGACCTTGAAATTGTGCCAGCGCCTACTGATACAGGGACCGACACACAGAATGAAGATACTGGAATGCAAACACAAGTAGGAAAACTGATTCGGATTTAAGGAAATTTACTACTTACCTAAGGAAGAGCAACGAATTAAAGCTGTATGGTCCGAATTACAATATTTTTTTTCCATCTCGTAAAAACGATATTAAATCATCGCACGTATGTAGTTATGAGACTGTACGACATATCATAAATTATTTCACCTGTTTTAACCCAAATAACTTGATTTTAAATCGATGCTTACAAATAAACGCGTCACTCTGCCATTTCAAGTGACAGTCACGTGACCAGTTCAAACTTTCAGATCATCGGTGGTCTTATCTGTGTAAAGCTGTGCATTTTGTTATAACAGTACCGTACCATAAGTTTAATAGAAATAAAAATATCAAATACTTCTTAGTAATTCGTTGTTTTACGCTCTTTCAGCCTTAAAACTAGACAGTTGCGTATGAGTTAATACATCATGTTGGGATTCCCCTGACGCGCCTGGGTCTATTTATAGACGTCTATTATGGGATGATTGATATATGTAGCCACTATATTTACTTTCTAAATAATATTCGCACTGTTTTCTTTTACATGCAGATGTTTTCAAGCATGTAATTAAGGGAACGTTAATAAATTTATAAAGTAATTAATCTGCTTTAAAGTAATTATGTACAAAAATAATACATCAACATCGGGTCATACAGCTTTAAGAAAACTAAAGGAAATCCCGGTCGGGGAATTAGATATGCATCTTGCGAGATTTTTTATGAATGCAAAGAAATCAAACGGGAAGGAGTATGAATCTCATACGCTGAAGTATCAAGGGAGTGTAAATCGTGTGATAATGCTAAATCTATATAGCTGTGATATAAGTTCTTGTCAATGTTGATTACATTTTATTTGTTCAAGTAGACATATTTTGTATGTTATTACTAAATCATTTAATAACTATTAAAGTGATGACTTAACAACGATGCTGATTGGTTGAAAAATTCGTTTGATTTCTGTGTCAAAATTTCGTCCGGAGTTCATCTGCATTAAGCACACGTGCCGGGACTACTTTTTTATGGAATGCGTCTTCCCCGTTCTAATTTTAGCGCTATTTATAGAACGGGAATTTCCACAAAACTTTGTAAACGTAATGCATTCGTTTGATTTTTGTTTTTATTGCTACCAAAAATTGTATTCACAACCAAACATAGGAATAAAATACAAAATTAATTTAAAGAAACAACACACATGATATACTGTACATAGTGATGACACAGTTATACATATATATCGTCTGCTTTACACATTCCAACATGACGGAGCAAGCAGCAACGTTTGATCTGGGAGATATAAACGAAATCATTGGACTACGCGATATGGAACACGAGGGCAATTTAAATGAAGAAGTGTTAAGCTTTTTACTAGACACTGAAATGGAGCTTCCGGCTGAATATACATTCCATGATATAAGTGCTTCTACAAGCAACGACGATGCCATGACTGACTTGACAAAGGCTCTTGAAGAAGATCAAAAGCCACCGCTTCCAGTTCTCAGTGAGAGGCCAAAACAAAGGTTTAAATCCTTAACTGTTGAGATAGAAGCAAGGAGGCAATCCTCAGCAACAAAACAAAATGGGAAGTGAAAATTTGCAAGGTAGATATCATGTCTAAAAATTTATAGATCTACATTCTACATAAAAATAAACAAAAGCAATAAGAAAAAGGGAGGGGGGGTGAAATAAAAGAAAATAAATTAAAAATTCAAAGGAAACTGTTTCAATTTAAGTTTATCGTATATGATGATTAAGCAGTTCTTCTAACTGAGAAAAAGGGTTCACAAAATATACCTTCACATATTATAATTGTATACAGGAAAGAAAAATAAGACACACACGAAAAAGATAAATAAATAGATAAATAACTGAAATAAATACAATTCAATTTTACACGTTAATAATTGAATTTCAGATTGGAGTTTTGAAAAATTTGGACATCATTTGGATTTGAAATCAATTTCACCTGATGAATTAAATAATCACTTGAGATGGTTTTACACCGAAGTTCAACCAAAAATCACGAAAATTGAATTCGAAACGGAAAACAAATCACAGGAGTATCAGAAAAATACATTTAAAGGCATTAAGTCTGCAATCAACCGCCATCTTAGTGATATTGGCAGGGACATCGACATCGTTCGAGACAAAGCTTTCAAACAAGCAAATAGAGCCCTCAAAGGAAAACTTAAACAAAACACGGAACTGGGTTTGTCGAGACCTACACAACACAAGGCTGTGGTGTCACCAGATGATCTTCACAGAATTTCCAACTACTTGACTTCCAACCCGGGTCCTGTCACTCTTCGGTATCGTGTTTGGTTTGATTTGTCAGTGCATTTCGTTTCCAGTGGATTAGAGTTCCACCAGCAGTTAACTCCCCAGTCTTTCCTCTTCCTCCGGGGTGATAATGGTGTTGAATATGCGTCTCTTTCGCACGAAACTAAACAAAAGAACTGGCAGGGTGGACTGGAGAACACAGAGGCACCCCACGACAGGAGAACGTATGCAACTGGTGATTCACATTGCCCAGTTGCATCGCTTAGAAATTTTCTTCAGCGTACAGACTCCCAAGCACAGTCACTCTTCAACCATTGTAGGAAAGAGGCACTCACCAGAAAACACCGATGTCTGGTACACAACCAAGCCATGTAAACAACACCAATTTTTCCAAATTCATGCCCGACATTTCCAGAAATGCTGGTTGTTCAAGGAAATATACCGCACATTGTCTCCGAAGCACATCTATTTCCTTCGGCCCTCTGACTGATATTGGTGTATCGGGCTGATACAGGGTGTGATATGGAAATGGGTATGTGTTATTCTCTCTCTCTCTCTCTCTCTCTCTCTCTCTATATATATATATATAAACATATATATATATATATTATTTAAATCTGTCATTTAATGTATGTTTTGGTTTAAAGGTGAAGACCTGTAAATTTTTAAAGCGTGTTTTGGCCGGGTTGCACAATGTGCATCCGGCTTATTAGCTCACCTGAACCGAGCTTTTCTGATCATATTTTGTCCGTCGTCCGTCTGTAAACTTTTCACATTTTCGACTTCTTCTCCAGAACCACTGGGCCAAATTCAACCAAACTTGCCATAAAGCATCATTAGGTAAAGGGAATTCTAAATTGTTAAAATAAAGGTCCAGGCCACCTTCCAAGGGGAGATAATCAAGAAAAGGTAAAAATAGAGTAGTGTCATTCAAAAATCTTCTCAAGAACCACTGGGCCAGAAAAGATGAAATTTATAGATAAGCTTTATTAGGTAGTGCAGATTCTAAATTATTAAAATCATGGCCCTCGGGGGTCGGATGGGGCCACAATAGGGGATCAAAGTTTTACATACAAATATATAGGAAAAATCTTTTAAAATCTTCTTCTCAAGAACCACTGAGCCAGAAAAGCTGAGATTTATATGAAAGCTTCCTGATATAGTGCAGATTCTAAATTGTTAAAATCATGGCCGCCGGGGGTCAGATGGGGCCACATAAAATCCGGGCCCCCGGGGGTCGGATGGGGCCACAATAGGGGATCAAAGTTTTACATACAAATATATAGGAAAAATCTTTTAAAATCTTCTTCTCAAGAACCACTGAGCCAGAAAAGCTGAGATTTATATGAAATCTTTCTGATATAGTGCAGATTTTAAATTGTTAAAATCATGGCCCCCGGGGGTCGGATGGGGCCACAATAGGGTATCAAAGTTTTACATACAAATATATAGGGAAAATCTTTAAATATCTTCTTCTTAAGAACCAATAAGCCAGAAAAGCTGATATTTACATGAAGCTTTCTGACATAATGCAGATTCAAGTTTGTTAAAATCATGGCCCCCGGGGGTCGGATGGGGCCACAATAGGGGATCAAAGTTTTATATACAAATATATAGAGAAAATCTTTAAAAATCTTCTTCTCAAGAACCACTGATCTAGAAAAGCTGAAATTTACATGAAAGCTTTCTGACATAATGCAAATTCAAGTTTGTTCAAATCATGGCCCCCGGGGGTTGGATGGGGCCACAATAGGGGATCAAAATTTTACATACAAATATATAGGGACAGTCTTTAAAAATCTTCTTCCCAAGAACCACTGATCCAGAAAAGCTGATATTTACATGAAAGCTTCCTAACATAGTGCAGAGTTAAGTTTGTTCAAATCATGGCCCCCCTGGGGTAGGATGGGGCCACAATAGGGGATCAAAGTTTTACATACAAATATATAGGGAAAATCTTTAAAAATCTTCTTCTCAAGAACCACTGAGCCAGAAAAGCTGATATTTACATGAAAGCTTTCTGACATAGTGTAGATTCAAGTTTGTTCAAATCATGGCCCCTGGGGGGTTGGATGGGGCCACAAGGGGGAACAAAGTTTTACATACAAATATATAGGAAAAATCTTTTAAAATCTTCTCAAGAACCATTGGGCCAAAGAAGTTCACATTTACATGAAAGCTTTCTGACATAGTGTAGATTCAAGTTTCAAAAACCATGGGCTCCAGGGGTAGATCTCCCTTTAATGTCATTTTCCAGTATGTTTTGTACTGCTGCCTCTATCTCTATGATAGATAACATATTTTACAGCAACTCGGTCATTTCTGTTCTTGAATCGATTTTTTAATTTGAAAAATATCATTGTTCTAGATTTCAAACACGATTTACACAGCTTGGTTATGAAAAACAACATAGCTGTGGGAATTTAGACATTGAATATTGTTGTTATGGAGAATACACTCTTACATTATGTTTGACCACCGAGATGACATGTGGATCTCCCTCATACATGCAATTAAAAATTCTTTTTAAATGCAGTACAATGAAGAATATGATGGACGCAAAAATATAAAATATAACCATGTAAAACTTTCAGTGGGAGAGGAGGGGGTGGCCTGACACCCTCCCCCTCCACCCCCTTTATGCCTGAAAAGAAAATCCATGATCTTGTACATGAATCTTATTTTACCCCGACTTTCTTATTTTATGGTATGATCCGCTTTTGAGACAGGGTAATTTGAGTTTTCTATTCAATCTAATAATCAGTAGTTTTAACCAGGGTGATCTCTTTAAAATTCAAAGTGCAATTCAGTTCATTTATTTTCTTCCTCATGTGTGGTATAGCTCAAAGGGAATATTCACTACGTATAATTTTTATGAATGTAGTGATT